>NC_134878.1:11860639-11870639 GCF_041734735.1 Babylonia areolata | reverse complement strand
GGTGCTGATGATGAAAAAGAAGACAAAGAAGAAGAAGAAGACGGTGTTGATGATGAAAAAGAAGACAAAGAAGAAGAAGACGGTGCTGATGATGAAAAAGAAGACAAAGAAGAAGAAGAAGAAGACGGTGCTGATGATGAAAAAGAAGACAAAGAAGAAGAAGAAGAAGACGGTGCTGATGATGAAAAAGAAGACAAAGAAGAAGAAGAAGACGGTGCTGATGATGAAAAAGAAGACAAAGAAGAGGGAGAAGTAGAAGAAGGAGGAGGAGAAACCGACAAAGAAGAGGAGCTGGGTGGGAGGCGAGAAGGGATGAAGGAAGAGGAAGAAGAAGGACACAATTCTGATGGAAATGAAGAACATTATGGAGGTTCTGGTGATGATGATGATGGTGATGAAGATGATGGTGATGAAGATGATGACGATGTGGAGAAAATACAGAGAATAATGCCAACTGGAAACGTATAAGAAGGATGAAGAAGAAGAAAAAAAGCTGACGAAGAGAAACGAGAGGAAAGAACACACACACACACACACACACACACACACACAGAGAGGGTCACGTTTGGTAAACCTGTCATTTTCTGTACATGTTTCTTTCTGTCCTCTTTTTTCAATCCCAACTGTTGTGGATCAGTGTGTGCAAAAATGATACCACAGCAAACCTTACAAACCACGAAACACGCCGAGCTTTAATGTGTGTGTGTGTGTGGGGGGGGTGTTAACAAAAACAACAACAACCCCCCCCCAAAAAAAAAAAAAAAAACCTCGTGCAAACACTCCGTGAAAACACACGTCACCCTCGTGCAAATTGACGTCATCAGTAACAGTGCTGTCGTCACTTCCTCACCAGCGTTCGTCTGTTCCTCTTCTGTTTTTTCTTCGCTAGTTTCTGTCGCGGATTCCTCGCTTTGCTGCTGTGTTTCTGGAGCAGCTTGCGTCTCTTCTGCACTGGCTTCGGCGGCCGGTTGTTGTTCCTCGGCGCTGGACTCGTTAGAAACCGGTTCCTCCGGAGCAGGTTCGCTAGGCGCCGACGTCTCTTCCGGTGCGGGGTCACTAGAAGCCGGCTCTTCAGGTGCGGCCTGTTCTTCCGCCGCGGGAGCTGTCTCTTCCGCCGCGGGAGCTGTCTCTTCCGCTGTCTCTTCCGGTGCAGGAGCTGTCTCTTCCGCTGCAGGAGCTGTCTCTTCCGGTGGAGCTTCACAGACCTCGACTTCTGGCGTGGGTTCTCTGGGAGCGACTTCCGGTTGCGGTTCCTCTGGTTCGGGTTCTTCTTGTTTAGGTTCTGCCTGAGGTTCCGGTGCAGGTTCCTCTGCGGGCTTTTCTTCGCTGGGGGGCTCTTCTGCTGCAGGTTCACTGGGTTTTTCCGCGATGGGTTCTGGTTCTGCAGCTGGTTCTTGCTGTTGGACGGGTGCTTCGACTGATGATTGTACCTGAGTAGGTTCACTACCGGCTTCTGTTTTGGGACCCACAGGGAGAAAGTACTGCCGTGTTACGTTACCTTTTTTAAATTCATTTTTAAAAACTTTTTATGCAGTTCTGTTAAGACTGCTTTCGATACTCAGTGTTTCATTTTACATAGAACCATGCAACACAAACGACAGAGAGAGCGAAAATTATAGTTTACAAAGTGATTAAACGAAATAAATGGTTGTTTTTGCACTGCAGTGAAACAGAAAACATACAAAATTCAGTGGATGTGATTTTACTTCGATTAGACAATATATTCTTGGAAGGTAATGTTATGAACAGATACATTTAACTTTAGAAAAAAACAAATTTACATAAAATCATTATATATATATACCATTACCAGCTGAGCTTTTTTTTCATAGATAAAATCATCGGAAGGAAATGAGTTACATCAGAATTCATCCGGCAATACCTTATATTTCCATTGCCAAAATTTGATGTTCATGGATATAACATTTTGTGATCTTATAATGCAATAGAAATCTCACCCGGTTGAGCTTCAGCATCTTCCTGTGGCTTTTCACACGTAATCGCTGTTTAAATAGAAGTTCAAAATGAATATAAAAATGTCGCGTTGAGCCGAACATTGAACAGAGCAGTTATATCATTTTACATTTTACTTTCAGATGTTCCGAAGCTAATAGGTAGACACAAGACCGTTACAGTCTTCATTGTGCGATATTATCAATAATTATATGTTTGTCACAGTTAATTGCAACTGAATATGGAACAGTTATTAAAAGGATATCAAATACGAATCTGCTGCCGTTTTAACTTAAAAAAAAAAAAAGCGTTTGACAATCCACACTTACTTCGCAGATACAAATCGCTGTAAATACATCTAACTCAAACGTGCAGTGGAACAAAACAACAACAACAACAACAAAAAACCCAACTCATCGAACGACAAAAAAACAAACCGTTGACCTGAAACAATACCAGAACACTTTGTCCAGAAACCAAAGAAACACTGGGCACTCAACAGAGATCAGGTACAGTGACAGGCAGATGACTATGTGAAACAGATCATGCAGTGACATCGAAAAACAAAACAAAGGGACAGGTGATTGTGATGTTAGCACTCATGACGTGATCTCACCCGGCTGTGTCTCGGAGGATTCCTGAGGTGTCTCCTGACTAGATTCTGCCACACACAAACACATCTCCATTAAACCGTGCGCACGACAGTTTCATCATCAGAATACGATACTGAGTGCAAACACATTATCTGCACCTGGAGCAGACCTGTAGTGTGATATTATGAAGAAGAGAGAAATGGAAACAGGTGTTAAAATACCAACCGTTACTACAACCGTTGATTCAACTGTATAGAAATCTACTCTATAGTTCCATGCCCTGAAACCAAAATTCCAGTCCTTTATTTCGCAGTTTTTAGAGAAGACAGATTCTTCTGGTCAGTCTGATCGTCAGACGTGGGAACAACCAGGATATTCCCGGAGAAAAACCGTCGGATTCTCTTGCTGATACCACATGGGCATTTGATCGAGTTGAAACTGAACTAAGCAGGAACAGAATAAACGCTATGACGGGCCTTTCTTGGTAAATACGAAACTGGCCATTTCTGGAGGAACTGATGTCACCCAGGTGAGTAAGTTTCTTTTCTTTTAAGTATAATAGCTCTTCGTCTTCAGACACGGTTGATCAGTGTCGCAATTCATGTTAACTCACTCAGTACGGCCAGGCCTCTCTTCTCCTCTACACAGACCCCTCGGATGTCCTGTGGGTGTCTGAATGACCCAACCTTTAGCTTCCGTCGTCAGAATTGTGGTATTCTTTGTCAACATTCACCTCTTCAGTATAAGAGCTTTCCGCTTGCAATATTTTGATGGTGGTAATTGGGGTGAAACGCTGTTAACGTCGTCTCTTTCGCCGTTCGTATGGAGAGAGTTAAGAGTTCACTTGCTAACGCCACAGACAGACGGGTGGACAGCGACGTGATGTGACCATTCCAGGCTGAACCCCAAGTCTTCTTCTGTCACCAGACCTCCCGTCTCGCCTTCCGAAAGGAGATTAGATACAAAAATCACATCATTGAAACCTTGAAGCGACAGGTTGTTGAATCCTCGCCGTTGTGAACAGGTACATAAATACTACTCGTGTACTTCCGGTTGATCTCAGTTGATTTGTTATTTCTTCTAATTGAATATTGAATAATACACTGTATTTTTTGTTACACACACACACACACACACACACACACACACATATATATATATATATATATATTGTACTTACATATGCATCAATACATCATTATTTCCATATAAAAGGATCGGGAACTTGAGAGAGAGGAGAGAGAGATGGGGGTGGGGGGTGTAGGGGCTGGATGTGAAAAAGACAATAGGCCCACGCTTAACTCCTTTCCCTCGGGAATAAACAGACGTCGCTCGTTTGTTTGTTCTTTCTCCCCTTTCTCGGTGGTGTCAACACCAGTTCGATTAACTCATGAATCAATAAAACCCCGCCTCTTTTATTTTCGCTTCTCTCAACCTGCCTCCCCCCACTTGGCAAGTGTTTGAAGAGAGTGAGGGAAAGGGCGTGCGTGTGCTGAAGTTTTTTTGTTTTTGCTTCTTTTTTTTTCGTGTGGCGTCAACATTCAGTCTGTTCATCTTTGGTGTTCTTACATTTTGGAATATTCCTGTTTTGATCATCGAGAGGAGATTGCCTTTCAGTCGTTCCCTCATTGTTAAAATACAACAAACTCCTCGAAGAGAATCCTTGGAGGTGACTTTTATTTATGAATAGTATCTCTGCCATTACCAAAAAAAAAAAAAAAGAAAGAAAAAAAAAAGGTATGTGCTAAAAATGTCATCTTTCTATCAATGTTTTTTGTTCTGCTTTTTCGCCATTTCTCCCTTACTCGTGTAGTCTTTGATTCAGTGGGAGAGAGTTTAGCAGGATATCGAGCAAAGAGGTTGAGGAGAGAGAGAGAGAGAGAGGGGGGGGGGGTAGAAGACAAAGAGATAGGTAGAAATAGAGAATACTGGACATTATTAACTTGAATCAAGAGAACTGGTTCCACGACAAGGGAGAGATAGATAGGTAGATAGATAGATAGATAGACATATGGATAAATAGAGAGAGACAGACAGACAGACAGGCAGAGAGAGGCAGGCAGGCAGATGGACAGACATCGGTCGATCAACGAACGAAGATTGACGAAGAGAAAGGGTTCAACAAAAGATAAATATGACTGGATGCTTTCAATCAAGGTGTTCGTCCCCCCCCCCCCCCCTCCCAAACCCCTTCTTTTTTTCTCCTTTTTTTATGATTAGGGACGAGACGGGAAAGCAACGGGATTAAATGGATTGTAAGCTTTCGGCAAATACTGTCACTCAGTCATACTTCACCGGGCATATCCCAAACATCGAAACCAAACACAACTGTAACCTATCCCCAGCATTGGTCAGTCGATATATATTCTCTCTCCCCCCCCCCCCCCCCCCCCCTTGCTTACCCCCACACCCCAACTTTTCCACCTGTCCACGCTCGACATGCGTGCACCTCCAAAAAATCTGGCGGTGCATAATTAAGCGGGATTATATCCATGGAGCTTGAGGACTTAAAGACTTGAGCGTTAAGCCTCCGTGAGCCCTGCATGTCCAAATCTCTGCACAGGGTTTGGCAAAGTGTGAAGTGTGGCTAAGGGAATCGGTGTGTTTATGTTGAAAGTACCTGGCGTGTGTTGTGCGTGCTTGCTCCTCTGTGTGTGTGTGTGTGTGTGTGTGTGTGTGTGTGTGTGTGTGTGTGTGTGTGTGTGTGTGTGTGTGTGTTACACATTCACTTTGCTTTTTGAGTGTGTTGTTTGTTTGTAAAATGTCATGAAATAATTTATGAAAAAAAGAAAGAAAGAAAGAAAAGAAAATCATCAAATAAATATAATCAGTACGCTTGCAAGAGCAGCCTCGAGTTAAATTCGCCAGCACATGACTCTTCATGACAGTCTGAAAAATAAAGAGAAAAAAGGGAAGACTATCACAGTGAATCTGACGAATCCTAGATGTTGGTTCCACCATGAGACCCATCTGTAGCCTTTACACTCTCTCCGGCCATGTATGCACACACACACACACACACACACACACACACACACACACACACACACACACGCACACACACGCACACACACACATTCACCCCCATCCCACCCTTCTCACACATACATACACAAATTCACACTCACCACACACACACATACGCGTTGGTCACTTAAATAACCACCTCTTATTATGCTGTTTTTTGAAAAAAATACGGGGTAAAAGGCATAAAATACATCTGTCTGCCGTGCCAGTCTCAGTGCTGCCTGCTTTGAATGTTCTTGCTCAAATTCACTGACCAACGCTGCAAATGTCTGTATCTCTCGGGCCTGGTTAACGCCGGGATATCACAACGAAAAGAAGCGCAAAGTACAGCCTTGTCCCGTAGTCCCAAACATAAAATGAACCTCCATAGTTGTATCATGATCACGATCATCATCATCATCATCATCCACCTGTATCTATTAATGAAATTTAAAAAAAAGTTTTGCCTCATCACATGTCTATCTTGTTTGTCTTCTGTTATCTCTTGCCCTCTGCCATCGAACGCGAATGATCATGTATACGAACAATTAGATTTCGTATATTTGCATTGTCTATCGTGTTCTTTTTGTGTTTGTTTGTTTGTTTTTGTTTTGTTTTGTTTTTTAGGGAGGTGTGTGTGAGTGTGTGTGTGTGGGGGGGGGGGGGGGGGGGGGTTCTGAGGAAAGGGATTATCGGGTATCAGGCGGTTTTAAATGGTGGTGAGGTGGCGATGTCTCAGGTGCTGCGCCACAAAAGAGGCACTCTCAAGTGTTCGAGATGGGACTGATTGGGCGAGAGTGTTCGGTGAATGGATATTTGCGATACTGAGTTAGTTTTAGGCCACTGAGACAGACTGTCAGACAGAATGTCAATACAGAGATATTTGTACAGACAGTCAAAACAAACACAGACGAATGGGCAAAGAAATCCACGCATGCACAGGCGTGCTCGCATGCACACTCACAGATACATAGAAACACACACACACACACACACACACACACACAGTTTGTACACACACACACACACACACACACACAGTTTGTACACACACACACACACACACACACACACACACACACACACACACACAGAGTTTGTACGCAACTTTGGAAGTTTACCGACCGCTAAATGCGTTCTGCATTCTGCACACAAGGATCCCCTAGCAACCCACACAACCACTCAAGGTCTTGTGGAATGGGAAGATTGAGATGAAGAAGCACCCGGAAAGTTACATCTGTACTGGATTCGAACCTAAGTACCCCACTTCCCAGAGAGGTTCACTGTCCCCCCCAAAACCACCACCAACCACGCCCAGTCCGCGCCTAGACAAGTAAGCCATACTGTGTTTGCTGCATTCTGGTCCCCTTGTTCACAGGGCCTGCTGGTCTTGTGCACAATACAGGAACGGGGATATTGTGGAAAACGTTTAGATAAATATTACGTGGGATTTCTTTCCTCCAGGAAATTTATGCAGCGTATATGTGCATTTCTCTCCATCTCTGTCTCTCTGTCTCTGTCTCTGTGTGTCTCTTTCTCTGTCCGTCTTTCTCTGTATCTCTCTGTCTGTCTGTCTGTCTGTCTCTCTCTCTGTCTGTCTCTCCCTCTCCCTTTCTCTGTGTGTGTGTGTCGCTCTCTCTTTCTCTGTCTCCTTCTCTCTCTCCGTGTATCTCTCAGTCAGTCAGTCAGTCTCTGTCTGTCTCTCTGTCTCTCTCTCCCTCCCTTTCTCTCTCTCTTTCTCTCTCTGCCTCTCGCTCTCTCTTTCTCTGTCGCCCTCTCTCTGTGTGTATCTGTCTGTCTCTCCCTCCCTTTCTCTCTCTCTCTCTCTGTATCTCTCTGTCTGTCTGTCTATCTCTCTCTGTGTCTCTGTCTGTCTGCCCGTCTCTCTCTCTGCCTCTGTCTGTCTGTCTGTCTGGCTCTCTCTCTCTCTCTCTCTCTGCCTCTCCCTCTCTCTGTTGTATGCACCCCTTCCCCTTCTGTATCTGTGTGTGTCTCCCCATCCCGGACTGAACACTCCCTTAGCGACAAGCAGCAGCTAACAAAAGATAGCGTTGCTAAGCAGGGGTCGCAGAACCACACAGGTCAATACGTGCGTGCTGGTGTGTGTGTGTGTGTGCATGCGTGCGAGTATATATACATATGTATACACATATATATATATGTGTGTGTGTGTGTGTGTGTGCGTGTGTGTGTATCTCATTATCTTTCCTGGCACTGTGAACAACCCTCCCCCCCACCCCACCCCCCTCCCACCTACCGACATCTTTCAGTTCTCCGGCAACATCTCCCACTTCATCACCCACCTTCCTCCCCCCCCCCCCTCACTCCACCCCCTCCCCCCCCCCCCCCCCCCCCCCCCGCAACCTCGATCTCCCATCCCACTACTCTCCTTCCCGTCCCCTCACTCCCCTCCACCCCCCCCCCCCCCCCACATCCCCCCGCCTCTCCCCGCACCCGCTTCCCACCTCAGGCCATAGCAACGGGAAACTCACCAAGTATCTGCCTAGCGTATCCAAGGTATACAAACATTTATTACTCCATTTACAGAACCAACCCCCCCCCCCCCCCCCTCCCCATGTATTGTGACCGAGTGTCGACGCCCCTCCGCTACCACCACACGTCCCCCGATCCCCCCCCTCCCAACCCCCCAAACCGCCATCCCCTACCCCCCCCAAGGACCCCCCCCCCCCCCCCCCTCACACAGCAGGAGCGGCGTAGTACGGTATAGACTGGAGACCATTCTGCGTGTACATGAATGTTTGATGCCTCTCGTCTCTCTGCAAGCGCTTATGACACAGACAGGAATTGATTTCCATCTCGTACCCCCTTTAGGTCTAAGCCCCCCCCCCCCCCCCCCCCCCACACACACACAGACACCTCCCCCCCGACCCCCCGCCACACCTCCACCTCCCTACACACCCCCACCCCTCCCCGTTGTGAGTGTCTATACTTCACCCCCGATTAGCTCCTGTCTTTTTTGCTTTGTTCTGTTGGTGGTGGTGGTGTTGGTTTGTTTTTTTTGGTGTGGTGGTCTTAGTCTGTGTTTGCGGAACTCCTCCTTCCTGGTTTAAAATAGCGTGTCTTTGTCTGTCTGTCTGTCTGTCTGTCTGTCCCTCTCTCTCTAACTTTCATCGTATTACTTACTGCTTCATTTGTTTGTTTTGTCCGTCTATGTTTGCCCGTTTGTTTGTTTTTTTCAGTGTGTGTGTGTGTGTGTGTGTGTGTGTGTGTGTGTGTGTGTGTGTGTGTCTATGCACTTATAAGAGGTGCGTTTATTTGACAGTTTTTGTTTAAACAGTGTTTTGTTTGTTTTTTTCTACGTATTTGATATTGTTGTGGGTTGCTTAATATGCAGCATAGACACCTTGTTGGACGGATATGAATGGAAAACAAGGGGGGTGGGGAGGGCGGCGAGGGGGGGAGGGGAGGGGAGGGGAGGCACATCGGGTTTGTCTCTCGTCATCAGAAATCCAGGAGGGCGGCGAGGGGTGGGGGGGGGGGGGGAGGGGAGGGGAGGCACATCGGGTTTGTCTCTCGTCATCAGAAATCCAGAATATGTCACTGGCGTTGTATTCCTCCTTTTCAACAAAGTGTTCGCCCCCTTCTTTCATCATACTCTTCCTCCAAGTCATGCTTTAGTGTTCAGTTCCCTTCAAACGGGCGCGATAGCCGAATGGTGAAAGCGTTGGACTTTCAATCTGAGGGTCCAAGGTTCGAATCTCGGTAACGGTGCCTGGTGGGTAAAGGGTGGAGATTTTTCCGATCTCCCAGGTCAACATATGTGTGCAGATCTGCTTGTGCCTGAGCCCCCTTCGTGTGTATACGGCAAGCAGAAGATCAAATACGCACGTTAAAGATCCTGTAATACATGTCAGCGTCGGTGGGTTATGGAAACAAGAACATACCCCAACATGCACACCTCCGAAAAACGGAGTATGGCTGCCTACATGGCGGGGTAAAAACGGTCCATATACACGTAAAAGCCCACTCGTGTTCATGTATACGAGTGAACGTGGGAGTTGCAGTCCACGAACGAAGAAGAAGAAGTAGAAGAAGAAGTCCCCTTCCATTCTCTGCCTGTCTGTCTGTTTCTACAACTCTGTCTCCTGTGTCTGTCTCTCTGTCGACCCACTCACGCATTCCGTTTTCTTTACAGCTTTTTTTTTTTACCTCCGCTTCTCTCCCGTCCTCACCCGACCCCCACCCCCCTCCATCCACCCCCATGTTAAACGCACCGTGATGAAGTTGAAGAGGCTTTCAAATAGTTGTGAATGAAAGCCCCACCTCCCTAGGAGGGGTAAAAAAAAAAGAAGAAAAAAGAGAGAAGAGATAAGAAGAGATAAAGAGAGGTAAAAAGAAACGGGGAAAACTTTATGTCAAGATTTTCGGATGGGTAAATCATAAAGGCTGGGTCGGATTTCATTTTAGTTTGAGAGAGAGAGAGAGAG
>NC_134878.1:11833139-11855639 GCF_041734735.1 Babylonia areolata | reverse complement strand
ACATACCAACAAACAAAATATGATATACACACGTCACAGACATAACCTTCAAGCAACATACCCAAAAAATAACGAATAAAACGAAACAAACTAAACTAAACAAATAAAATCACAATGCCTCTCGACCCCTCTAGTCCTTATCTACCAAGCCGTCCCCTCCAGCGAAACGAAGTCCTGGGTAATTTTTCGATTTTTTTTGTTTTTGTCCATTAATCCCCCCCCCCCTCACCCCCCTTCTCACACACACACACCCCTCGCCCCCACTCCACCCCTCTCCCATGTCACTGTCTTACCTTTAGTGGCTCCTTCTCCCCTCTGCTCGGAGCCAGACTGCTGCTCGTCGTTGGTCGGGGCGTTGGCGGGTTCCGATCCTCCGGCGGCCCCAGACTTACTGGCGTTGCACCCCATGCTGCTAAGACAGGTCTCGTGTGATGCTTGTTGAGGGGAAAAAAAAACAAGAAGGAGAAGAAGAAGAACCCCAAACGGTGGCGGGTGGTTGAGAGAATGTGAAGCTGGCGCTTGTTTCAGCAGCGGGGAGCTTTGCCTGCCAACCTGTCTGCCTGCCTGTCCTCTGGGTGGGTAGCCGACGGTCGGGGTGGCGGCTTTAGGAAAGCGGACTTGCCTGGGCCACGGGGTGGTGTGTGTGCTTGGTTCTTCGGGGTGCTAAGCTGCTCAACAGGAGCGCGGTGGGTGCGGCGGCGGCGGTGGTGGTGGTGGTGGGTTCGTGGTTGGCTGGTCAATCAATCACCCTTGGTGGTAGTTGTTGTGGCGACTGGAACCTGGGGCAGGCAATGACCGGACCGGTGGCTTGGGTTAATTAAGGACGATGGTTGGAGAACGGGTGGGTGGCTAAGTGTGATAGGGAGGAGGAGGGGGGGGGGGGTGGAGGAGGGAGGGTGGGTGGGTGGATGAGTGGCTGCAAGTGAGTGGATATGGGTGGTGAGAGTTGGGCTTGGATAGGCCTTGCTGTAGTGTTGGTCATGTTGCGTGACGCTGCGTTTAAATCACTGGCCTGCACGGCTGTGTGAAACACCAGCTTTTTTGAGTGTGGTGTGTCGCAATGTTCAATGACAATGCGTTTTGATTCACAGCTTTGCGTTGCACTGCCGCAGTGTGTGGTGTTTGAATAAGATTGCTGTTGTGTTGTACTGTTGCATTTTAAACCACTGCCTTGCATTACAGTACAGTACACTATAATTATTGGAATCAGCTTGCCTTGCTGTTCTGTTGTAATGTACGGCATTGCATTACAAGACACAGTATACTGGAATAAATTTGCCTCGTTCTTGAGTTGTAATGTAGTATGGTGTTGCGTTCTGCGTCGCTGTTTTGCACTAGGATACATCGCGTGATATTTGAACGAGTTGTCTTACTTTTGTGTCGTAATGTGGTATGACGTTGCATTTTGAATCATTGCCTTGCACTGCGATACATAGTGTGGGTATTGCAACAAGCTTGCCTTTCTCTTGTGTTGTAAAGCATGACATTGCATTTAAAAGCATTGCCTTGTATTACAAGACACCTGTGTGGTTTTAGAATAAACATGCCTCGTTCTCGATTTGTAAAGTAGTATGATGTTGCAATTTCAAATGACTGCTTTGCATAATGATATACAATAATTTTTATTAAAATGGAATCAGCTTGCCCTCCTGTTGTTGTGGTTTCATTACACTGCATTTTCAACCACTGCCCTTGTATTAGGGTACACTGCATCGTGCGACTGGGATGTAAGCAGTCAGTGCCCTGTCTAAGCAGTCAATGCCCTGTCTAAGCAGTCAGTGCCCTGTCTCTCGAACAAATCCAGTGTGATAAATAGAATTGTGCAACCAACAACCATCTACCTGAAGATCTAGTCATCAGCTCCATCCACATGCAATATGCAGCTTCTGTTCAAACGTGTGTGTGTGTGTGTGTGTGTGTGTGTGTGTGTGTGTTGTGTGTGTGCGTGTGTGTGTGTGTGTATGTGTGTGTGCAGTGCGTGCATGTGTGAGTATGGACAAGTTTTTATATTGATATGCACTTGTATGTATACTAATTTCTACTGTATCTGTGTTTGTGTATGATTTTCGATTTATGTTCGTATCTTGTTATGTACTATCCCCCCGATATTCCTTGTGACCCCGGTACACATGGTAATAAAACATATTCTATTCTATTCTATTGGGATTAGCATGTGCTATTCATGACGAAGTGCGCAGACAACATGAACACACACACACAGCAGCGACAAAGCCCAACCATCTGCTGCGCTCTTTCTAGACTGGTCCCTTAACTCAAACCCTTCTAGACACACACATCGACAACAGCAGCCGACACTATCAAACAAACGAAACCGTATCGTACGGTTAACTGTTGGACTTATCATTAACACTATTGTTATCATTGTCATTTTTACTCTTATCATCATCACTATTACCATTATCATTCAAACCTTTTGAAACTTTAAGAGAAACCAAACGCCAAAGAAACAAAGGGAGAAAAATGCGTTGTGTTTGCGGAATGAACTTTCGTACAGTTTTTTTTTTATTTAAATAGTTGGTCTCCCACTTGGCAAAAAGCTGAGTGTTATTTGGCTCAACGTCTATTGAGAATGTTTGATTTTAGAAACAAACAAAAAAAAGAACAAACAAACAAAAATCGCGCGCTTGTGTGCGGTGTGTGTGTGTGTGTGTGTGTGTGTGTGTGTGTGTGTGTGTGTGTGTGTGTGTGTGTGTGTGTATGTGTGTTTGTGTGTGTGTGTGTGTGTGTGTGTGTGTGTGTGTGTGTGTGTGTGTGTGTATAAAAAGAAGATAAAAATCCACACAGATTTATCCTGCTTCATATTTGCGTTCATCAGCACACACAAAAAATCTTCCCTCAGAGTTTTAGCCTACTGAGGATGGCACTAACTCATTTGCTTTTTTTTTTTTTTTTTTTTTTAAACATTTTTGAAACACCGAGGGGAAATATCTGTGAGAAAAACAGCGACATGGACAGAGACAAGGGATCACTGTCCAAACAGAAACAAAAATTATATAATACGCCAAACGAAATCCCTGTACTGTGTCCCTCTCTCCGCTGTAATCTGATCAGGTGACTGACGCAGCGTTGTAAAAGCAACCTGGAGGTGCTCAACTAAGCGAGGACAACGCCACTGAGCTGGTAATGGTAGACACCCATTGTAAACCCCAGGAAGTTCTGAAAAGATGGTGTCGGCGAGAGAGAGAATCTTTCATGTGTGTGTGTGTGTGTGTGTGTGTGTGTGTGTGTGTGTGTGTGTGTGTGTGTGTGTGTGTGTGTGATCACGCATTTCTTCAAAGTAAGAGCTTTCTGTTCTTTGTTTTATTTACGAAATGAATCGGACTGTATTCTTAACAGTTTGATTCCGTACTGAGTATTTCAGTTATTCACCTGTTTGCTTTGGCGTTGCTGCTCTACTGCCTACTTAACACATTTCGAAACAAACGATCCGTAATATTCATAACCAAACTGATTCGCCAGAAGACTTGGCAAACTCGAGCTATTCGTTCTCCACAGAACCATTGCAAAATCGCCCACTACAGGAAAGTTCATGATCACGCTTTGTGTGAGTGGAACAAATTTCCCAGGTCCCTTTAAAAAAAATTCGGGATTGGCAAAGGACACTTTAACCCAGACTATTGGCCAAGTCTATTTAGTTGCTCTTATAAGAAAATTACACCTTACAAGAAACTGTCGTTGTGCTTTTTACAAGTTTACAAAATTCTGTATTTTTTCGACAACTTCTGGAACACTGAGACGCACCAGCGACGGGCGCAATAGCCGAGTGGTTAAAGCGTTGGACTTTCAACCTGAGGGTCCCGGGTTTGAATCACGTTGACGGCGCCTGGTGGGTAAAGGGCGGCGATTTTTACGATCTCCCGGGTCAACACATGTGCAGACCTGCTAGTGCCTGAACCCCCTTCGTGTGTATATGCAAGCAGAAGATCAGATACGCACGTTAAAGATCCTGTGATCCATGTCAGCGTTCGGTGGGTTATGGAAACAAGAACACACCCAGCATACACACCCCCGAAAGCGGAGTATGGCTGCCTACATGGCGGGGTAAAAACGGTCATACACGTAAAAACCCACTCGTGTACATACGAGTGAACGTGGGAGTTGCAGCCCACGAACGCAGAAGAAGAAGAAGAGACGCACCAGCTGAAACGATTAGGCCAAACTTTTCCACTTCTTTGAACGCCTGTATTTGTGGGTTCCTGGTTGTGTTTCTGATGATATGAAAACATCGTGAACTTCGAGGAAGCAGTTTAGGAATACGATACTTTGACACAGACAATTGGCGAAGTCTTTCTATTTGTTTTCTGGGCGTATTTATGCGGAGCGGAACAGCGACATGGATAGAGACAAGATATCAACATGCAATGTCCTTTTGTTTTCTTCCGTCCATTTTATTCGCGATCATCGAAAAGAGCTTTGGAAAAGGGGTGCGAGGCAGAACCTGCCACTACATTAAATCGAGCCGCTGACAAAAACATAACCCACCCCACCCCCACGCCATGCCTAGACCCCCTCCCCCCCAATCCCCCCTCCCCCTTTGCCCCCTAGTGTTTCCTGTTCAACAGGTGCACGTAGAGCTGTTCACGTTACCAGTGAATTGATTTGAGTCACGTGTACGTTTCAGTACCGGGCCCATTGTTAGAACTAAGAGCGTGCGAGCCCGAAAGTAAAGCTTGCAACACACTGCAAAGTGTTCTCAACAGATCGATTGCACAGGTCCGTGCTTCATGGTATTGTTCCGTGACTTTGTTCGCTTGGATGTGTCTACTTTCTTCACACAGGCTCGCTGACAATTTTGTGGCTGTCGGTTCCATTTCAATCTTTTCATTCTGTGTATACTTCTACAGGTTCCATACACGCAGACAACAGCCACGACACGACACATCCGTCGGTTCCTCTGTTGGCATTTCAAGCGCAAATACCGTATAGTGTCAACTGTCATGTACGTGTGTGTGTGTGTGTGTGTGTGTGTGTGTGTGTGTGTTTGGGGTGTCGGGGGAGGGTGGGGCGGTGTGTGGGTGTGCGCGCGCGCGGGCGTTTGTGCACACTTGCAGTTTTTTTTAATAGTTTTTTTTTTTATAGTCCGAACAAATCTTAAAGCAAACAGTTCATCAACATAATAAGCAAGATAAAACACAAAAACTTAACTTATTCTGATAACGAATTTTAATATTACTTGATTATGCATATTTTACCTTGCCCCCTCTCCCCTCCCCAAAGAACGAAACATACAATGCGGGGAGCTTGGTGATATGGACAGCTTACTATACTGAATATATAATACCGCAAGCCCATCACATTCCGATTACCAGTGGTCCAGTCTCTACACAGTCAGTACAAGTGACCGCGTGGACCCGCGGAACAGTTTCAGACGTCCATAGAAGGTGGGGATTAATCAATACCTACTTGCGGATTAAAGGATTATGACGTTAGTCGTCCGATCGACCTTTGTGATCTGCTGTAGCCCTATCAACATAGAGCAGTCAAACGATATGATGATAAAGTTAATGTTCAAGTTTGGAAAACTGGTTTAAAAATTAAAAAAAAAAAATTATGTGCATGTGCAAGATGCTTGCACGCTCGTGTAGGTACATGTGTGTATTCGCGCTCCAACTCCCATTACCCCCCAAACAGAAACGTGTGTGTGTGTGTGTGTATGTGTGTGTGCGCGCGCGCGCATGTGTGTGTTCGCGTTTATGTATTCGTGCGCACGCGCGAGTAACTTAAAATATTCTTTACCAACCTTTATCTACCTACCGTTTTTTTTTCACCTGTTAAGCTCTCTCTCTCTCTCTCTCTCTCTCTCTCTCTTAATAGAAAATTATTATTAAAAAAAAAAAAAAAAGCCACTGTGCTTCGAGATTTTGTATTTTGTCATCTCCCCTTTTTATTTCATTTTGATCACTTCCAAAGCCCTCGTCTGCCGGAGTTTTACATTTTACCGAGTACTTTGTCGGTAACGTTACTACTTTATTGTTTGTAAATTAATCCCTGCTCTCTAAAGCCTGGATATTCCATGTAATTTATAATAAAAAAAAGAAAAAAAAATTAATTCCAATTCTTAAAACAATTTTGTGTCTCTCCAACGGAATAGCAAACAATCAAAACACAGCACACAAAAGGAAATGAAATGTGTATTAAAAAAAAAAAACTAAAAAAAAAAAAAAAAAAAAAAAGTACGCCGTAAACCGCACATATTCTCCTTTTCAAAACCACGTTCTGGAATCGTCGATAAAAATCCTCTGTTATTTCATAATGTACTTCCTGAACAAAATATGCAAACAAAGCAGAAACAAAGCAGACCAACGAGTTAGCACACTCCACCACGCATTTACAAAACCTCTCAACATTCAGCAACAGTTCGACAGAAAAAATAAAACCACAGCTGCAGATATCAACCCACCTGAACTAATATCCCGGCAGATAAGCAAATCAATAAACATTATCATCGATATTCGACGAAACCAACCATGAACAACTAAAAACAGAAAACAACAACAATAACAACAACCAAACAAAAATTACTGATACAGGCTCCAACCCCCTAAAAAAAAACGAAACATAAAAAGCTGCCGAACGGCAATCTCAACTGAACGGTTTTATCACGTACCCTGATCAGAGAATGCAGTTGTCGGGAAGTTGACTTGCTGGGTCTGTCTGTCTCTCTCTCTCCCGTGGGTTGCTAGTGGGCTCGTTCGCTCGCTTGCTTGCTTGCTTGCTTGCATCCGTCAGTCGGGTGCCGTTCTCGTTCTGCTGCTGGTCCAACCAGTCAGGTATCTGTGCACGTGTGTTTAAAAACGACCGGTGTCGAGATGTAATGTGAACATCTTTCAGGTTTCACACCCCGGACATTTCTGGTGGTAGGGTTTGGGGGTGAGGAGAAATGCAACGTGTAAATAACGGTCTCCTCACCCACCTATCACACACACACACACACACACACACACACACACAACCCCCACGCCCCATCCACACAGTGAAATTTCTTGAAAACTGTAAAAACTTTATTCTCATTCATTCACACTAACAATAAGTAAAGGCACCACACACACACACACACACACACACACACATCACCACACAAAGGGACAAATCATGTCGATGTATTTACGCTGTTCAGTCCTTGGCGTCTCTCTGTCTCTCTCTGTCTCAGGGCAGCCAACAACTCTGTCTGTCTCTGGGCGCAGCCAACATCCCCATGTGTCTCTGGGCAGCCAACATCTCCCTGTGTCTCTGCAGCCAACATCTCTCTGTCTCTGGGCAGCCAACATCTCTCTGTGTCTCTGCAGCCAACATCTCTCTGTCTCTGGGCAGCCAACATCCCCCTGTGTCTCTGGGCAGCCAACATCTCTCTGTGTCTCTGCAGCCAACATCCCTCTCTGTCTCTGGGCAGCCAACATCTCTCTGTGTCTCTGGGCAGCCAACATCTCTCTGTGTCTCTGGGCAGCCAACATCTCTGTCTGTCTCTGCAGCCAACATCTCTCTGTCTCTGGGCAGCCAACATCTCTCTGTGTCTCTGCAGCCAACATCTCTCTCTGTCTCTGCAGCCAAAATCTCTCTCTGTCTCTGGGCAGCCAACATCTCTCTGTGTCTCTGCAGCCAACATCTCTCTGTGTCTCTGGGCAGCCAACATCTCTCTCTGTCTCTAGGCAGCCAACATCTCTCTCTGTCTCTGGGCAGCCAACATCTCTCTGTGTCTCTGGGCAGCCAACATCCCTCTCTGTCTCTGGGCAGCCAACATCTCTCTGTGTCTCTGGGCAGCCAACATCTCTCTCTCTCTCTCTCTCTCTCTGGGCAGCCAACATCTCTCTGTGTCTCTGCAGCCAGCATCTCCCTGTGCCTCTGCAGCCAACATCCCTCTGTCTCTGGGCAGCCAACATCTCTCTCTGTCTCTAGGCAGCCAACATCTCTCTGTGCCTCTGCAGCCAACATCTCTCTCTGTCTCTGGGCAGCCAACATCTCTCTGTGTCTCTGCAGCCAACATCTCTCTCTGTCTCTGGGCAGCCAACATCTCTCTGTGTCTCTGCAGCCAACATCCCTCTCTGTCTCTGGGCAGCCAACATTTCTCTGTGTCTCTGCAGCCAACATCTCTCTGTGTCTCTGCAGCCAACATCTCTCTGTGTCTCTGCAGCCAATATCCCTCTCTCTCTCTGGGCAGCCAACATCTCTTTGTGTCTCTGCAGCTAACATCTCTCTCTGTCTCTGGGCAGCCAACATCTCTCTGTGTCTCTGCAGCCAACATCTCTCTCTGTCTCTGGGCAGCCAACATCTCTCTGTGACTCTGGGCAGCCAACATCTCTGTCTGTCTCTGCAGCCAACATCTCTCTGTGTCTCTGCAGCCAACATCCCTCTCTGTGTCTCCGGGCAGCCAACATCTCTCTGTGTCTCTGGGCAGCCAACATCTCTCTGTGTCTCTGGGCAGCCAACATCTCTCTGTGTCTCTGCAGCCAACATCCCTCTCTGTCTCTGGGCAGCCAACATCCCTCTCCGTCTCTGGGCAGCCAACATCTCTCTGTGTCTCTGCAGCCAACAGACCTCTCTGTCTCTGGGCAGCCAACATCTCTCTGTGTCTCTGGGCAGCCAACATCTCTCTCTGTCTCTGGGCGCAGCCAACATCTCTCTGTGTCTCTGCAGCCAACATCCCTCTCTGTCTCTGGGCAGCCAACATCTCCCTGTGTCTCTGCAGCCAACATCTCTCTGTGTTTCTGCAGCCAATATCCCTCTCTGTCTCTGGGCAGCCAACATCTCTCTGTGTCTCTGCAGCTAACATCTCTCTCTGTCTCTGGGCAGCCAACATCTCTCTGTGTCTCTGTAGCCAACATCTCTCTCTGTGTCTCTAGGCAGCCAACATCTCTCTCTGTGTCTCCGGGCAGCCAACATCTCTCTGTGTCTCTGGGCAGCCAACATCTCTCTGTGTCTCTGGGCAGCCATCTCTCTGTGTCTCTGCAGCCAACATCCCTCTCTGTCTCTGGGCAGCCAACATCCCTCTCCGTCTCTGGGCAGCCAACATCTCTCTGTGTCTCTGCAGCCAACAGACCTCTCTGTCTCTGGGCAGCCAACATCTCTCTGTGTCTCTGGGCAGCCAACATCTCTCTCTGTCTCTGGGCAGCCAACATCTCTCTCTGTCTCTAGGCAGCCAACATCTCTCTGTGCCTCTGCAGCCAACATCTCTCTGTGTCTCTGGGCAGCCAACATCTCTGTCTGTCTCTGCAGCCAACATCTCTCTGTCTCTGGGCAGCCAACATCTCTCTGTGTCTCTGCAGCCAACATCTCTCTGTGTCTCTGGGCAGCCAACATCTCTCTCTGTCTCTAGGCAGCCAACATCTCTCTCTGTCTCTGGGCAGCCAACATCTCTCTGTGTCTCTGGGCAGCCAACATCCCTCTCTGTCTCTGGGCAGCCAACAACCCTGTCTCTGGGCAGGCAACATCTCTCTCTCTCTCTCTCTCTGGGCAGCCAACATCTCTCTGTGTCTCTGCAGCCAGCATCTCCCTGTGCCTCTGCAGCCAACATCCCTCTGTCTCTGGGCAGCCAACATCTCTCTCTGTCTCTAGGCAGCCAACATCTCTCTGTGCCTCTGCAGCCAACATCTCTCTCTGTCTCTGGGCAGCCAACATCTCTCTGTGTCTCTGCAGCCAACATCTCTCTCTGTCTCTGGGCAGCCAACATCTCTCTGTGTCTCTGCAGCCAACATCCCTCTCTGTCTCTGGGCAGCCAACATTTCTCTGTGTCTCTGGGCAGCCAACATCTCTCTGTGTCTCTGCAGCCAACATCTCTCTGTGTCTCTGCAGCCAATATCCCTCTCTGTCTCTGGGCAGCCAACATCTCTTTGTGTCTCTGCAGCTAACATCTCTCTCTGTCTCTGGGCAGCCAACATCTCTCTGTGTCTCTGCAGCCAACATCCCTCTCTGTCTCTGGGCAGCCAACATCTCTCTGTGACTCTGGGCAGCCAACATCTCTGTCTGTCTCTGCAGCCAACATCTCTCTGTGTCTCTGCAGCCAACATCCCTCTCTGTGTCTCCGGGCAGCCAACATCTCTCTGTGTCTCTGGGCAGCCAACATCTCTCTGTGTCTCTGGGCAGCCATCTCTCTGTGTCTCTGCAGCCAACATCCCTCTCTGTCTCTGGGCAGCCAACATCCCTCTCCGTCTCTGGGCAGCCAACATCTCTCTGTGTCTCTGCAGCCAACAGACCTCTCTGTCTCTGGGCAGCCAACATCTCTCTGTGTCTCTGTAGCCAACATCTCTCTCTGTCTCTGGGCGCAGCCAACATCTCTCTGTGTCTCTGCACCCAATATCCCTCTCCGTCTCTGGGCAGCCAACATCTCTCTGTGTCTCTGCAGCCAACAGACCTCTCTGTCTCTGGGCAGCCAACATCTCTCTGTGTCTCTGTAGCCAACATCTCTCTCTGTGTCTCTAGGCAGCCAACATCTCTCTGTGTCTCTGCAGCCAACATCTCTCTGTCTCTGGGCAGCCAACATCTCTCTGTGTCTCTGGGCAGCCAACATCTCTCTGTGTCTCTGGGCAGCCAACATCTCCCTGTGTCTCTGCAGCCAACATCTCTTTGTGTTTCTGGGCAGCCAACATCTCTGTCTGTCTCTGCAGCCAACATCTCTCTGTCTCTGGGCAGCCAACATCTCTCTGTGTCTCTGGGCAGCCAACATCTCTCTCTGTCTCTGCAGCCAACATCTCTCTGTGTCTCTGCAGCCAACATCTCTCTGTGTCTCTGGGAAGCTAACATCTCTCTGTGTCTCTGCAGCCAACACCTCTCTGTGTCTCTGGGCAGCCAACATCTCCCTGTGTCTCTGGGCACCCAACATCGGCGGCGCCCTCGGTTCTGTTACTGTTGCCACTGCTGGTGGTCCTCGGTCCAGCGCCAAGATCTGCACACTCGGGACTTACGTGATGGCATCCATCGGAGAGAGAGACAGAGACAGAGACAGTGTCTTAAGTCTGAATGGTATTGTAAAGGCCATTCTGCCTGTGATAATTGGGGTGGGGATTCCCATGTTAACTATTACATAGAACAACAACTAAAAACAGAAAACAACATGTGGGGCGATGGCCTAGTGGTAACGCGCCGCCTTGGAAGCGAGAGATTCTGAGCGCGCTGGTTCGAATCACGGCTCAGTCGCCAATATTTTCTCCCCCTCCACTACACTTTGAGTGGTGGTCTGGACGCTAGTCATTCGAATGAGACGATAAAGCGAGGTCCCATGTGCAGCATGCACTTAGCACGCGTAAAATAACCCACGACAACAAAAGGGTTGTCCCTGGCAAAATTCTGTAGAAAAATCCACTTCGATAGGGAAAACAAATAAAACTGCATGCAGGAAAAAAAAAAAAAAAAAAGGGTGACGCTCTCAGTGTGACGACGCGCTCTCCCTGGGGAGAGCAGCCCGAATTTCACACAGAGAAATCTGTTGTGCCAAAAAAAAAGAGAAATACAATGACATGAAAAGCAAACAAAAGCAAAGAAAGAATGAGAGAGAGAGGGGGGGGGGGAAGAAAGGAGACAGACACAGAGACAGGAGAGAGAAAGAAAGAGAAAGATGGAGAGAGAGAGAGAGAAACAGAAACAGAAATACGAGAGACAAAGAGTGTATACACAGACTGACAGGCTACTACTAGCAAGCGAAGATGCAACTTGGAAATTTAGACCGGGGGCAACTATCGTGGTAGGCCTAAGGGTTGCACTTTTCACAACGCTTCACCGTCGCAGTTGTTTGTTGTTCGGGGTAGTCTTGGTGAACGTGTAAACTGACTGTGCAGGGGGGGCCTAGATACGGGTGGTGCGTATCGCTCACTTCCTCTTTGTGTTTGTCTCACAGTGGTCTGTGTGTGTGTGTGTGTGTGTGTGTGTGTGTGAAGGCAGGGAGGAGAGTGGGGAGGATGGGACGTGGGGTGCGGCACACACACACACACGCACACACACACACAGACACACGCGCGCGCACGCACGCACACACATACTGAAGCAGGGAGGAGAGTGGGGAGGATGGGACGTGGGGTGCGGTACACACACACACACACACACGCGCGCGCGCACATACAGACAGAGGCAGGGAGGAGAGTGGGGAGGAAAAGAGGTAGAGTGCAGTGTACACACACACACACACACACACACACACGTACGCACGCACACACACACACACACAGAGGCAGGGAGGAGAGTGGGGAGGATATGAGGTGGGGTACGGTAAACACACACACACACACACACACACACACACACACACACTCACTCCGCTCGCATGTACAGACGCACATATGTTAATAAGTACAGAACGCACGAGCATGCACACGCAAACACGCGCTCACACGCACGTAGATATACTTACACACATACGTTGCTCGCACTCACACACACACAAACGCAGCGAGTGACGCACATACATATGAAAAACACACTGTTGCAGGAACGGGAGAGAGAGAGAGAGGACAGAAACACAGAGAGAGATGGAGAGAGAGAAAGAGAGAGAGAGAACTCGAACCACTAAAAGACACACTCACGCACAGATAAACCGAACACAGATTTTGAAAAACGCGTTCACGGTCGTTCCCGGAAATTTGTTTTGTTTTTAATGATTCCTGATTGTTTATTGTCTCATATCTAGACAACAAAGACAGCTGGTTCAACCTGTTCACACACACACACACACACACGCACACACACACACACACACACACACATCTATACACACACACACACACACACAAACACACACAAAAAATAACAACAACAACCATGCTGGCATTAACACGTAGTGAAAATAGACACAAAACGCGCACAACAAACTGACGCGCGATCACCTCGTACAAAGTCAATGAAACACTGTGCTGTTAAAAATAATCGGGTGGGTGGTTCCTCCAAAATTTGTCGTGCTTGCTTATGTTTCGACCCCAGCACACTGCACCAAACGTCAAAACATTACACAATGTAAATGCACATGATATTCAAAGCAGTCGACTGCGGACATTAATCAAAATAATCCAGTGTTCTCAGACAGAACAAACAACTGTTTAGCCTTTCCATCAGTAATGTTGAAATTTTTTAGTCTAGGATAGCTTTTTATCAATGATCATACCCAATTATCTGTACGTTTCCACTTGTTCCGCAATCACACCCTTTATTATTTTTAAAATCTATTTACTTTTGTTTTTGTTGTGGCATATTACAAGTTCTTGGTTTTTCCAATATTAAGTTTAAAAACTCAGCACAGCAGATCAAAATATATCAGTTTATTTTCTGTAAATAGTGTCATTGTCATCAGTAACTAGTCCTGTCAATCCGGAGTTGTCAGCAAACTTGATCAAATGGTATCATTCAGAGAGACTGTCATATTCAGCTGTATATAATAGAGTGAACAAGAAACGTGAAAGCACAGTGCATTGTGGTGCACCAGTGTTTGTGTACAACACAGTGGAAGAACACTTTTTTTTAATCTGCAAAATCAGGTCTGTTTGCGAGACACTCCATAGAAAAAGTGAGTTACTGACTTTCACTTGTAGAAGTTTATTCGGTAAGATGTGTGGCTAAATTTCGAAGCAGTGTAGCAATAGATAGCTCTCAGGAAAGTAAGACTGTGTGCAAGCCTTTACCCCTACCTCCACCGGTGATTTTTAGAGACAGTTTTTGTTTAAATAGTTATTTCTCATTTTCAGTAATGTGCTTGTCTGAATCATGAAATCTTCTACTTAAAAAAAATTGACGTTATGTCAAATAGCCTGTCAGTCGTACATTATACCGCTGGTGACGAGATAATATCTCATTCCTTGATTTCTTTGTTTTTTAATGAAAAATGTTTACATTCATATCCGATGTATTTCTGGGAAGGTAAAACGCGGAGGATGTTTCCTTAACTTTTAGAAGCTGATTAAAACACACTCTCTTCATTGCCCTAGGAAAATACATTGCCAATATTCCACAAGATGAACGCGAAATCATATTTGGGTCCATGCGAAAACTATCAAAGCCCAGCACCTTCGATCTCGTTCGATCAGGGATGACCGTGCAGTCACAGACCTGGTAATGGAAAGACTGTGGAGAAAGGAAGGGCGTGACACAGAAGCGAGGTGTTATGGCGGGATGGGGGGAAGTACCAATAGCAATGTGTCCTCCTCTGGTGTGTGGCCTCCTGGCGACCTAACATCGATGGTTCCGTGCGAACTGCCGACGCTGGAACTGTGACGGACGAACCCAGGTGTGGCCGTGTATGGGGGAATCTAAATGAGCGGCGTGGGAGTAATGCCACTGAAACGGTGCAGATGATGGGGCAGGAAAAAAAAAAAAAGCAATGTGCCATTCAACCATCAA
This sequence comes from Babylonia areolata, assembly GCF_041734735.1. NCBI lineage: Eukaryota > Metazoa > Mollusca > Gastropoda > Neogastropoda > Buccinidae > Babylonia > Babylonia areolata. The sequence goes on along the minus strand of NC_134878.1, from coordinate 11,841,308 downwards.
TTAACAGTAACATATTACCAAAACATTTGCAAGCTGGACTGGCCTCCGCAAAGAGTAAATGAATCATCGGTTAATGATGACATACTATCAAAACATTTCAAAGATGGACTAGCCTTCGCAATGAATAATCGAATCATTGATTAGCGGTAACATTACATCAAACAACTTCCAAGTCGGACGGGCCTTCGCAAATAATGATGGAATCATCGATTAACAGTAACATCATATAAAAACATTTGCAAGTTGGTCGGGCTTTGGCAAAGAATAATCGAATCATCGACTGACGGTAACATAATGGCAAAACATTTCGAAGCTGAGACTGGCTCAAGGGATTTCAACTGTACACGCAGGACATGAACCTTGACGTGTTCCTTCATTGCTCCTTGTTTACGTTCGTCAACGAGAACAATGTATTCAGTCACGCATATTCGTGTCCAAACATCGTTTTTTCCGTCCTGTCAGCAGACCACGTGACAAGTGCAGACACATTTGCACGCGCCGTGATGACCAATCAGGGACAGGGACTTTTGGCACACGTTTAATTTGCAAGTTCAGTGCTTTGGCGCAGTGTCTCATCTGTTATACGTATCTAAATTATGTTGGCTGTTTGTCGTTTAAAACTGGCGAAAATAGCGGCGCGTGTGTGTTTGAGTGTGTGTGAGTGTGATTGAGAGAGAGAGAGAGAGAGAGAGAGAGAGAGAGAGAGAGAAACTGTGTGCGTGCGTGTGTGTGTGTGTGTCACTGTGTGTGTGTGTGCGCGCGCATGTGCGTGTGTGTGTGTGTGTGTGCGTGCGCGTTTGTGATTGTGATTGTGTTTGTCTATGTTTGTGGTGGTGGTGGGGCGGGGGGGGGGGGGGGGGGGAGAGGGGCGGGTCACTGTGTGCATATGCGTGTGTGCGCATACGTTTGCGTCCATGTAATCTTTCTTCGAAAGCACAGATTGTTTGAACATCTCGTGTGGCACAATGTTCCATTCCATCGAGATTGAGAGACATGTTAGGTTTGGGTGCATTATTTTCATGATGATGATGATTATTATTATCATCATCGTCACTATCACTATTATTATCATCAGTATCCTTATCATGATTCCTCCTCTAATTATACTGTGCACACTATTCATGTTGCACGTGCACAGCTCGACCCCTTTGTTTCATCTGGTTCGTGGCGTGTCTCTTCCTCCTCACTATCAGTGATCTGTCGGCAGAAAACAACAACAACAACAACAACAATAATCCGTCATTGCTTCGGACGTAATGCTTATGATAATTGTTCCTACAGTATACATTAAGAATGATAAATATGCGTGCACTTCTGTCAGTCTGTCTGTATACACTTCCGCCACCCGCCTCAAAAAGTGACAGGCATTACGGGGTCTCTGACGTGATCGATTTTTTTCTTTTCAAGCGAATACTTGCTAAAAATTTAGCTTCAGGAACAAACAGCTGAAGGAGACCGAAAAAACAACAAAACTACCTGTAATTATAGCTCTCTAAAGACGTTGTTAGGGAGGATGATCAGAATACATGTCCAACGCACTGATTATGTTTTCGCACTCATTATGTATGCTTCCCCACCTGCCTGCTTTCTTCCCTCTCCCCACATGTTAATGATAATAATAACAATGGATACTTATACATCACAATCCCCAGAAATATGCTCCAGCTGCTTTGGAAAACACTTTTGTTTACATAACGCACTACATCAATGTTACGTACACACACCAAAATATGACTGACGAACTAAACACACACACACACACACACACACACACACACACTGCATACATACATTTCAACATACACATGTACATAGCAGCTGCCCTCCACACACACACACACACATATATATATACACACACACAACCACACACACATGCGCTATCAAACATATGAACACACACACACACACAAACACACATTCATACACACGCATGTTATCCTATCTTCCCCCTCGTCACACACAACTCACATGAGGCACAAAGCGACGACAACTTCGACAGCGGCGAAGCAGAGAAAGGGCAGGCCGTGAACGTGACCAAGAGAGGCCTTGTAGATGAACGGGGAGATAACGCTGCCTGCTGTTGTGCCCAGCATCTCTATCACGGCGATACCAGCGAACACGGCACCTGCAAAATTAGACATTTTTGAGAAAGGACAGTACGGCACATCGGCACCAGATCAACGCACGCATGCACAGAGCACACCCAGGTGCAGCATGCGCAAGCGTGACTGAACGGTCCTCCCTGATCGAACGAAATCGAAGGTACTGGGCTTTGATAGTTTTCGCAATGGCCGATGTTGTATGGCGTATATGTGGTGCATGCGCAAACGTTCATGAAAGTTTCAGTAAGGGACAGCATACGAAACATACTTGCTCGATATGAGCACGCATAGAGCACCAAGCTCCTTTGTTTAATGTGCTAACTTAAACGCGTTTGTGTGTTAGCTTACCAGTTTTTTAAAAGTTCAGTTCAGTTACTCAAGGAGGCGCCACTGCGTTCGGACAAATCCATATACGTTACACCACATCGGCTAAGCAGATGCCTGACCAGCAGCGTAACCTAACGCGCTTTAAAAACTTAAAGTGTTTCAAAAACAAGGCTTAAACCAGCCTATGGGAAACCGCATCCACAGATACTGTCGTTCGTGGTTGTTTTTCAGAGGATCAATTATAAGTGATGCCCACTCACCTTGCTCATGTGCATCAACCCTTTTGGACATCATTGTTCGCATCATTGGCCAGGTCATTCTGGATAGCAGGGATGCGCCAGCAGCTGGAACACAGAACACGTCATCAAGAATTTGAAAAACGAACTTTGGTTCTGGACCTTTTGAAAGAAAGAAATTACCTTCAGAGTAATATGCGACTTTCTATTTTCTTAACTTGAAATTTTAGTATTTCCCCTGTTATCTGATGTAGATAGGCATCTTCACAATCTGTGTTGTTGTTGTTTTTTTCCAAGGTCGTTTACTTTGATTTTTTACTTGATTCGAGACATGAAAAAAAGGAGAAAAAAAATTGCCTATAAAATCTGACTTTTTTTTTTCTAAAACTTTCATCGCTATCACAAAGAGGCGGATCCTTACATAAAACATCACACTGCATTCATTTTAACGTGTGTGTGGAGGAGGAGGAGGAGGAGGAGGAAGAATTATGTCAAATGCCCCGCTACACACACTAGTGACTGTAGACAATTTTGTAAAATTATCTAAAATTTTCAAATTTGATTACGCATGTCTTCTCACCTAGATACATGAGCAAATCCGACTTGGACAACCCTTGTAAAATGAAGCCCGCCGTGGCGGACATGGCCCCAGCGAGTGCGAATGTGTCGTCTGCCACCCGTTTTCCCAGCCAGGCCGTGACGGAGAGCACGATGATCCAAGAGATGACGGTGTTGACCCCATTGTAGGCGGAGATGTGGACCTCAGACCAGCAGAAGGGGAAGTTAAGCAGGTAGAGGAGGAGGATCATCACGTTGCCCGCCACGCTGAAGATCCCCAAAAAGAATACCACCAGGCAGGTCAGCAGAAAGCAGCGTCTCCCGCGCTGTGGAGAGATTGGTAATGTCGTCGTTATTACTGCGACTTTCATCGTCGTCACTACAACCACATCACCAGCGCCACCATCATCTTTATTACAATTATAATGGTGCTTTTTGTGTTTGTTGTATAATCCGTCACTGTTGTTACAGTCACCTCGATTCTATTCCTCCCGGCATTTGTTTAACCTCTTTGTCATAACTGATTGACGACATAATCATTTACTATTTTCAACTAATTTCCAGTTATAATCGTCGTCATCGTCATCACCAGTACCAAAGAGAATCGGATAGATGACCATTCTGATGACGAGCCAAATATACAAAGACAGTCTACGATGAAAAATGTAAGGATATTAACATGATAACATCGATCAGTTTACACATGTTACAGACATTTTACTCTGTCTTTTCGTCACAGATCACCCTCGCCTTGTCAGCCCAAGTAATCTGCCTCTGATTCGCCAATGCTCTGTTCAACTTCCCTGCCTTTCCTACACCCTGATACACCCACATGAACCTACACGCTGGTATACCCACACGAACCTACACGCTGGTATACCCACATGAACCTACACCCTGATATACCCACATGAACCTACACCCTGGTATACTCACATGAACCTACACCCTGGTATGCCCATATGAACCTACACCCTGATATACTCACATGAACTTACACGCTGGTATACCCACATGAACCAACACCCTGATATACCCACATGAACCTCCACGTTGGTATACCTACATAAACCTATACCCTGATATACCCACATGAACATACACCCTGGTATACCCACATGAACCTACACGCTGGTATACCCACATGGATCTACACCCTGGTATACCTACATGAACATACACCCTGATATTCCCACATGAACCTACACACTGGTATACACACATGAACCTATACGCTGGTATACCCACATGAAGCTACACGCTGGTATACCCACATGAACCTGCACCCTGATATACTCACATGATCCGACACTCTGGTATACCCACATGGACCTACACGCTGGTATACCCACAAGGACCTACACGCTGGTATACCCACATGAACACAGACTCGCAAAGCACCCATCCACCCACCCCGGCTCATAATCTGACTCACCTGAAGAAAAACTCGAACACTTCGTAGCAAGACGGAACAGTTAATGGGCGTGGTCTCCCCAGAGCGTGTGACTGTCTCAGGGATGAGAACGATGAAAAAGACAAGGACAACGACCTGTAGTCCAACGGAGAAGAGCACAGGAGGCACATAGCCAAGCTTCAGCCAGTAGCCTGACAGAACTGAGCCCGCCGAATTGCCTGGTAAAAAAAAAAAATTAAAAAATATTAAAAAAACCCCGAAAGTGGGATATTGAGCCTGAAACATCCCAGAACCCGCCGAATTGCCTGGCAGGGAAAAAAACAATAGGAAGCTGAGCCTGAAATGGCCCAGATGCGTTGGTCTCTTGCGCTTGAATATCGCCTTCACTGTTCCATAATGAAAAAAATGGTAGATAAGCTGGTGGATAGGTCGGATAATAAATTCTGGTTTAGTGCGAGCGCATAGCTCCTGAATTATCATTGGCTTTTTGACGCTGAAAGAAGTTGTTTTTTTCTGACAACACTGTATTTTTGCTTTTACTTTCAAACTTACACTAGCATTATGGAAAATATATTCAAGATAAAAACGTAACACAATGTTGTAACATATGGCGTATGTGAACACTTAAAAGATGTATAATATCTTTAATGAATGGTAATTGCAACGCAAGCACTCACACAAACACAGACACACCCATTCGCCCACTTACCTCCGTTCACGTGCACACACGCATCCATGCTTTGTTACACACACACACACACACACACACACACACACACACCTTAATTAACGAACTCACCAAGCATGGTTGCCGCTTCAGTTAAGGCAATCTGCAACCCCCGCCGGGCCTGTCTGTCTTTGGTCACGTCGGCCACGATGGCGTAAGTGGACATGAGAAAGCTGCCGAAACTGCCCGTCAGTCCTTCAACCACACCTCCGATATACAGGTACTCGACTCGCCAGCTGAAGTGGAAGACCAGAGCGGTGATGGTCATTCGGATGCTCACACCCACGACCACCAGGTACAGCACTGCTTTTCGTCCAAACCTGTCACAGAGTTGAATGTTGTCAACGCGCGCAGCTGTGTTTGAGAAGGGTTAAACGAGAGTGTCAGGTCAGGGGCATAGCCCTTGCTACTGGTACCGTGTAACCCAGTACTACCTGCCGCATGTGAAGTCTCCCAACGACGGACCAGGCGGAGGAGGAAACCTTTCCCAACGGCTGTGAAGGCGGAAAAGAATGACCAAAGGGCAGGGGGAGCTCTTATCCTTGGCTGGAAGTCCTCCTAGGAGATGAAATTCCGAAAAAAAACACCTGCACCTGCCGAGGCCGTCCTACACGTGGCAGTATCTGCACCTGTGGGACTGTGAGTGTCGGTAGGTGAGAGAGTGGGGAAGGGACTGCACAACTCCTCACTAAAAAAAGTCACATGTGCTGGTCAGGCATATGAGGACACACACCGACAGATAAGCCTGCCTGCCTATTCATCCGTCGGACCGACGGGAGACTCCATCAAACGAGAGTTACCTGTAAGTGGAAGTTTCACCACAGTTCAACCCTATGAAGGGCGCGAGGAAAAGACTACACAGGCCTAGCAAGCACGCTTCATCGCGCACCCAAACTGAAATTCTGACAAGCGTCTTCTCATAGTGTAGAACAAGTCAAAAACGTTTCCATATGATAGAAGCTAAAGGCATCAGTGGATGATTACTCAGTTGCGAAGTTTCGAGTAATGGAAAATGTAACCAAAACGCTTGGGGCAATGAATTAACAATGAGGCCAGGAGATGAAATGATTAACAAATAATAAAGTGTGGTAACTCTCTCCATTCACAAAATACACAATGTCAAGTCAGTGCTCCTTACGCTACTGGTTCAGCTAGCACACAGGTAAATAAAGGGTACAATGGAACAAACCCAGACACTTCCTCAAAAAAGGAAGCGCTGGGCCTGTCCTTAAACCGATTATTTGACATGTGCACACAGCAGCAAAGACAGAAGAAATGTGCAGACACACAGTAGCTTTTATTCAAGACTGGCACAGCCTCTTCCTTGGGGCAATGAACGCGTCATCTTTTGCACCCTTTCGAAAGTGTTCCTTCGTCTGAGGAAGGAGAAGACGTGGAGAAGAGGAGGGGGTGAGGGGGAGGGGGAAGAAAACAAGAGGAGAGGGCAGATAGACGGAGAAAGAAAGAAGAAAAGAAAACAAAGAAGGCAGACGAAAAAAGCAACAGGACGAATAAGAAAGAAGGTGCTGGTGCTGATGAAGGAGCAGAATTTTGAAAAAAGAAAGAAAAAAGTGGAATGTGGGTAATTGTGAAATGATCATGATCATTGTGGTGACAAAAAGGAGGAAGAAGAAGCGTAGAAAAAGAAGCAGGTGAAGATGATGATGATGATGATGATGATGACGACGAAGAAGAATACGAGAAGAAGAAGAAGACTACGACGACGACGACGACGAAGAAGAAGAAGAAGAATACCAAGAAGAAAAAAAGGAGGAGGAGAAGGAAGGAGAAGAAACGTAAAACTAGGGGAAAAAAAAAATATATATATATATATAAAACACTTGAAAAAACAAAACGTCCTATACTGACCTAATACATACACTTTATGCGCTGACAAAACAAAACCGAAAGAAGAGCGAAAAAAAACCCGTGAAAATCAAACAACAACAACAAAACAGAAAAGAATAATGGAGGAAAGGAAGCTGTACCCACCCATCTACCATAATAAAGATAATAATAATTATTTAAAAAAAAAAAATAAAATAAAAAACCCAAGCCCCCCAAAACACACAACAGAAAACAGACAGCTCATCACCCACCTGTCCGACAGAGAGCCCATGAAGAGAGCAGGCAGCACGGCAGGGAAATTGGTCACGAACCCCAGCACCATGGTGTACGTGGACACCTGGTCCTGGATCCGATCCGCCAGACCCGAGGAGGACCCGCCACCCGCTTCCTCGTCCGAGCAGCCACCCGTCACGTTGGGTACCCCGAGCTCTTTGTACAGGCGGTCAGTCATGTAGTACTGTGTGAGAGGCATGAAGTTGAAATAGGACACGAAGAACAGGAACGCGGGCACCTGCACGCACACGACTCCGCAGAGCCGGGGCCGTGGTTTCGCTTGCTGTTCATCCGGCACTTCCTGGGGATGGTGGTGCTGGTGCTTTTCCTGCGGCTCGCGCCGGTGAGGATGGCAGTGCTGTCCTTCTTTTCCTTCGTCGTCGTCGGACGCGGTTGGTGTTCGGTGATGTTGTTGGTGATGGGTGACCACAGTGACGCCATGGTTGATGGCGCCGTAGGGAGATGCGCCGGATCCTGTCAAAGGTGCGATCAGACGTTCTTTGTCTTTCATGATTTGGGTGTTAAGACACTCGTTTTGGGGGTACTTGGACACTGCGTTTTGGGGTGTTCAGATCTTCTTGTTCTTGGAATTTGAGGGACGTTTGATAATGGTTCTCGGTCTGATGAACCGTTTGTCTGGAAAAAAAAAGAAGAAAAAAAAGAAGAATCAAATTAGTAAAC
>NC_134878.1:11820639-11828139 GCF_041734735.1 Babylonia areolata | reverse complement strand
TGGACTGAACTCGTGAACATTCCAGAACAAAAGTTCTGAAATATATGCTTTAAACAATTTTTATTCAAAGAAACAACATAGCATAAGCACATAAACACAAAAAGCATGGGAAAGGCATCAATCATAACTTATTTAAGCCCTACCCTGAAATATATGACGAGATTCTCTTTCTGGCTTGAGTTTGTGTTCCGCGTCTGTGGGAAAACAACAACAAACACAAAATTACAGTTGATATGTTATGCAGTTTATAACAAGACATCACTGCGGTGCTACCAAAGAAAATTTCTTGTTAGATATTGATATTAGATATACAAACCTTAAACTAGCACGACACTTCATTTTTTTCCAATTTTTTTCAAATGTCGTCTGCTGCTTGTGTGACCTTCACACATTGTGTGTATTCTTACTCGGCAACTTCCACGGGGTAATGCGGCGACCGAGTGCGTTCGTGCTGTGCAATCGCGAGTCGTTTATATATATATATATATATATATATATATATATATATATATATATATATATATATATATATATTGCATGAGAGACAAAAGGAGCATTTTCAGTTTCAGTTTCTCAAGGAAGCATCACTGCGTTCGGACAGATCTATAATATACGCTACACCATATCCGCTGGACAGATGCCTGGCCCAGTAGCGTAACCCAGCGAGCTTTCTCAGTCAGAACTTCAGTACGTTCATAAGTAGGCCTACCTATCAGCGTGGGTTTTTCCTACAGAATTTTGCCAGAGGACAATATACATGTTACCATGGGTTGTTTTTTTCTCTGGGTGCCAAGTTCGTGCTGCACACAGGACCCCGGTTTATCGCCTTCTCCGAATTGACTAGACGCTTATTTTGATTTTCCAGTCAAACTTGCGAGAAAAGGGCGAGTCATGTATTGGAATCTAGACCCTGACAGATTATATACAGGCCTATTTGCAGATAAGCCTTTTAATCATTCTGCCGCCTCCCTCATAATGAAGCAATAACAACAACAATATTAATAGCAATATCAATGACAATAGCAATAATTATAATAAAATAATTAATAATAACAATAATAATATAAAGATAATCATTATCATCATGATAACAATAATGATAATAGAAAACAACGACTAAACATTCATTAGATAATTATATACTCTTTATGACATATCCACTTATGGAGGACAAGGTCGCAAAAAAGATCAAGGAAAACTGGATAAAAAGTACGGGTAGCTGTTGTTCGGGGAGGAGCTGCAAGCCACAAAAACAGTAATTATGTGTGTTGGGGAAGATCGTCTTAACTCGAATTTCATATTATACATCTTCGCTGGGGTGTGCAGCCTTATACACTCATAACACACACACACGCACGCACACACACACACACACACACACACACACACACACACACACACACACTCACACACGCACGTACGCACACACACGTCCGCACGCACGCACGCACACACACACACACGCTCACACACACACACAAACGCATGCACGCACGAACGCTCGGACGCACGCAAACTGGCACACACACACACACACACACACACACACACACACACACACACACACACAGAGAGAGAGAGAGAGAGAGAGAGAGAGAGAGAGAGAGAGAGAGAGAGAGAGAGAGATGAACACAATCACATGCTTTTTTCATCGGAACAATCGCACGCACGGTTTTATCATTCGGTAAGGGTGCACTCGCACCGACACTACGATCATCACCGCGCGTTGACGCTTTGAACATCTTGATTAAAACATCGTTATCATTATCGTATATATATATATATATATATATATATATATATATATCTGTGTGTGTGTGTGTGTGTGTGTGTGTGTGTGTCTGTCTCTCTCTCTCTCTCTTGTATGTGTTCGTGACAAAGGTATTTGTTCCGACTTTTTTCATTGTCCACGAGGGGTTAAACAAGGTTGAATGCTAAGCCCACCGCTGTTTTCCTTTTTCATCAATGAATTTGCAGTGGATTTATCAAAGAAGGGTGGACATGGAATACAAATAATACCTGGGGCAACAGAATTGTTGTTAGTGCTATTTGCTGATGATGTTGTTCTCTTGTCCTACACACCCGTTGGTTTACAAAATCAATTAAATGCCTAAAAGCAAGAAACAGACAGACTACAATTCACAGTAAATTTCGATAAGACGATAGTTTCCCGCAAAGGAAGTCATCTTTCGACTCGTCAAAAATGGTGCTATGGTGATATATATAAATAAAAGTAACCAATTCATATAGATATTTAGGAATGCTATTCACAACTAAATTGAATTTGACGTCTGCGTCGGATGAAGCAAATAGAAAAGGGAAAAAAGGTGTAATCCAAATTATAAAATCACCCAGGAGACTACGGTCGATTGATGCACAGCTTTTCTGGAAACTTTTCGACACACAAATTGAACCAGTCTTGAACTATGGAGCGGAAAAACAGGAACTCATGACAAATAATCAAATAGAAATAGTATATACTTTTGCAATGAAACGCTTTCTTGGTGTCCCATTACATTCATCAAACACTGTAATGTATAGTGAAACCGGCAGGTACCCATTGCATATTAAATCAATTGTAAAATGCATGAAATATTGGGTCAAACTTACTAGACCGCCAACATCACAATTATGTAAGCAAGCATACGAGATGCGTGTGTGTGTGTGTGTGTGTGTGTGTGTGTGTGCATGCGTAGGTGTGTGTGTGCGTGCGTGCGTGTGTGCGTACGTGTGTGTGCGTGTGTGTGTGTGTGTGTGTGTGTGTGTGTGTAATGCAAGTGTCTGTGTGTAGCGTACTTACTATCAACTTTGTTTTTCACATCTTTCGTTTCAGTTTGAACTTGGACCTAGTGAACAGAAATGCTATAACAGCAGGTTTCTGTGAAACACGTGTTTCAGTACTGTGTATTGTCTGGTTGTTGTTGGGTTTTTTTTCAAATGATTTATTGCTAAACTGGGGAAAATAATATGAATTGTCCTCTTTTAGCTTTCCCTCCGCCCCTACTTTATTTATTTATTTTTTTAACACAAATATGTCTTACATGAAAAGGGTGGACTTGGCGGCATACAAATAACAGAAGAGAACGGGTGAAGGCTGGTTCATTTACGAGTGAAGCTCATTGATACTCTCATACACTGGCATTACTGTCTCCAGAGCACGCAAACACAGTTCTTCTTCTTAATTGAATAATTGATTAAGAGTCATCAATATGCACTCAATAGGTTACAATAATTCTTCTTCTTCTTCTTCTCAGTTAAGTAAGAGTAATCAGTATGATTAACAGGTAACAGTAATTCTTCTTCTTGTTGTAATTGATTTATATTTATTGTTTTAACATTTAAACATTTCGTCATTTTCATTTGTTGTGCAAACTTTCGTCTCTTATTGGTATTACTTGTGTCAGGCACAAAATGGAACTAAAAAAAAGAGTGAGAGATTAGTATTTCTTGCGTTTCTTTGTTGATATTCTCGTACTCTAGATATAGTTATTCGCAGCCAGAACTGAGTAAGTTTGTTGCCAACTGTATTCTGCAAATTGTTGGGTATTTTTGCTTGTTGTTGTTGTTGTCGTTGATGTTACTTATGTAGATATACTTGGGTGGGTTTTTTTTTTCTCTCATCATTTTAACTCTCCATTTCTGTCTTTTGTGTTTTACGTTAGTTTTGTTTTCTATTGCTCGATTCACAACATGTTACGGTTTGTGTTGTTGGATTAACAACATGCATGTGTTTTGTAATTTTTAGTTTGAAGTAAAATGTGAACAGAATGTTGCTTTGCTTATACTTGAATCGTAGCATTTTCATATCACACACACACACACACACACACACACACACACACACACACACACACACACACAGAGAGAGAGAGAGAGGGGGGGGGCACGCACATGCACGCAAACACACACACACACACACACACACACGCACGCACGCACACACGCACGCAAATACACAGAAACACACACACTCACACACACACACACACACACACACACACACACACACATACACACACACACTCACATATGTGTGTGTGTGTGTGTGTGTGTGTGTGTGTGTGTGTGTAGTGGTCAGCAAAATAAGAAGTTAAATCTAGACTGACCAACTGGTACAGAAGGAAGACAAGAATAATGTTGGTAACATACTATCTTCTTTTATTTTCTTCCGGATTGTCAGAATCAAAAGTTGGAGGCATTTCTTGTGCGTCACACCGGATCCACACACACATGGGATAGGCTGCCATCTATGATGGACATTTCCTCTCTGTGCCTTATCGTCCTGACTTTTGGACTGGGAAAATTCGATTTTCAATGTTCAAGGACAAGCTTCAACTCTTTATCTTTAAATCTATAATGGGAATGTCCGTAGCCACGAGAAGACAAGATTGATGTCTTCAAGGTCAACGGATCCTAATACAGAACATTACGATCAGTTCTGGTTTTCGGATGCGACCGAAATTAATATGCCTGATATATGTAACCGATATATGTTGCCTCATTTCGTGGTTTATCTGGTCCAGTCTTTTGCTTTAAAGACGTGGCTCAATCGAAAGACATTTAGACAATAGTGATTATTAAAGAATAATGAGTTAAAAAGCAACAACACGAACTGCATATTTGTTCCAACTTTCCATCTCTTTATTATACAATTGTCCAAGCATACGCAAATTCAAACCCGTAAAAATGCACGCCAAGAACAAAGAACAAAGTGTATGATGGCATGTGTTTATCCCCTGAGCGCTTGCATGAGCGCACAAATGTGCTGACCCAATCCCTCATTCAACACCCGCAAAGAAACAACAACAACAATAACCAGAAACAACAACAACAACCAAAACAGACAAAAAAGTGAAAAACAACCAACCAGAAATCTATCTGACCCAACTCTCCTCAGGCTTAAACACCCTATCTAACACACATAATGTACCTTTGTTCATAGCCCAGCCGACAGCAGGTACCGTCTCCGGGCTCAAAGCACGTCACATAAAATGTCATTACAAAGTCAGATGAACATGACTTTGTCCAAAATGAACTTAACCCTTTCACCGCCAGTCAATTTAGAGTACAGAATTCCCTTGTGGTATAAACATAGAAAAGATAGTGGCTAAGAATAGCTGAGAATTCCCCCTGCGATGTATAGAAAATACGGCCTATCCTACCACTGAACATTAAGAACAGTAGGTTCATGGATAACAGACCAATGAATGGTCACCTTTCAGCGACATGGGTCCTCTACCACGCCTGTGCATAAATGCGAACTTGGCGGTGAAAGGGTTAATCTAAACAGCATGGGACTAGGAAAAAAAAGAAGAAGGAAAGAAGATCCGCGTAAAAACAAGTTTAACTCAATCCACATCGTAATTCGATTTTGGTTAAAAGAACTAATATCAGATTCAAGAAAATGAAAATTGGTCACAAAGTGTCTTGACAGTGTCAGCTGTGAACTATTCATGCATGGTATCACACCAGGCCCTGCACTCCAGTATAAACCTTTGAACCTTGAGGGACTCGTCACACAGAGAAAGACACAGCATGGAGCTTCTTCACCTTTCCAAATGCTGAGAAATGGCATGAAAGGAACGACTTACAAGTAAACTGCTGAGAACAGACACCCATCATTCCGTTTGAAGAACGCTCGCAAGGGATTCTTTATTTTAAAAAGAAAAAAATATCTGAATGATTTTCTATGTTCTGTTTGGCAAAAAGTCTCTTACCTAAGTGAAGACAGCCATTGTAATAAAAAAAAAAAAATGACTTGATGTCCAAACCCGAAACAAGTTCAACCGGCAAAATTCTCTTGCTCTAAGTGAAGATAGCCATTGTATAAAACAATGACTTGATGTCAAAACCCGAAACAAATCTAACCGGCAAAAGTCTCTTGCTCTAAGTGAAGATAGCCATTGTATATATATATATATATATAAAAAATGACTTGATGTCCAAACCCGAAACAATTTCAACCGGCAAAATTCTCTTGCTCTACGGGAAGATAGCCATTGTATAAAACAATGACTTGATGTCCAAACCCGAAACAATTTCAACCGGCAAAATTCTCTTGCTCTACGGGAAGATAGCCATTGTATAAAACAATGACTTGATGTCAAAACCCGAAACAAGTCTAACCGGAACTTTACTTACATTCCCTCCAAATCCACCCCTAAGTCTTTCAGCAGTAAGGAGCTGAACCGGCGGTGGACAGGAAGTATTTCCCTCTGGGCAGAGGCTTGGAGTCTGCGGCGTGGTAACCCATGGACACGCAATCCCCGGGTGTGGCGCAGGTCTGGCACTGGCCGGCCTGAAAACGCTGGTATGTGTCGCAGGGCGTGGAAGGGAAGGAACAACGCTGGATGGAGTTGATGTACAGGTCGTGGCTCCGTGAGTGACTGCACGACACTGCGTCCTCGGCATCTGGAGCAAGAAAGGACAAGTGTGGGGTTCTGTTCTAAATAATGAATGATCATTCTGTCTTTGCAGGAGGGTGTTCTAACTGACATTCTTTACTTCATGATAGAGACGATAACTGTTTGCTTGTTCTAATCAGACGAGAGATGAAACAGCAACAGACAACAGCAGCAGCAGCAACAGAAGCCACCAACCAACCAACTAACCAACCAACCGAACAAACACCACCATTGCATTTTACCGGTGGCTTATCAGTGCAGACCCTGTCAATGTTATTGTTTAAGTGTGTGGTGGAGGAGGGGGGGAGGAGGGAGGTGGGTAGCGCTGTAAACACGTGACCTGAGTGTGGACCATTTTACGTATCCTGTTGTATTGTATTGTGTTGTATTGCATTGTATTGTATTGACCTGAGAGTGGACCATTTTACGCACCCTATTGTATTGTATTGTATTGTATTGTATTGTATTGACTTGAGTGTGGACTATTAATTTTTACGCACCCTATTGTATTGCATTGTATTGTATTATATTGTATTGTACTGTATTGTATTGTATTGTATTGTATTGTATTGTATTGATTTGAGTGTGGACCATTTTACGCACCCTATTGTGATGCATTGTATTGTATTGCATTGCATTGTATTGTATTGTATTGTACTGACCCGAGTGTGGACCATTTTACGCGCCCTGTTGTATTGTATTGTATTGTATTGATTTGAGTGTGGACCATTTTACGCACCCTATTGTATTGCATTGTATTGTATTGTACTGACCCGAG
Organism: Babylonia areolata; assembly: GCF_041734735.1. NCBI lineage: Eukaryota > Metazoa > Mollusca > Gastropoda > Neogastropoda > Buccinidae > Babylonia > Babylonia areolata. Next base: position 11,820,957 of record NC_134878.1, on the reverse strand, counting down.
TGTGGACCATTTTACGCGCCCTGTTGTATTGTATTGTATTGATTTGAGTGTGGACCATTTTACGCGCCCTGTTGTATTGTATTGTATTGTATTGTATTGTATTGTATTGTATTGCATTGTATTGTATTGTATTACTCTTTCTCACAACTGATTTCCCTGTGTGAAATTCGGGCTGTTCTCTCTATAGGTACAGCGCCATACCCCCTTTTTTTTATCCCACTTTTTTTCTCTGCCTGCAAGTATATTTGTTTTCCTGTCAAGCTCTTCCGTTCATTCTTTCCCCCATCTGGGTCACTGCTGAGAGAGGGTGCTCTCTCT
>NC_134878.1:11770639-11815639 GCF_041734735.1 Babylonia areolata | reverse complement strand
ATAATTGCAATATATGTTTAACCAGTGCGTATCCTGCAGTTTTAAAGGCAATAGATGAAAACTGAAGTGAGGATGGTGAAGATGGTGGTGGTGGTGATGATGTTGATGCTGCTGCTGATGGTGATGATGATGATGATTGTGATGATGATGGTGATGATGATGATCAGTGGCGATCATGATGGTGATTAATTAACACACACACAGAAATACAGACAGACAAAAATTAGCATCAATATATCATAACCTTTTCTGGTGAGTCAGGCAGCTCATGCCAGGAGTTTGTAAACGGGGCGCTGTTGTCGAAGCACCCGATGAGATCGTAGCACGTCTGGTTTTGGATGAAGTCGTCCAAGATAAAGCCAGCTTGAAAGAAAGAGACAGTCAGTAAAGTTATTTATAATCTCCTTTGTTCGTTCGTTTGTTCCGGTTCGTTCGTTCGTTTCTTTGTTTGTTTGAACTGAATGTGTTTTGCATCTGCCAATCCGTCACTTGATCCAGTTGATTTTTTTTTGTTTTGTTTTTTTGTTTTTTTTATAGGGAAAGGTTGAACTCCAGGTTTGAAGAGAAAGAGCCCTTTTCACTGCCTGAAACACGCGCACGCGCAGCACACACACATACAATAAACACACACACACACACACACACACACACACACACACACACACTCACATAAATGCACATGCGCTCACAGACACAAACATGCTAACACACACACGCACACACACACACACATACTCTTCCACCTCCACTCCACACACATCGTGCGCACACACACACACAACACACACACACATACTCCTCCACCTCCACCCTACACACCTCGCACACACACACGCACGCACACACACACACACACACACACACACACACTCATCCACCTTCACCCCAGACACATCGCGCACACACACACACACACACACACTCCTCCACCTACACCCCCACCCACCCCCACACACAAGCAAACTCATTCCCACTTCCCCACCATCCGAACCCCAATACAATCACCACCACCACAACCACCACCACTGTAACGTTACCGTGACACCACCACCATTACCACCACCACCACCAACACTTCCCATCTTACCTGTTAGATGTATGCACAGGCAGACCAAAAGAAACATGCTGATTTCAAACTCAATTTCACCCTGAACGAGCAGGTAAACTAGAAATGAACAGGTAACCACCCCCTCACAAAACAACAACAACAAACGGCGAAGAATGAACGGCCTTCGATCAAGCTCAGGCAATTACACAGAAAGTCTGACCAGAGCTGACGTCAATTCTACCAGACGCGGTTGTCTCCCATCCCTTAAATAGGGTCCGGTGTGTTACGAAGTAACGAACGTACGTGGCAGGGGGGACGGGGGAAGGGAAGGGGGGTGGGGAGGTCGGTGGGAAAGTGGAGGTGGAGGGGAGGGAAGGTAGGGTGTGGCTTGGATAGGGGTGTGGCGGGTGTCGGTGGGGTGAATGATGTGGTTTAGAATTTCTTCTGATCAGCTCAATTTTTTTTTTTTTAAGCAAAACGACAACAGCAAAGCAAAAAAACAACAAAAAAACAAAAACAAAACAAAACAAAAAAAACAAAACAACAACCCCAAAACAGAGTGTCTGATTGTATTTACTTCATCATCATCATCATTATTAATATTATTATTATCAAAGTCCTGACAATCTGAATTATTACTTGATTATTATTGTTATTAAAGTCCTGACAGTCTGAATTATTACTTGATTATTATTGTTATTAAAGTCCTGACAATCTGAATTATTATTATTATTATCAAAGTCCTGACAATGTGAATACAGGTTTGTATTAAACTGAACAACGGTGGACCTATTTGTGGGAAAGCATGGGATCAGTGGAATGGTTTGGATTTTACCTGATCGTTTAAAAAAAAAGAGTATAATAAATGGAGAAATCAACTCTCTCTCTCCCCCCTGCTGCCCCCCCCCCACGCACCCCCCCCCCTCCCCCACGCACCCCAACACCCCCCCCCCCACCGCCTCTCTCTCTAGTACAACACAGAAATACCCAGCTCGTAAGCACACACACCATCTCATGTTTTTATTTCGTTTTAAAGTTTTCTGAATATAATTCCACTTTGGTCAGGGTGTTAGGATTTAGGCTTCTGAGTTCAGAGTTCAGGGCACAGAGAAAAGTTCAGTGTTTGGATTGTGGTTAGTGTTCATCAGGTATTGTGTTGGGATCAGGGTCAAGGTCACGGTCAGGGTAACGATCAGGGTCAAGGTCATAGACAGGGTAGGGGTCGGGTTTCGGGTTCGGGGCTAGGGTAAAGGTTGCATTTTAGGGTTAGAATAAGCGTTCGTGGAAGGTTTTTGTTACGGTTAGCTTTGGGGTTAGGGTTAGACCGAAAACCTCTTTAAAGAACTTCAAATAAATCACACCCAATGTCTTGGAAGTTACATGAGCACGTCTGTCTAAACCAACATTGTCAATTTCACTAGTTGCAGTTTCAGTTTCTCAAGGAGACAATGATCACTGCGTTCGTCAGGCCTCAAGTTGTGTGCATGCATATAATTTGATATATTTCTGTATCAGTCAGAGTGGACTTCTTCTACAGGAGTTCGCCAGGTGACAACACCCACGTTGCCATGGGTTCTTTTTCAGTGCGCCAAGTGCGTGCTACACACGGGACCCCCGGGTTTATCGTCTCATCCGAATGACTAGACACTCAGTTTGATTTTCCAGTCAAACTTGGGAGAGAGAACAAGAGCGGGAATCGAACCCAGGCCCTCACGAACACTGTGTTGGCAGATGAGCATCTTCACTGCCATTCTGCCACCTTCCTCCCTTCACTACTGGCAGTCAAACGTACGTGACGGGCAGGTGAAATGAATTGACGTCCCGAAATTGACAGCCCCGTCCCCTCCCACTCCCGTGCACGCCCTCCCTCCATCACCCCCCTGTCCCCCCACACACCCCTCCATCTATGTTCCAGTTCCTGACACAGGCATGTGGAGGATGGGTCACGTGTCTAGACTGGTCTGAAACTGAGATAACGGTCAGGATTCCAGCATGGTCCGGTTCACTGAGTTCAGGAGTGATCTGGGGAGTGAATGGGGAAGTGAGTGAGTGTTCTGTTCTCTCTCTCTGTCTCTCTCTCACTCTCGTGCACACACACACACACACACACACACACACACACACACACACAGAGGAAATCACACACACACACACACACACACACAGAGGAAATCACACACACATGGAGGCAGTCACACACACACACACACACACACACACACACACACACACACACACACACACACACACACACTCCATGTATCGACATATATGGAAAAGTTGTTTAAAAAACACACACACAAAAAACACATGCAAATGCACACATAGAATCACTCGAAAAAGTAGTTACGAAAGAAAACTAACGAGGCTGTGAAAATTAATACGAACGCACGCACGCGCACATAAAAGAACCCAAGGCAACGAAAAAAAAAAAGTGTCCACAGGTTCTATTCCTATATAGTATGGACCAGGTTGGTTTGTTTTTTTTTATACTCTACGCTTGTTCTTGTGTCGTGAGCTGGGTGCCGGTTATTCGGTTGAGACGATAAACCAAGGTCCCGCGGTGCCGTGCAGCACCATGCACTTAGCGCAGGTAAAAGAACCTCGCCGTCACGGCCACAAGAAAAGGGTAATACCCAGAAAAAACATACAAACTAAGATGCCATTTAACTAAGATGCAAATTAGAGTTGAAAAACACTTGCAGACAGAGTAAAGGGAAATGCTATAGTCGTATAGATGTGGATGGCGATGGACTGTGGAGACGCGCTCTCACCGAGGACAGCAGTCTGAATTTCACAACAGAGAAATCGACTGTACATTGTGATAAAAAGTAATGCAGCACAATACAAATTACAATATCCGCGTATGCGCGTACATTTTGAGATGTCCATTCCACAACTCTCTCTCTCTCTCTCTCTCTCTCTCTCTCTCTTTCTCTCTCTCTCACACACACACACACACACACACACACACACACACACACACACATTCACGCTTTTTTCACAGACGGACAAGTTACACAGTCACTATTGATAACGATCAAACACAGGTGAATGTGAGCCCGTGCCGCGTGTGCGATTGGTCACACACATCAGTAAGCACACTGCACACTCATGCGCACAACACGTAAAAGAACCCACGGCCACACACACATAAATGTATCCACTCTGAGGTTCGAGTCCATGTATACGGACCGGGATTTTTAACATGATCCACCTCTTAGTCCCCTCCAAATGTTCTTTACTGTTGGATGTTACGGACGGTGTTTATGTTGTTGTTGGGAATATTGACAGACACTAAAAGTTATGTGTGTGTGTGTGTATTTTTGTGCGTGTTCTACGTTATTCTCTCCCTTTATCACACACTGACAATCTTACATCCAATCACCACAGACACTCCGTAAACAAAACAATAGACCAGGGCACAAGAAATTGAAGAGTAAAGACCACTGAATGACACATAATATATCGAAAACGTTTCACAAGAAATAATCACAAATACTCAACAAGGTAGATCCAATATGTTAATTTAGTATTTTAAACAAGTTGATATTTTCACTCTCTTTCACACAGACCCACAGTCTCTCTATCACGTCCCTGCACAGTCTTGAAGAAGAAGAAGACACTTCTTGAAAAATATTCTGGATCCCCTTCAGTTGGTCTTGGATCTCATCGTTCCATTCTCCACACACACACACACACACACACAAAGAAACGATCTGTATTTCTGTTCCAAGATGTATCACACTTCATTATTCTTTACTCCGCCGGACAGTTTCTGGCTCATAATAATTCACAATAACACGAGTCTGGTTCATAATAATTCACAATAACACGACAGTCTCTGGTTCATAATAATTCACAATAACACGACAGTCTCTGGTTCATAATAATTCACAATAACACGACAGTCTCTGGTTCATAATAATTCACAATAACACGACAGTCTCTGGTTCATAATAATTCACAATAACACAAGTCTCTGGTTCATAATAATTCACAATAACACGACAGTCTCTGGCTCATAATAATTCACAATAACACGACAGTCTCTGGCTCATAATAATTCACAATAACACGACAGTCTCTGGTTCATAATAATTCACAATAACACAAGTCTCTGGTTCATAATAATTCACAATAACACGACAGTCTCTGGCTCATAATAATTCACAATAACACGACAGTCTCTGGTTCATAATAATTCACAATAACACGACAGTCTCTGGCTCATAATAATTCACAATAACACGACAGTCTCTGGTTCATAATAATTCACAATGATATGACAGTCTCTGGTTCACCATAATTCATCACTTGTCGGTTTACTCATTCAGCTTCTTCTTGATTAACTGATCATTTCAATTAATATTTGCCTACCGTAAGCACATGTCGGACCACCCGTATCCACATCGGACTGCTTTAATCATCAATAAGGAGGGCAACACTTGACTTCCCTTCAGATCAGTCGGCCACCAGCGATATCAAACATAGCCCGGGTGCTCTCACCCGGAAGAAAAGCTGAATTGGAAACACAAACCCTTCTTCTGGATAAAAAAACAACAACCACGTGTCATGAACTCTGAACATTCTCCTCTCCCAGCAGTTAACTACTAGTCACCGTGACGTCAAAATCCACATGACGTCACCACCACCACCACTGTTGGACTGAGTTCTCGTCATTCGGAGGAGACGATAAATCAGCCAAGGACCTGCCAGCGTGTCACCATGCATTTAGCGCATGAAAACTGAAAGAACCCAAGACAACAACAAAACAGTTGTCCCCAGAAAGATCATACTGATTTCAAAATGCCATTTTGCGGACAATCAATTCACTTGGAGACTGACCGGACAGAAAACGGATACCGACGGCCGGGCTGACACTGGAATCTGTGGCGACGCGCGGCTCTTCCCCTGGGAGAGCAACCTGAATCTCACAGAAGAATCAGCTGTAACAAATACATTGTACAATACAAAAAACAAACAAACAAACAAAAAAAACACGTTTGTACGTGCATTTATGGATTTTCATTCCATCATACTCTTTAGTTCTTGTGGCCGCGAGGTTCTTTTACCTGCGCTAAGTGCCGCGCGGCATGGTGCTGCACACGGGACCTTGGTTTATCGTCGTCTCAACCGATTAACCAGCACCCAGATCACGACACAAGAACAAGCGGAGGGTAAAAACAAACAAACAAAAAGCCCACCTGGTCCATTCTTTCTTCATAAGAACTGAACTCGACAGGGACACTTTTTTTTCCCGTTGCCTTGGGTTCTTTTATGTTGGTGCCGTGCGTCCACGGTGTGTGTGTGTGTGTGTGTAAAAGAAGAATTGGACGGAGGCCGGGGGCCATGAGGGGGTCTAAACGGATATGAGGCACTCAATAAATATTTACATCTATGTCTATGGCATAGGGCCAGAATTACTCCCTGGCACCGCCACCCTCACCCCCCCCCTCACCCCTTATGTGAACTTGCAGGGGGTGTGGGTGGGGAAGAGGCTAAACGGGCATAAGACCAGAATCACTGCTCCCCCGGCCCACCCACTCCCACCCCTCCCTTCCCATACTAGTGAACTTGACATTGGGACTGGAGGAGATTATGTGGGCGGGGCATAACTGAGGCCAGAACTTCTTCCAACGTAGTTCTCCGATCTTCGTCAAGTCAGTCCGGTCAAAGAAGAAGGGAGGAGGTGGGGGGTGAGTTTGAGCGATCATAGTGGGGTCGAGCGTCTGGGTTTAAGTATACTGACTCCCCGCGAGCCGGGATGCCCGCCCGGGTTCAGCTCAGTGGTTTTTATTTAGGCCCATATCACTCCCTCCGGCGAAGACTGAGTTATTTCTGGACTGACTCAGTCAGCTCGGACTGAGGGGAGAGGTTGCCGTGTGGATCATTACAACCGGGTTTCAGGCCGCATTTCACTTTTCCCTGTTTTAATTTTTGCACTGAGTACTATGGAACTGAGGGTTGTTTAGTTCAGTATTACCTGTTCGCCTCAGCCGAGTCGTATTCCGCCTAAACTCAGTATTACTGAGGCGGGACTACCTATGATTATATGTTGCATGTCAGTTCTGTTGGAAAATACAACATAAAAATCAGTTATCTTCCGATATTGTGTTTAAAGCTCGGTATCAGTAGCAGTAGCTCAAGGAGGCGTCACTGCGTTCGGACAAATCCATATACACTACACCCGGCCTCATGTGCTAAGCGTAACTGTATCTGACCAGCAGCACAACCGACCCAACGTGACGGCGCTTTATCAGAATTAATTTTTGATATTCCTCTCTCAGTAGTATGATACAATATTTTTAATAAGAAAAGTGAGACATTTTTAAGTTATAATGATGGAATCAGCATTGGACTGGAAACGAACTCTTTTGGTTTGGTTTTGTTCTAAACACGAATTATCATTTCTTTTTCAGACCGATTTTATCGAGGAATCCGTTCAGCCAATTACTACGCAGTTTCGGTCACTACTTTTCCTGCAGATGTGGCGGCGGGATCGACCCTCACTGAGGTGGAGCACCAATGCGCATGCGCATAAATGAGACGCAGTTCGCAAATGGACGATAAAAATGTAATATATAACATTTATTGTAATTGTATTAATCGTTTTATAATTGGGATATATATAAATACGTATCCATATGCATAATTTATGTTAATTTTGAAACTTTATGGTAGTTCTAACATTGTATATATGTAACTATTTTCTTTTCGGATGATTATTTTCAATGCGCGCTGCGAAAGGGACACAACTGATAGGAAGACCACACGTGCGTATCTCCAGCAAGAGAAATTTCAAAATGGCTCAAATTAATGGCTACAAAGAGGAACTTCAAGAGGAACTGCAGAAAGCGGATCCAAATTCACATGCTAGCCGATTGCTTACGCAAGGTAATTATAAACTGCAGATAAAAATCGAGATAAAACAGATTTATTATATGCTGAGCCGGTGCTGGCGCCATCTTTGATCATGTTTGAAATAATTAATGAGGAAGATTTGTCTTGTCGATTAAGGATCCGTAGAAAATGTGTTGGGTCTTTGCTAACCAACTTGATGACCATAAAACTATACTAGTCAGCCCCCACTATAACTGTAACAGAGGGAATGGGGAAAGGATGTGATCTTTTGGCGCGACATGTGTCGTGCCTTTGTGTCACTGTCGGTTTGGTTGTGTTACCATTAGTCATAAAATTATTTTTTTGTCTCAATAGATTTCTCTGTGTGAAATTGGGACTGGTCTCCCAGGTGAAGCACTTCGCCACCTATATCTGTTTTCTGTCAGCATGTGTATTGATTTCCTACCAGTTCCTCAATTACAGTCAAATTTGTGATGTCGTGTGGGTTCTTCGTGCGCCTTGCAGAGTACATGCTGCATGCGGGACCTTGGTTTATCGTCTCATTCGAAATACCAGTGATCAGTAGTATCTCACAGATCATACGATTTCAGCTTGAGGATATGAAGGGTTCAAGACGTTTACGTTGAATTTTTTTTTTTTTATTTTTATGTTTTATTTTTTTACACTAGCACTGGAACAGTGGCTCAAGGTCAGTCAGAGAAAAAAAGTTATTACATTCAAATGACTGACATTGGAGTTAATAGACCTGGACTGATTCAGGCGAAATGTGTGTAATTTGAATTTTGGAATAGCTTGTTGTCTTTTAAACCTGTCTTTTGACTAAAAAAGATAAGTTCTTAAACAAAATAAAGACTAATGGAGTAATGCCAATGTTGCAAACATTTCAGAATTGGGCACGTGTGTGTGTGTGTGTGTGTGTTGTTGCTGGTGTGGTTGCTTGCACTGTGTGTGTGTGTGTGTGTCACTGTGTGTGTGTGTACGCAAGAGTGTCTGCGTGTGTGTATTCATGTGTGTGTGTGTTGTGCATGTTTGTGTGGTTGGTGGGTGCGCTTGTTCAGTTGTTGGTGAGTGTGTGTGTAAGAGTGCTTTGTGTGTGTGTAGTCCAAAGTTAAAGGAGTGATGGGATGGGGTGTCAGGGTTATTGAGTATGGCCCCATCCCCCACTCGCCCCACTGCCCTTTATCATTGACACTGCTTGCGTGCACACACACACACACACACACACACACACACAGATTTTATGATCTCGCATATCAGGTCTTACCATCTCTCTTTCACATGTGGGTTGTGCACACACGCACAGGGGCACATCTTGGTTCTTACCATCCTGTTATTGAGAAACAGTGGACAGTTAATAAATGGAGGATATTACCAGTCTCAGTGATTTTTTTGGGATTTTTTATCTAATACAAAACAAAAGAATATCATTATCTTGTTAACCCAAAGAGTAAAGACACGATGATGTAAATATTAATTTAACTACACATACTTCACCATGACCCACAAGTGCAGTCTCCAGGAGGGAGTCTGATTCCTGTCCTGTGCAAACTACTATCCGCCTATCTAGCTGTGCATTTCTGTGAGGGAAACGGGGAAGAGTAAATTTATGAATGAATTGAAATATGAACATTGGACGTTTCTTCCTTGTTATGTGACTAACATTTTTACTCGGGTGCTTTACCTGCCCATTCCTCTAAATAACTGGGCTATCCACATTGGTGGGTATTTGTATGTAAATAGGAAAAACGTCAGTATTTTAAAAAGAAAAACAAACATGAATATATTTGCAAACATGTATGCTATTTAAATGGCATAAATTACCATGAAAAAAAATTTTAATTAATATTTTCTTTCAAAAATCAGTATTATCAGCCAGGAAAAGGATTCTTAATGCTTTACATTAATTGCAAACAAAAATGACAACAAATGACAACAACAAAAAATTCTTCTGGTGGGCTTGACCCCATTGGTTCTCCCAGCAGAGCATTGTTCCTGCTCCCCATCCAGGGCCTTGGTGGCCCCTGAACCCTGGCCTGCTTTTCAGTGTGTTGTTTTCTTCAGGTGTTTCCCAGCCTTATTGAACAATCCTTTTTTTAATCAGCGATTTTGCTCACTATATGAAACAAGGTTTAGTTGAACTGAATGTTTCATACAGGAGTGCAAATCCTGTTTTCAGCTAAGTTTGATCAGTCTTTGTTTATCATTTATACGATATTTGCAACTTGTACAAACAAATCTTTCAATCTTTCACGGAAACAATTTGTGGTTGGTAATTCTTTTTGTGTTGTGATTTTATCATTTTCTTGTTTTGTTGAAAGAAGATGAATCCAGGTGAATAGAACCAGTTGACAGATGGTGTTCTTTTGGACAGAAATGGAGAAGAAAGCAAACTGTACATTGGTTGGTTCTTGCTACTTAGATAAATTCTTCTTGGCTGATAATTATGCCATAAAAGTATGTTAGACATCTGAAATTAAATAAGCCTACATGTTTTACAAATGCACAAGAAATTTGTATGCACAGCTTGTGTATACTATGACTGGCCACCAGTGGTTTAGATGAAAGTTGGCATGGTTAGATGGGAAAAACTAAAGTTTTTGTCCGATTTCTTGAAGACTGGTACTCCTCGCATTATAAAGTAGGCCAGATTACTGCAGTTGTCCTGGGGACAATTACTCTGACGTAAATGAAATTTACTTGTCCCCCCAGTTTGTACTTGCCCTCCTTTTCTAAGTTGATCATGAAAAAAAGAAAGTTCTGGTAATGCAGTGGCTTGTCAGCAGTCTGAGGTTTTATGCCGAGAAAAACCAGGGTGGGGTGGGGGATAAAGGGGTGTACATGTGAAAATTGGTGGAGGGAACAGTAATTGGCTTGCACTGACTGCTCAGTCACCTTACAAGTAACACTGTGTTTGTAATGACACATCCAGGCATTGCTCAGTTGCTCAATGGACAAGTAGAGAAAACATTTCTACAAGATTTGGACAATTAGATGGGTGGGTATTTCAACCCATCCTAAGTTTTAGACAATTGTCAAGATCAGTCTTACTTTTTGTGTACATGGAAACACAGATGCGCATCTCCATTTCATAATGTACAAAAAGTTAAAACGTCTGTCAGTCGGGCGTGACTGCTGCAGAAAGGCGCCAGAGATCATTCAGAGAATGAGGGAGGGGAAAGGGGTTGAAACTTAGGCATGATGTTACCAGCAATGACCGTTGCAACTCTACTTTCAATATATTTGATAACAAAATGGAAAATTAAAAGAAAAAAATTACCACACTTTTTTCTTCTGTCCTGATAATGAAAAGCCTGTTTCTAAAGTGTTCAGTGTATGAGCAGAAAATAAGTATTGTTTCATACCCGATTTTAGGCATAAATGATATAATATGACCCATGCAGAACAATGAAACATGGTGACTTTTTGTTAGCTTCAGGGGGCCCTCGCTCCAGTGACCCCCAATTGAGGTTTTGCCTTTCCACCACACCAAGGGCTTTCGCAGCCCCCACTCCCTTGCCGGCTTCAGTTCACTTGATTCAGTCCCACTTGCATTCCTCTAATTATTGAATGAAAGTGCTTAACCCTCTTGTGTTAATAGATGGGTATGCCAACGTATATTGTTTAATATGTTTATGCAGTTTTCCTTTGTCAGTGAATTTTATAATATATGAATGTGTTTGCATGTGTTCATGTGTTATATACATTTGATTTAAGAACAAAGTTGAAATGCCGTTTGAGCTGATGTAAGCCTCCCATTGTCTGATTTGCAGAAATCGAGCGGTTAGAAAAGGGTGATGACCGGAAGGATAGCCGATCAGTGGCATTCATCGACGTTCATCCTAACCAACCACAAAATGCTGGTCTTAAAGTTAGGATTCCAATCCGGGAATTTCCAAGGGTAATGTTGCAGTTCAAATTGAATGTTACGCTACACATTACACTTGTAGCATGATTGCTTGTTCAGCTTAGGTCCTATTGGCTCATTTACTGATGCACTGGTATTTATATAATTTTATTATCCTTTTTCTGATCAAGAATTAGCATTTAAAACAAGTGTTCTATCGTGTTTGTCATGTATGCTTGCTGCATCAGTGTAGTTATTGGGATGTGTTTATATAAATTTCCACTGTGATGCGTGCCTTATGGACTGATAAAGCAGCCATTTATAGTTACACATTTCAAATGCAAGTTTTGGCTTGTGTATACGTGAAGTATATATTGAAAGTTGACACTAATATCAATAATTAAGATTTTTTTTTTAAAGCAGGTTTAATTACACATACTTAACCGTGACCCACTACTGCAGACTCTGGCAGGGGTCTGACATTCCTGTCCGGTGCAAACTACTATCCGCATATGCGCAGCAGGTTTTTGGGAGTCGCCATGTTCTTGTCTGGCTTCCTTTTTTTTCTTTAACATTTTTATTCAAATTAAAAACCTTTTCGACTACAACAGACATACTCAATTAATACTGATAATAGAAATGGAATGAAGAAGATTATGGCATATCTGTTTAAAAATTGATAATGATTATAATAAGAATGTTAGAAATAGTGATACTAGATTAGTAGATAGTTAAAAGAATGCTGGTAATACTAATGATTATATACTTTATTTTAGTTTCTTTTCCAAAGCACAATTCATATGCTTTCCTCATTTATTGTCATAGAATTTGTTGTTGACTCCAGCCTCATGCCTTCACATCCACCCTGTGTTATACTATAGGTTTGAAATTAATATATCATGTGAGCATGTTTTATAACATGGTAAAACTACATCCTGTCTTATGATGATAGCGATTTTGAGTGTAAATGTAGGCTTAGATTCAAAAGGGGTAAACCTGAAGGCAGTTTTCACAGGTGTTTGGGGGAAAAAGTTACAAAAAATATTTTCTGTTTTTTGTTTCTCAGCTTGCATCTTTCAGTGTGTATTTGTATTACTGTATGGTGTTGGTAGTATTGTTTTAAAAAAAAAAAAAAAAAAAAATCTTTTTAAATTGGCAAAAAGCCAGCTTGCAACATTTCGTTAATTATCCCATTTTGCTTGCAGTTCAATTTTGTTGGGAAGTTACTGGGTCCCAAAGGAAACACACTGAAGCGTTTGCAGGAAGAGACGGGCTGCAAAATGGCTATCTTGGGAAAGGGATCCATGAGAGACAAAACAAAGGTTGGTTTTGTGCGTGTTTCACAAATTGTTAGACTGTTGGACATAGCATCGTCTTGCCTCTAGGAACTTACTTGCTGTTCAAGAAGGGACTGGGCTGAATTTGTCCGCATTCACAGGATTGATGATAGAATGTTACTCAGTCGTCTTTCAGTATTATTCTACACCCTTGTTGTACAACACATAGTTCAGATCTTTTGAACATGTTCAGCTGATACAAGATGTAATGCAGAAATATATTATCATGCCTTTTTTTTTTTTTTTTTTTTTCTATCTGTGGTTTCTGAAGGTTATGGTAAAGGTTTGTTGTGAAAAATGAATATATTGATAAGGTTTTGCGCAAGATCAGTTAAATGTCAGAGGGTCTACCCAAAAATTTCTTATATAGATTTCTTACTGTTGTTATGCTGTATATGGCCCTTTACAATAAGCTTGGTTTTGAATGATTGCAATAATATGATTTATTTCAGATAGCTTTTTTTTTGTTTTGTGTTTGAGATAACTAGTTGAGGTCAAATGTGTCTGAAGGTTCCTTGTGTGTCTGACATGCTCACAAGCATCTCTTTGAGAGGCCATAAGTGATAGAATTGTTCATATAATGATTTTTTCTTGTTCTTGTTTCAGGAAGAAGAAATGCGCAAAGAAGGCGGGAAAAAATATGCTCATCTGAATGATGAGTTGCATGTGTATGTTGAAGCACAAGCAGAAATGACTGATGCCTACAGAAGACTAGCACATGCAGTTTCAGAACTGAAGAAATTCCTGGTTCCTGTAAGTATTATCCTCATTGTTGAATGTTATTTGAAACATTAAAATGATCCATTTTGTGGTAATACATGATTTTAAAAATATTTTATACCTGTTTATGTAGTATTAAGTAAAGATATGGAAATGAGCAAATGCAGTATAATTGATTGGTCTTTGTACAAAAGGATGATTGAAATACTTGAGAGCAACAGAAGAGAGTTTTTTCTTGTTGCAATGAAATATGCATATTAATAATTCATGCAAGGTTTCTTGGATTATTTATCCCTGTTTTATTTTATTAATGTCGCTTGTAAATTAAGAGAAATGAAAGAATATTTCTGTTAACAGTGTTTGAAATTTGGTATTGTAATGAATTTTCGCTACCCTTGAAAAAGTATTTAGGGATTGTTAGGAATAACACATTAGAGATAATGTCATTTTTGTCTATCATTTTACATTTATGAACATGATTCTAGGTGTATCTGTCTCTTAGCTTGTTCTTACAATTTTCCTTCAGTGGTAATGAAGGTTACCTACTTCCGGGAGGTTATCGGACGTAGTACTTTCGTTTTCTCCGCATAGGCAGATAGTAGTTTGCACAGGACAGGAATGTCGGACCCCTGCAGGAGTCTGCACTAGTTGGGTCATGGTAATTATGTTATTTAAACGTAATTTTAGATAGGAAATTTCCTTTTGACATCAGTTGTTCTTATGTCATGTACTACACACCACCTCTATTCTGATTACGCATGCTTCCTTGCAGGATGCGAATGACGACATCCGCCAACAGCAGCTTCAGGAAATGATGTACTTGGGTGGTGATGATGCTCGTGGAGGAAGGGGTGGATTCCGGGGGGGTCGTGGTGGACCTGCTGGACGGTACGTTTGTAACTTGTTCTGTAGAAAAGTAAAGTTTACAAGGAGATCGAAAATGGAGGAAATTAATATACATTGTTGAAAGCCTTGTTGAGTATTTCCAATCCAAATGTAGTACGAGTTTCTGTGAATTTTATGCAGAATCTTTTGATTCATATATCATTGGTTTTAATTTGAAGTGCTGTTGTACATGTAGCAGGTGATAAAAAAGAAGTGAAAATAATGCAAAATAAAATGTGACAGTTGGAAAATATTTGAGACAGTAAAAGTAAGTGCTTTTGTTGCATCTGTGATATTGCAGTGTATTATGTTGTGTGTTGTAATGCGTTGTTTTATCTGGGAATAGTGATGTCAACAGCGGCGGTCCTGCCCCTGGTCGTGGGGCGCGGGGTGGAGTGGCCCCTCGTGGTGCCCCTACCCGGGGTGGAGCTGCTCCCATGCGGGGTGGAGCCTCCAGGGGGCGTGGAGGTGGTGGTGCCCCACCACCAGCACAGTCGTCCAGTTATGATGATTATGGCTACAACAGCTCTGGCTATGGTGGCTCTAGTGTAAGTGACAATCTTTTTGACGGTGCTTTATGTTTGTGTCCGTCTGTTTTTGGTGTTGGTTTGGTTTTTTCCCTCCCTGTCATCAACCCCCACTTGAAAAAGAATGTTCGAGAAGATAAAATGTTCATCATAAATTAGATGGATCTGTCTTGGAGACATTTTGTTTGTAGAGTTTGTATATTTTTACATTCTTTTGTTTTTGTTTTCTTGTCAGGTGTAATTCATGATCATGAGTTGTCAGTGTCACAGATCCAGTATGTTATATTTTTAAAACATGTCTGAGGAACTCTGATCTTGCTGATTGAATTCAGAATGTTTTAACATGTTAAATTTTGGCTGGCTAAGTTACAAGCAGCAATAAAACAGAGAATCCCATTGCTTCCTCTGTTTTCATTTATATTTTCTTTAGAATACTTAATGGACATTTCAGAACACTTCTTACTTTGTCAGTGGGTTTATGTGGTATTGTGCATTGAATTGATCTGCACCACAGGTGGGTAGACCTTAGTGCTAGAGGCACCAGTAGGTCACGGTATAGTATGTGTAGTTATTTATTTCTTTTTTCATTATTTAGCCTGATCTATAAGAAGAGCTGAAGGATTGTAATGCACCTAGAAATATATTCCCCCTTTTTTTTCTCTTTTTTTTCCACTATCACTGAAGATATTTTATTGTTTGGTATGGTGGTTTAGTAAAATCAATTTATTGTTCGGTCTGTTGGTTTTGTTCAGTATGGCGGTGCTTCTCAGCGTGGTGGTGGCAGCAGTGCAGCATATGATGATGGTTATGACCGCAGAGGCTATGGAGAGTCGAGCTATGGAAATGACCAGAGGTGAGTCCATGATTAATCAACTGGAAAAGTTGATTGAAAATACACATACATTGCTTTTCATAGTTTGCCTGAAAAAGGAGCAAGACTTGGAACATGGACCGCAGAAAAAAGGATGATAAAGTACTCCTGGTTTGAAAAGGATGCCACAAAAGAACAATCTTGCCCATGCTGTACACAACAAGAAAAGGAGTTGGCTTTTTTTTGTGTGTGTGTTTATTGTTGTTACAGAACATCACTACTTCATCAGAAATTTGGCAGTAACAGTAATTGAGAATGTTGGTGTATAGTGTTTCAGTTTGACTATGCGAAGACTTCTACACCATTGCACCAGTATATTCTATCATCATTAACTCTTTACAGCAAAGAACCATTCATAACGCCATGTTTATTCACTGAAACAAGACCATCAGTATGTATGGATCAGGAATAATATACTTTCCAAACCAGACTGTCTGTTGAACTATCAGGTACAAGACAAAGAACGATCAGTATTGTATTTCAGGTATGATGTTAAAGAATGAGCCTGATTTGCTGCAGTTTATTATGCCTGCTGTTTTTTTGTTTGTTTTTTTTCATCAGTGATGGTCAGTATTACGGCAGCAGCGGATATGGCAGTGGCGCTCAGAGCTCAGCAGCAAGCTATGATGACTATGGCAGCTTTGGAGATTACGGTAAGCATTTATCTGCAAGTTTCAAGCTGTTCAAATGTGTGTGGATTCAAGTGGTTGATCAGAATTGTGTGACAAAATGTCTGAGTGCAGTTCAGGTCTCTGTGTCTTGCAGTAGATCTGGCTGCTCCTCATCTCTGGTTGGCCAGACACAAAATGCAGGACCATAGTGCTGATAGAGACGTCTTTTGTCTTCATCAGTCTCCAGTCTCTGTGACATGCTTTTGTTTGTAGTGATATGTATATGAACCCAAAGGTAGAAGCAAGCCATGTTGACCTCGGTTTTAATTGGTGAAAGCTGTCATGACTGGTTTTTATTTACAAATTATGAGAAGGTGGGAAGCTGTGATGACAGGGGCATTTGCAAATCTTGGGAGGGGTGGGGGTACAAGTGGCTGATCAGAACTGTGTGCAGACAAGATGTCTGAGTGCAGTACAGGTCTCTGTGTCTTGCAGTAGATCTGGCTGCCCCTCACCACTGTTTGGCCAGACACAAAATGCAGGACCATAGTGCTGATAGAGACGTCTTTTGTCTTCATCAGTCTCCAGTCTCTGGGACATGCGTTTGTCTGTTGTGAATGCATATAAATTGGCCTAAAACAAGAAGCAGGCTATATTGACCATGGTTTTATTTGTTTAAAGCTGTCAGGAATAGTATTTATTAGCAAATTACAAGAGCGATAAGCTATGATGATTGTGGCACTTCTTTGCAAATTTTGAATGGGGAGGGGGTCAGTGTGGCTGATCAGATGTGTGTGCAGACAAGATGTCTGAGTGCAGTACAAGTCTCTGTGTCTTGCAGTAGATCTGGCTGCCCCTCACCTCTGATTGGCCAGACACAAAATGCAGGACCATAGTGCTGATAGAGACATCTTTTGTCTTCATCAGTCTCCAGTCTCTGGGACATGCTTTTGTTTGTATATCAGCCCAAAGCTAGAAGCAAGCTATGATGATCTTGGTTTTATTTGTTGAAAGCTGTCATGACTGGTTTTTATTTACAAATTATGAGAGGGCAGCAAGCTGTGGTGACTGGGGCATTAATTTGCCAAGTTTGATTTGGGAAGTGGGGTGGGATACAAGTGGCTGATCAGAACTGTGTGCAAACAAGATGTCTGAGTGCAGTACAGGTCTCTGTGTCTTGCAGTAGATCTGGCTGCCCCTCACCTCTGGTTGGCCAGACACAAAATGCAGGACCATAGTGCTGATAGAGACGTCTTTTGTCTTCATCAGTCTCCAGTCTCTGGGACAGGCTTTTTGATTTGACAATGAGTGTATGGTTCTTGTTTTTATTGAAAAGCCAGGGTATGTGAAGCTTCCCAACAGTGCTACAGATGATGATTTTTAGGCATCTAGTATTAAGCACATAAGAATGACAAATTTAGCTTCAGTGCATGGACCTGAATATATGTTGAAATTGTTCCACGTTTGTTATAATGTTATAGTCATTTGGATGAGACGATAAACCGAGGTCCCGTGTGCAGCATGCACTTAGCGCACGTAAAGGACCCACGGCAACAAAAGGGTTGTTCCTGGCAAAATTCTGTAGAAAAATCCACATAAAAACTGCACGCAGGAAAAAATGGGTGGCACTGTAGTATAGGGGCGCGCTCTCCATGGGGAGAGCAGCCTGAATTTCACATAGAGATATCTGTTGTGATAAAAAAGACCCCCACCCCCCCCAAAAAAAAAGACAAAGGACTGTTCCAGAAGTAGGAACAAAGTACACATGACAACACTTTTGTTTTGCTGTATACTTTGTTTCAGTGATAATAAAGTTCTCTGTGAGTCATGTCTTGTTTAACTTTTGTTGAGGATGTGCTGTTATTTTGATGGCATTGAAGGTTAAACAGCACATAAAAAAAACTGTGTGAGCAGGTGATGGCTATGGGAGTGGTCCTGGTCCCATGAAATCATCCAGCCGTGGCGGAGCAAAGCCCAGGTCTCACCCTTATGGTGGTAGCCGTGCTGCCTATTGATTGCCACCATCTAGCAGCACTGACAAACTGTGGAATGGTGTTCACTACATCGACAGTGTCGTCACTTCATCTTTGAATCATTGGCTTCATTGTGCCAGGTACGGGATTTCACCTGTACCTGGATCTGTGTTCATGAACAT
Source organism: Babylonia areolata (assembly GCF_041734735.1). NCBI lineage: Eukaryota > Metazoa > Mollusca > Gastropoda > Neogastropoda > Buccinidae > Babylonia > Babylonia areolata. Next base: position 11,796,777 of record NC_134878.1, on the reverse strand, counting down.
TGTTTTTTTTTCTCTCTTCTCAGCATGTAAAGATAGTCATTGCATCATCAAATAAATACGCAGTTGAAGCTGTAAACTATTTAAAAGGGGGTTTCAAGAAATCTTGGCTTGCATCCTTTGTACTTAAATAATTGATATTAAAAAATGTTGATTTATTTATTTTTTTTTTATTTTTTTTTTTAAGGGTTGAGAAAATGCAATGCCATGTAAATATTTTAAACATTTAGGCAGTGATAATATAATAGAATATGTGCTATCGTGCAAAATAAGTGACGATGAAAGGAACACATAAACAGCTAAATGTTCAGTTCGATATTTTAAATTTTCATCCAGTTTTAAATGTAGTGATGAGGCCTCCTTATTTTCCATAAACTTGTTTTTCTTAACTTGATTGTTTTTAATGTACTTTGAGTTTTCATACCAATGGGAACAAAAATAAAGTGAACAAAATCACAAGTGTTGAGTTACAGTGCTGTGTAAAAGCTATTTTGAAAAATGCAGTAAAATGTGTGAGTGTTCTTTTTTTCTCTCTTTTATTTATTTATTTTTTTGTTGTTGGGTTTTTTTGGGGGTTTTTTTATTATTTTTTTTTTTAATACTTTCTTCTGCAGTGTTTGCTGAGAATTTGCGTTCAGATATTTGCTGCACATAAAAGAATGGTTTTTATCAGCTAATGTGTTCCATTTTTCACAGTACCGAGTGAGATGATCATTCATCATATGTTGCTGTATATCTCAATTCTTTATTGCATTGCATGGAAAGTAAAAAGAAGGGAAACAAAAAAATTTAGTAACATGCATTAGGAAATGCAGTATTGCATAAGATGTTTTTTTTGGTTGTTTTTTTTTAATGGATATGTTTTTTAAACAGTGGCGCTCACTGTGGTATTCTATAATTCTTGTGAAGATTTTTTTTGTTAATGACAATTGTGACACAAAAAACATTTTATGTTCATGAGAAGACAAAGAGAAAATAATGAATTTTTCAATTCCAGAAACTTTTTGACGATTTTGAAGAGGGTCAGTATCAAAAATAGAAGTAGTTGTCTTCATTGTGAAAAATTTTTTTTTATTCCAGAAACTTTGAAGATGAATTTGAAGGTTGATATGCATCAAAAGCAATAAGTATTGGTCTTTTCCCAGAAAATGTGTCCATTCCATAAATTTTGAAGAGGGTTATGCATTCTTTACAAAAATCAAAAAAAAAAAAAGAAAAAAAAGATTAGGTGTACAGGTAAAAAGAAAAACAACAAACCCCCCCAGAAACTTTGATTTTATGTAATATGAAAATCGGGCATGCTTTTTGGAGAAATAAGTACCTTTGGTTTATCTACAGTCTGGTTAAAACAAATGCTGTATTCTTTTATGAATCTTGTAGGATGCACCCTACAATTAAATAGACAAAATCGGAGTAAGAAGAAAGCTGAGCATGGATCTAAAACATGCTCTCATATTTGCAAGTTGAAATGAGTCTCAATAATATGCTGTCAGATCTCTAGAGTGCATTTGAAATCTCTTTATTGTGGAGAGATGATAATGCAGATGAATTGAAGGTGTAATTATACACATGATTTCATGTCTTCTCAGATCATATGTGCATCATCTTTTCTGAGACACTGAAATGGGCTGCCATAGTGACTTCATCACTTGTGCACTCGTCTTACTCAAGCACATGCATCATATTTTATCACACAGTCTTCCCTTTACACTTACCTTTGCACATATACAGGAGAAGAGGGAAAGATGGACAAAAGGAAATTGTACATTATTAAACTGCCTTTTTGCTTGTGTGCTGCTAGTAGTTTTAAAAAGAAGAAAAAGAGTAACCGATGAAATGTTTTTCCAATTTAAAAAAAAAGATACTATGGAGAGATCTGCGAAACTAGTTAAAAAAAATATGTGTATATATATATATTTAACAAATTCATTATATGTCCCTGAGCTAGTTTACTAAGATATCTTTTTACAGTAATAGTCTAGATTATTAAAAAAAAAAAAAAAAAAAAAAAATCACAATAAAAGCCGAACATAAAATTCAAATCACAAGCAGTGTTTCCAAATGGAAAGTTCTGTTTTCACAACTTTGTTTTGATTACAATGTTCATACTATCTCTCCATAGTATCTAAATGTTTCTACATTGTGATTATTTAGAATTACATTCCAAGGTTTTTTTTTAATTATTTTCCTGCTGAAGGATCTTCCTTGTGGTTGATTTTGGTTTAAAATGTTCAGTTGAAAACTGATCTAGCCTTTTTAAACTCAAAAGGACTGACTCTGGCATCTTGCTGATTTACAGTTGGAAAATATTTTTGCATTAAGACCAGACAAATGAGATTGTCAACCAAGTTTTAAAAAAGAAGAAGATTGACTTGCTTCCAGAAACTGTTGAAACTGCTAAGTAAAGATATGATGTCCAATTCCTTCAAAGGACATGATCATTAAAGATTGTCATTAGGTCATTTAAAATTTTACGCCACCCCCACCTCTGCTTTCTTACAAGAAATATGTGGCATGGCTGCAGGAAAACTTTTTTTTTTTTTATCCATCTTGTAATGGCAAAGACATGGAACACTACTGTAGAAACCTCTTTGAACATCAGGTTTTTCCTTCCTTTATTTTGTGGTTTGGCCTGGGTTAGTTTGATGCCTAGTCACTTGTGTGAAGAGCAAAGAACATACAGTTTTTGTGCAGTTGTACATGATATGAAATTAAATTATTTTTGTAGATGTGGACTCTTTATGTAACAACCACTTTGTAGTGAAACATAGTAACATATTGACTTTGCAGAAATATGCAAGAATTGAAAATTTGTATTTTAAAGAACTGAAGCAGGGAGTTGATCTATATTATGAGGTTAAAGGACTTAGTTTTAACTACTACTGGTTTTGTGATATTTTTTTTGTTTTGTTTTAAGAATGAGTTTTCTCTAGCTTTCACTGTAGGAATGTGTAGATTTTTCATATTTGCTACTGATAATGGTCTTTTCAGAAAAAAAAGACAAAAACATAACAGTTGAAGATAGAAAAAAATCACTTGGGAATGCCCTTTTACCTACTGAAAGACTTTTTTGTGTAAATATTCCTTTTTTTTTTTTAAATAACCTTGACAGACTTTTTTGTAGATCATGTTAACATAGTCTCGATTAATACATTTGAACATTCTGTGTATTATTTTCATCTGTAAATCTTAATTACATAAGTGTATCTTCAAGTTATAAGTAAACTTGCATAGTTTAGTTCATAACCAGTTTTTCTTCAGCAGACATTGAGTCAAGTGCACAAGAGGGCATTGAACATGTAGTATGTTGTTGACAAATGTAACCCAATTTGTGAAACCAAGAAGCGGAAGAGAACAGATGAAGACTCAGCTAAACAGTGGATGAAGTTGGACCCTAAACCTACACTGGATACACTGGATGATGACAAACCCTAAACCAAGGATACACCTGTCCAAAGGGAACTGAAAAAAGGGAATAAACATCCACCTAAAATCTGTCCTGAGAGAGCTCTCAGAACAAATAATGACCCGCCTGCCGAACAATAAACCCTCAAACTTAGGGGGAGGTCTGGTTATCACAGGTAACAAAATCAATATATTTAATATGTTATTAATTACGTGTAGTGAACAGTCTGTCTTGTCATTTTGGTTTGCCAAAATGTAATCTAAACGAAAAGGCATTTTGATACAAAACTGATAAAACCCAATTGTGAATATTTTGTTAAAGAATATAGCAAAATCATGTACCTCAACTTTTGATTTTAACATAGGGCAAAACCAAGCATTTAGGAATTAACGGTATGGATTAGAATTGCTTAAAAAAAATTTTTTTAAAGCGCACAGTAGTAGTAAATCACGAAAACCCTCATGTAAAAACCACCCCTAAAAAACCAACTGTCTTTTAAACTGTTAACTGATATTTCATCAAATCAAAATGCCTTTTCATGTATGTGAATTAACCATTGATTGAAGGTTATCTGTGGATTTTTTTTTTTCATTCAATTGTTTTAAAAATTAAAATATTGTCAGTATAATTTTTCTGATACTTGTAATAAATAGTGGCCTAAAACTTCTGTTTTCAACTGATAAAAATGAAAGTGTCTTAAGATATTGCAGTCTGATTTATAAATGTGAAGATTTGTATTGGGATCTTGGGGAAAATGGTAAAAGCAAAAATGTGAAGTTGATTTGACAGAAAATTTGCAAAATAGTAAAGAAAAGACTGAAGGGGAATGAACAATGCAAATTCAATTGAAGAAAGTCAAACCTGTGATACTTTATTTGAAAAGCAATTTTATGTGATTTTAAAGACAGAAAATAATTGAAATTTAGATTGGATAATGTTTTGAACATGATTTAAACAGAATTGGAATGAATAAAGAGGCGCAGTATTACAGAATAATTCATTCAGTGAATGCATTTCTCATGATAGGTCAACATAATCGTGAATGTATTTTTATTATGTATGTTGTATGTGTGATGATGTTTAAGAAATTTTTCCCCTTTTTACCTCTCTGTTAATCAGCTCTAGAGTGGAATAGAACTCTGCTTTTTTTTTGTAACTAAATTACTTGATTTGTCTATGAAAAGTGTATAAATAACTTGCTATGGTCTTTGGTCTACAGGTTTGGGGATGGGATTGGAAAGAAGCAAGCTGAGAAAAAAAGCTATTTCACTTGTATAGAATGACATCTTTTGATAATTTTTGTGTATTTATGTAAATCTAAAACTGAATAAGTCAGTTGAAAGACCCTAAAAATTCAAGTCTTGGGTATATCCGAGACAGTTTCAGTAAGTGTTTTGAAATTATTTGTTTGGTTCATTTATTTATTTTTAACCGTGGTACACTTTTGGGGGGGGGGGGGGGGGGGAGTACCATGACTCGATTTATCCTAGTAACTGGTTTTGCATTAACTGTATTTTAAAGTTATGTGTTGCCAAGATATTAAGAGGTCTCAAGTTAAAGGCTTTTGCTGACATGTGCCATTTAGTACTTCTAATTGCTTCTGTTCATCAGCTTCAACAAATGATACTCACAGGCATACCCTTTCAAAACAGTTTGACATTAGTTCATATTAGAAACCAAAACCTCAATGTTACCAACATCTAGATGGTTTATTGGGCCTTTTTTTTTTATTTAAATTTTTTTTTTTTAAATGTGTTTTGAAATGACATATTTTCACTTTCTCATCATGTTCGATTTGTATTTTCAGGTTGCTGGAAGCACAGGTGAAGGATAAAAGGACACATCCAGGATATTCTGCAGGTGTGTGCCTTTCTCAGGACAGGTAAAGTGGCACCTGCAAGTATAAACCATTCTCAGGACAGGTAAAGTGACACCTATTGGTGTGCATCTTTCTCAAGACAGGTAAAGTGACATACCCGTAGGTGTATGTCTTTTTCGTGACAGGTAAAATGGCATATGATGCAGGTATGTGCCTTTCTCAGGACATAAATTAGCACATCTGTAGTTGTGTGCCTTTCTTAGAACAGGAAAACTGGCACACCTGCAGGTGTGTGTATTCATCAGTACTATAAAGTTATACACTTGCAAGTGTATGCCAAAGGTAAAGGTGACACACTTGCATGTGTGTGCCTTTATGAAGGTAAAGTGGCACACCTGCAGGTGTGTGTCACTCTAAGGACAGGTAAAAGTGACATGCCTGTTATTGTGGTTTCTTTCTTTAATCTTCAGTAAATTGGGCACACTGCAAGTGAGTGCCTTTCTCATGACCGGTAAAATGGCATACCTACAGTGAGTGTGCCTCCCTCAGGACAGGTAGTAGCACACCTACAGGTGTCTGCCTTTCTCAGGACGGGTAAAATAGCACAACTGCAGGTGTGGGCCTTTCTCAGGAGAGAGAAAATGGTGCACCTACAGGTGTGGGCCTTTCTTTAGAAGGGTAGTGGCACACCCTTTAGTGAGAGCCCTTCTCGGGACAGGGAAAGGGGTATACAGACAGGTGTGTGTCTTAGGACAGGTAAAATGGTAGCCTGTAGTGTAGGTGAGTGCCTTCCTCAGGACAGGTAAAGGGGCACACAGACCGGTGTATGCGTTGGGACAGGTAAAATGGCGACCTGTAGGTGAGTGCCTTTCTCAGGACAGGTAATGGGGGTACACCCTGAGGTGTATGTGCCTTTTTTTAAGACTGGTAACGTGGCAAGATCTGTAAGTGAGAGCCCATTCAGGACCGGGAAAGGGGCACACAGGCAGGTTTGTGCCTTGGGACAGGTAAAATGGTACACCTTCAGGTGTGTGTCTTAGGATAGGTAAAATGGCAGCCTGTAGGTGAGTGCCTGAGAGCAGATAAAGGGGTACACCTAGAGGTGTATGTGCCTTCCCTAAGACAGGTTGAACAGCAGACCTGTAGGTAAGTCAGGCATATGGCAGGTCTGTAGGTGAGTGCCTTTTCTCAGGACTGGTAAAGAGGCAAACCTACAGATGTGTGACATGTAAGGTGACACCAGTAGGTGTGTTTCTTGGGACAGGTAAACTTGCAAAGTGGCACATCTGCAGATGTATGTTTCTCAGGACAAGTATACTAATTGGCACACCCACAGGAGTGTGCCTTTTTGAGGACAGGTAAAGTGGCACATCTGCAGGTGTGTGTTTGCTTGGGACAGGTAAAGTAGCACATCTGCAGGTCGCAGGACAGGTAGAGTGGCACATCTGCAAGTGTGTGTGTTTCTCATGACAGGTAAATTGCAGGGATCAGCAGAATCTCTAATTCAGCTTGTCACATGTTATGAGACTGAATAAATTGGGCATTTTTACACATGTTACAGGATATCTGAAGTGTTTTTGAATGAAAGATTTGAAATGTGTGAAGCTTGTGTGAATGAGAAAGTTGGTGAGGGCATGTATATGGTATTAGTTTCTTAGTATTTGAGATGAGTATACAGTCCAGTGCACACACTGGGACAAATATATAGCATGCATGTGAGATGTGGAAACTGTGACTACTACATGGCGTAACAAGTCAGCAGGTACTTTCTTTTTTTTTCTTTTTTTTCTTTTTCCACCTTGGTGCATAGCAGCAGGTACTTAAAAAAAAATTGCAGCCCCATTGCTCCATTTCATTGACATAACTCCCATGGCTGATTTTCATTCCCCATACACAGCCACACCCAGTATCATCTATTGCTGTCCTAAAGCTGGCAGTGCATTAAGATTAATTGAAAAGTCGCCAGGAGACCACACCAGAGGAAACCCAGCACTGGTGCTGAGTCACTTTGGTGGTGTTCAGTAGTGCCTGTACTGATTGAACATTATTTCGGACACCACCTACTGTTGATGACAATAATTTGACTGTGGAGCTAGACTTTGTGAGCTCAATCTTTATGAATTTGGTATTGGCCATATGTTTCAAGGTGTTAGACATTGCCGGGATGGAACTTACTTAGCAAATGCCAGACTTCTGGCTTTGGTAAAATTGATGCGGAGTTGGAAGAGTTTCCTGCATTTCCATTTGTTTGGATTAGTTTCTGAGTAATATGCATACCCTTCAAAGGCCTCGAGAAGACTACTGATTCCAAGTCAGCTATTTGGTTGAAGATGAAAGGGAATTATTTTAATGCTAGAAATCTTTTTGTAGGAAAATATTGAATTGATTAATTGTGAATTTTATGAAAATCACCTTTTAGAAAATCAGTTCTAATATCAGAAGAGATTTCTCCAGATCTGTTTTCTGATTGGTTGCAACTATCCTGAAAAAGAAGAAACTAAAAATTCTGTTTAGACAGTTAACAAGTCAAAATCTCACAAAAACTGATATTTGAAAGACTCGTAGCTCTCTGATCAATCTTTCTTGCTAAAGGAGTCCTGTCAGAGGGTATTTATGCCATTTTTTGCACCAGAGATGTCTGAAGGCTGGAGCAAAGTACAGTACACTTTTTTCATTTAAGTACACTATCCACTGAAAAAAGATCTAAAAACTGTGTGTTAAGAGGGGGGGTACCCGTTATGCCGCCGTCCCGCTATGCTGCTATCCCGCTTTATTCCCTTTCGCTTTTCATCACATGCGCGTGAAAAGTGATATAAGACCGTAGCAGTTTTCACAAATGACGTATATTATGATGTAAACACTGAATGACACTAAAACTTGCCATTTAGAGGCGGGCTCGTGCAAATGCAAACTAAATGATAAAAAATATGTATTCAGGACAAATGTAATACTTTCAATTTTCTACATTTTTAATGAGAAACAAAACCAATAACAAGCAAAAAGAAAAAAGTGTGCTGGGAAAGAATTTTAAAGGAAAGTTTCTTGTACAGATCATTTCTCCACTAGTATCTATAGCCCAAAACAAGGAAATGGCGGAAACAATCTTCCAATGTACTGCAAATGTAAAATGCCCTGGTACCGAAAGGGAATAAAATCATATTACCGCAGACCCATTGTCAATCTCTCTCTCTCTCTCTCTCTCTCACACACACAGACACATACCCAATCACACTCAAAAAGAAATAAAAGATCATAACAACCAATGTGTGTCCCAAACAAACTTTTTTGTGACAAAAGACAATCCGTAAACGGGTCGGCGGCATAGCGGGTCGGCGGCACGATACGCTCCCGTTAAGAGACTTCATGAAAATGAAGATTATGTTCATTGTCATTAATTAAATGTGGATTTCAAAGCAGTTTTCCAGACCATTAAAAAAAAAAAATTATGCCAGTAGGATATGAGCCTGAGTGAAGTTTGAACCTTTCTCAGAGGAACAACTGTTTCGCATGCTTCTTCAGTCAGTCATTGGTTTTTGAAAATTGATTAGAATGTTACAACTATTGCTTTGCTCCTTTCAATTGATCTCGAAAGGCAAGATAAGATTAAAAAGTGACCAGTCATGTCCAAGGTATGTTCAAATTTCATGATTAATGATTGAAGCTGAGTCATCAGTCCAGTAATTTGCAAGAAATTCTCACATACACACACACATGCACACACACACGTACACGAAAGCAGAACATGACTCGCTGTAATATTTTCCAGTTTATGTCTTCACATTTTGTTGCAGCCCTGCATGCCAGAGGGCATAAAAAAGGTAGAAAATACACATCTCCACAGTTCAATGCAAAGCCGACAATTCCGAGTTGTGCATTTCTTGAAGATACACTTCAACATCACCAGGGTTCTGCTGAGAATGAGACATGATTTCCATCCACTTCATGCCAGCATAAATGCTACAGACATGTCTTTCACTATGTTATTACTCTGTCAATGATCAGAACATTTAGCAAGGGCAATTAAGCTCTCCACTGAATAACTAATGCATACAAACTCTTATAAATAACCTCCATTATGACTGGAGGGGAAAAAATGACAAAATCTACAGCTGTGTACGATTTGGACAGAACAGATGAATTTCATTGTTCACACTACACAAACATTCAAAATATATAATGTTAAAATTACATAAATGTATTCAGACAGCAAAACAACATACTGGTAATAATCCAGGTAAGGGAAAAAGACTACATTCAGAGCTTGGTTAAAAGCACAAAAATGCAGGACATTTAATTTTTTTACCAAGTTCTTTGCGGGTTCCAACACTGGTGGCCCCTATTCTAAAACGCTAGCATGAGCCTCTAGGTATTTTTAGTGACTGGTGTGGAGACGTACACATGTTGCAGAAATGAATTATATAATTACCATAATGTATGAGGGCTCTCCCAAACATCAGTTTTATCAAGTTCCACAAAGTCATCAAATCCTAAAATAAAGTTGCCTCTTATCTACTGAGGTAATGACTATCAAATTTTATAGCGCGATATTTGCTCACATGTGTATTAACACATAAAAAGAAAGACAAAGAATGATGACATAAAAGCATACCTAACAAACTTGACTCATGAATGATTATTGCTTTTAATGTTAACAAAACACTACCATAATATGGGCAGTTTGGGATATATCTGAAAATGAAACCATCAACATGTGCACAAATTAAAACTAGGCCAAACTTAAAATGGCAAGGAAATGTTGCATGAAAATCCGATGGTGAAAATGAAATCAAACCGGAAAAATGCATAAAACATTTACAAAAGGCAAACGGGTTTTATGTGCAGGACTCTTTCAGTTTGACTGACATAAGGATACCTCCACCATATCAAAGTGATGACACTCATTTTGCTTTTCTTAAAAAAAAAAAAAAAAATCCACAAAGAACTATGATTTCAATTGAAAATCTAGTTGAAACAGCTGCCAATCAATGAAATTGGCAATTACTAGCTATATCAAATAAGCCAAAACAACACTGCACCTCTATTTGGTGCACTGGCAATATTTTATTTCCCTACAAAACAAAATCCACACACATGCATACAATTATCAAACAAAATCGCATTTGAAAAACGTCTTGCACAAGCTGCCAGGCATGAAAAACAAATCAGACTCTCAGACCATGCACTCGTGGAATGATTCCAGAAGGTTGGCAGCTACATTAGCAGCTACGTTGATCAGACTACATTATTATGTACATGATGAAAATAAGATAAAATATCAAATTTTACTTGGCTGTAACTCGAGTTCATGCAAGAGCAGTAACTCGTATAATTGATCAGCAGTTGCATATTATGCATTCCCCCTTTCATTAGCAGTCACCTACTTCAAACTTGGAATCTCTGACAGAGCAAACATTATTATACATCTGTATTTCTCTTCAGATAGACTGAGTCCGGTAATAGCAGTGATGGTCAAGTTCTAAACTGAAAACGACAAGTAATTCTAAGAAAGGCAAGTTCTAAACTGAAAATAAAAAAAGGAATTCTAAGAAAGGAAACATGCAACAATAACACTGGAAATCACTATATTGTACGGCCTACAAAGTACTTCCTCCAATTGCTAAAGAATTTCCAATTTCAACACACACACACAAAAAAGAAAAAGGGTGCAGCATATAAAACAAAAAGTTGAGCATTATGAGTTGATCACTGTCGCTGTGCAGCCATTTTGCTCTGTCATCCTAAGTCCATGTTGGGTCCTTTAGGCCTGACACATTGAAACTCTCCATGTTGCATCATATACTTACTTCGGGGGAGGGCAGAGCATGCATAGGAGTGAATATATGCTTAAGAATAGGTTGAATTTTTTTTTTTTTAAATACAAGACTGACAACATTTTAACAAAGAATGATTAAGAAATGCTTACATCTTAAAAAGAATTTGTAGCAAGGTGAAAAGTATTTTCATTTCACTTTGGTGCACTATGTATTCCAGTATATGCATTTATGTACTTAAGTACACATGATATTAAGTTCCTGTTGCTGTTGAGTATTTATATACTTGCACTGTCCTGTCCCCATTAATGACCCCCCCCCCCCCCTCCCCCTTTCTCTCCTTTTTTTAAACACTTATTGCAAAATCTTTTCCAAAATGACAGAAGGGTGGTTTCCCTGCTGGGGGAATGCTGGTGTACACTGTTCTGTGCCGTTTAGTTGACGCTGTACCTTCGTCCAGGCAGAAGTGGGTCTGTCTCGTGGTCCCCAGAATCCTCGTTGGAGGATGTCCCCTTGATCAGCCATTCCCGCTGTTCCTGCAACTGGCGCTTCTGTTTGCGGCTGATGTTTAGAATGCCATTCTGAAACACAGGCAAAGAGTGCACACACCCTAGGATTACCAACAATGATGAAATTAACTTTTCCAAGGAATGAATGTGTAACCATTACCTATAAATTCATCATATTTAGAAAAAGAAAAAGAAGTGTGAAATAAACACATGCACACAGTTCAACTCATTCAAGACCACTGGATCATAATTATGCTGCAGGAGACTGAACCAGGACAAGATGACAAACTGATCCACAAGGCAGATAAAATCTTTCAAATGCACTAATCCATACACCAACATACAGAGAGAATCTCACTTTAACTCCATACTCACAATTTTGTTCCCTTTCACCATACAGTCAATAGTTTCATTGTGTGAAACTTATTTTTTCCAAACACTTAAGAAACTGATGGCTATATTTATGTATAATGAAAAGCAAAAGTACATTTCGATTTGGTTCAGAGACCACTGCTCAACAGAACAGTCTGAACCGACAGTTAGCAAGTCTAACAGATAGTTGTAGCAGTGGCTGAAATGAAAGGAGAAGAGAAGGCAGAGAGTACACCTACCCTCTTCTTGTCCACGATGTTGAGAATGACCGTGACAGCCATACAGCACAGCATGTTAGCCAGCAGGAAGACCATCACATACTTCCATCGCTCCAGGCGGTGCCCGACTGATGCGTCCCTGCACACATGTACAGCATCATGTTAACGTTACTTCATGAGAAAGTAAGTAGACAGTCATTAATACATAAAGGATATGGTTACTTCATGAGAAAGTAAGCAGACAGTCATTAATATATAAAGGATGTTTTCACACACATATTTTAAACCATTTAACACATCCGTTTTACACATATATCTTCACTTTTGTGTTTTCACTTTATTTGAGATCATATTTTGCTAAATGGCATACACAATACTAGAAGGCACACATAATACACAATGGGGTCGATGTTTATTTAAACATGAAAGTATTCACCGTAGTTTGTAGACTATGACCAGAAACACTAAACTTTCAACATTTGCCACAGATTCCTCCATCAGCTCCCTCCCTGAATGAACTCCAGTCTTCACATGGAGATGGTGATTACCTTGAAACATTTGGTGCTTATGACTGCACACATCATGGGCATCATTTGTCACTGTCATTTGGTGGCATTTAACTCCACAACACCATTCTCCTTGGGATGACAGATACATCCTCAACATAGCCTCGTCTTATGTGACTTAAGGAGCTTTTTGTTTTGTGGTTTCGTCTTTTTTTCTTAGATTCCTCCTCCCAAAATGTGGCAGGGCTGTATAGGTGGGCATGACCTGTGCCCTGTTGGTTGGGCTATATGCACCAGAGTCAAGTGTCGGACACTGGTCTGTGCCTTCAAAATCTGGTATTTCTTACTATGCGTTGATATTTTATATGTGTGTAAAGGTTATATGTTTCATGTGCAGCTTAAAGACACTTTTCAATTCAATTCAAAATACTTTATTGTCTGCTTCAACCAAAACAGAAAATCTCCTTTCGGCTCACTCAAAATGCCCACCAGCAAATATCAAAGAGAAAAATGAATAACTGACCCATCCTTCCCTGACAGACGTTTCACGTTTCAGGGACAATGTAAGCTGTATCTTATATCTTCACCCAGGCTGCATGACTCACCCTGTCTCCTTGCCCAGGATCTGGCCCACGATGAGGTTGCAGATGCCGATGCCAATCATCTGCATGGAGGTGGTGAGGCCCATGGCTGTGCCCACTGTGGCCTGGCTCACCACCAGGGGGATGGTGGGCCACATGCTGGCCTGAACACACAGTCACACAACATCACTTCCAGGCAAATCAAAGCATGTTGCTTACAGCCCACAACATCACTTCCAGGCAAATCAAAGCATGTTGCTTACAGCCTACAACATCACTTCCAGGCAAATCAAAGCATGTTGCTTATAGCCCACAACATCACTTCCAGGCAAATCAAAGCGTGTTGCTTACAGCCTACAACATCACTTCCAGGCAAATCAAAGCATGTTGCTTATAGCCCACAACATCACTTCCAGGCAAACTCAACATGTCGCTTATAGCCCACAACATCACTTCCAGGCAAATCAAACGTGTCACGTATAGCTCACATCATTTCCAGGCAAATCAAAGCATGTTGCTTATAGCTCAGCTGACCGTGAAAGGGGCCATCTCAGGGCTGAATACCTTTTGTCTTAGCTTATTTTTGGCTTCTCTTTTTTTCAAGAACTTCCCAGACTCTAAAGAGGTCAGTGTTCTGTTCAAGCCGTAACTTGGTGCAATAGCACTGTGCACAAGAATACGTATCTGTGGAGAAGGTGAGTGGGTGGTGGAAACACAAGTACATGTGCACGTGTGCATGTGTACTGTTTTTGTTTTTGTTTTTTTGCATAGGGAGGGGAGAAATGGGAGGGGTGCAGAATTCAGATAAAGTTTAAAGCACTGACTTATTTCAGGAAATGACAGAGTGTCAAGAAAGAGAAAACATCAATTGTCTTCCAAAAAAATCTCAACATATCCACTGTATGTCACCGTTTTCCAATTAAAGAAAAAAAGTATTCCCAAGTGCAAAAATGTACCATGTGGTGAGCTAAAAGCCCAAGAAAAAAGTCAGTGTATTTGTTTTCGTCTTTATCAAACATCCTTGCATATTCAAACAAACAAAAAAATTACTTTAGTTTCCATATTGGTGAAGAGACCATAAATGACTTTCACCCCAAAACACCCAAAGGTGACAGCTCTGTGCACTGTCTCACTCACAGCAGCAAAGGAGTAGGTGATGCCCAGCCAGATGGTGGGGATGAGAGGGTAGATGGTGGTGAAGGCCAGGATGCCAAACACTGGCACTGTCAGCAGTGCACACATGAAGGCCAGCACTCCACGCTTCCCCAGGATGTCCTGTGCCAGATGAAAAAACTCAAGTTAGAGCCACAGTTATTCCATTTGTATGAGAACCACGGTCATGCCATTTAATCTTCTTTTTTTTTTTTGATTCTTTAAGGGAAAAAAAGTTAATATTCTTGTGCATTATAAAAGTATACAACCGACTCAGCAACTGCATATAAAGACAATGAAAATGATGCAGTGATGAAATAGAAGTAGTTTCATTGCATCACATTAAACATTTTGCCTTTCTATTTATAAACAATTACCTGATAAAAAAAACAACAACACAAAAACACCAACAACCCCAAAACAAACACATGAATTTGTTTTACGCAACTCACCAACCCTAAGTAAAATTTCCATGACTGAGTAAAGATTAAAGATTCTCGCTCTTTAAAACAAATTCATTAACACGTGGAGATGTGGCATGGGAAGGGGGCTGGAAGCACTTCACTTACAATCATGCCTCCAAGGAAAGGGGAGATGAGCATGGAGACATCGTAGACGGCACCAGCAATGTAAGCTGAGGTCTTCTGATTCAGACCATACTTTTCACCGTACTTGTCCTTGATGAACTCACTAAAGCACACAAAAGACAAATAAGTGAACAGACGACATAACGTGAGTGGCACAGCACATCAAACCACTGATTCTCTGTGCAGTCTTTTTTCCCTTTCCATCATCAAAAAACTCTTCTTGCAAACCATCAGACATTCAATACTAATACAAAAACTTCAGATAATGAAAAGGAAAGAAAGAAAAAAAATCAAATGTTCACAATATATAGCAAAACATGAACTATGCTTGCTGAATGAACACACTGGCTCACAACTACAAAAGGGTGACAAACAGAGCAAGGCCTCGACTGAAGTGCATGCGTATGTGCTTGTGTGTATTGTGTGTGTGTGTTTGTGTGTGTGTGTGGACGGGGGGGATGTGGGTGTGGGGGGGGGGGGGGGGGGGGGGAAGTAATCTAATAATGTTTTGAATCTTGTGTTCAATTTTTCCTCTTTGGTATTTACTTTTTTTGTATTTGTAAATTATATGCCAAGGGCATACTTTTAAGATTAGGCATATATCCTCATAATAACCATAATAATAATAAAATGCAGTAGAAATCACAAGTGGTCACTCTCATGCATAAGACACACCTCCAGTGAAATATATGTAGCTATTTCAAAGTGGCTATGTAGTTGCTGCATGTACACACACAGACAATCACTCACACATGCCAGACTGCCCGTCCGTATCTCTGCCCTTTCTACTCTTTCCACCTCCCCCCTCTCTCCACTTTTACCTTTCCCGACTGCCTGTCTTGTCTGTCATCTCTCTCAGTCTATGTCTTTTTTTTTCTCTCTCTCTCTCTCTTTCTCACACTCTTGTTCACACTCTAGCTCTGTCTCATGATGAATAATTATGTTAATGATATAAGGATGTTGCTTTCTTGTGTTCTAATTGTGTCACCATCATGTGTATGTGTTTTATTTGTCATTTGTGCATGTATTTTTTCTTAATAGAATTTCTAGCGCTTTGCATGTAATGGTTGGCATTTGTTTAATGCCCTCCCCCTCCCCTTTAAAAAAAAAAAAAATTTAAGTCCTTTCTTTCTGAGGGCAGGATGTTAAAAAGTTGTATAAGTTTACTCTTTTATCCTCAATCAAGATAATTTTTACTTGACAAGCATGCTTCACACATGCTTATTAGCAAAACCAGACAGTGTCAGCTCACCTGGCATCAGCCATGAAGGGGAACACCCCATTGTAGAAGAACATAATGGCCAGAGCCACCAGCCAGAACTGCGCGGACAGGTTCTTGATGTCTGTCAGTTTCTGGTAAAAAGACAACAACAAAAATATATAGTTTGAAATAAGTACTTTCCTGGTTAAAACATAACAAAGAAACAAAAACAAAACATCAACAAAAAAACACACCAAAAAACAACAAAAAAACAACAACAACCAAACAATAAGAGCCAATGAAAAAACAACAACAATTAAACAAACTTAAAGCTGTCTCTTGCAATACCAATTCTATCATTCAGAACACAGGATAATCCTTGCTCTCTACCCTGCCAAAATCTGAGGGTTGCTTAGCAATGCACATAACAGAAATGAACTGCTGAGTTGAATGAGTATTCTCCTGATACAAACACATATATGCACACAAAATGGCACAATATACATACACAAGCAAATTGTCAGCAAGTAAGGTCATACTAATGAATGCTGTCTGTGACGGGTGCAATAGCCGAGTGGTTAAAGCGTTGGACTTTCAATCTGAGGGTCCCGGGTTCAAATCTCGGTAACTGTGCCTGGTGGGTGAAGGGTGGAGATTTTTCCAATCTCCCAGGTCAACATATGTGCAGACCTGCCAGTGCCTGAACCACCTTCATGTGTATACGCAAGCAGAAGATCAAATACGCACGTTTAAGACCCTGTAATCCATGTCAGCATTCAGTGGGTTATGGAAACAAGAACATACCCAACATGCACCCCCCCCCTGAAAATGGAATATCGCTGCCTATGTGGCAGGTTAAAGACGGTCATGCATGTAAAACCCCACTCGTGTGCATACCAGTGAACATGGAAGCTGCAGCCCACGAACGAACGATGAAGGAAAAAGAATGCTGTCCTCAAAAGCCGGCAAAATGCGAGGTTGCTAAAATCTTGATAATGCAACAAGAACTTTGCGAAACTTAGCTGACTTTATTCCACTGATCATGAACCTTAGGCCCATCCTTTAAAACTTGCCAATGACATCCGTAAAATTTAGCATTATATTCAAAATCAGTCTTTCTAACACACACACACACAAACACACACACACCAGTTTTTTGGACTCCTCTCTCTGGTTGTCCTCGTCTCCCAGCTGTTTGACCCCCCAGCGATCCAGGGCGCTGACAATGATGGCCGACACAAAGCCCAGGAAACACAGAAACGCTCCTGCACATGACAGAGAAATTCCCTTTTTTAATTTCTTTTATTTATTTTTTTTAAAGCACACACTTTCCTAGCAAATATACTGTTTCTAACAATGCCTTGCACATGTGAGAGATTAAGGAAAGGTTAAATGATAGAATATAATAAAAACAAACAAGTAGAACCAGGAGAAGAGGAACAGATAGATAGAGAAACAAAGAGAGAGAGAGAGAGAGAGTGTCCTGAAAGAGTTGAGAGAAAGAGCGAGCACAAATTTGTACACAGATGCATATATATATTATTTACTTGAAGTTTGTAGACATTTATCACAACCAACAAAATAAAAGAAAGACAAAGAAAAACACAGGGACACACACACACATACAAAGACGTGGAAGACAAAAAAAAACTACAGAATCCAAGACAAAAAATAAAGGTGATGCAAGCAAACAGAAAGAAAACAAAACACAAACCATATACCAAACACAACATTAAGATCTTTTACACACCTGCCTACCCAAAAACCTATACTTGAGTACCAGTTAACAAAAATGTGTGAACTTTCTGGCAAACTGACAAAGTAAAGGAAGCTCTATATTAGCATAATCTGGACCCTCACTTGCTGTGATTTCAGTTACTGTGGTGTGTGTCCTTTCCCACTGCTCACTGTCACAACCCATCATGATACAGGGACAACAGGTTTATACACAACAACACACATCCAAGTTATGCAAAACCACTACATTCACAGTCAGTTCCACAGAAGAAAACATTCACTATCAGCTCACACATATCTCAGTCTATTCCTGTTGGGGTTTTTTTGTTTTGTTTTTGTTTTTTTTGGGGGTGGGGGGGGACTGTATTATTTTTAGAGAAGGGGGTTGGCGGGAGGGAGGGGGGGGGGCACATTTTTATCTAATATAGCATATCTTCTTTTCCTTGCTTAACTCCGTAAAGTGTCATTGTAGCACTGCACAGAACTTTTCTCAGCTTCCTCAGGGTTTGTTGTTGCTTGCTGTGGTGGTGGTCACTGCAAATGGTTTTCCCATACATTCTACAATGCTGAGTCCATCAGGTTTTTCTTCTGTCTTCCCCTCTATCTCCCTCCCACAACAGTTCCTTGAATAATTGTGTGTTTTCTTTGTACTGTACAGTATTAGCTTCTTTGTCACAATAAATTTCTCTGAGTGAAATTCGTCCTGCTCTCTTCCCAGGGAAAGTGTGTTGTCACAGAGCTACACCACCCATTATTTTCCTGTCTGCAGGTATATTTGTTTTCCTATCTGAAGGATTTTTCTTCAACTTTTTGCCAGGGACAACCCTGTGGGTGTGCATGTCTGGCCATATAATCATATTTCACTGAAAAATTTCCATGAAAATATGAAAACATTGTACTGGTAGGCAGGTCTGAATTTGACACATACCCAAACACACCCACAACCAATGTTTAAGTCTCACATCCCTGAACTGAAATCATCTTCAGTGTTGTCGATCTTCAGCAGTTCACTGCTGATGCATGACTTTTTCAACTCCTTGTTAAATAGTCCAGTTGGTATGCTGTTATAGTTGTTAGTTTTTCATTAGAAATATGTTATATTGTTATGTTTTTTTGTTGTTTTTTTAAACAAAACTTAAATCAATCATTTTCTATATGTAACACACACACACACACACACACACACACACACACACTTTCACTTACTCACATGCGTACACAGTAATTCCCCCCGCCCCCTCAACCCAGTCGACTTTTTTCCTGCCCTCATCTAATATCACTTACAGTGAAAAGACGTTAAACTAAAGAACGAATGAACGAACCCACAATCAAGACGCCCACACACACTCTCATACACACGTACCGCCCCAGAGGGTGATCTTGAGACCATACTCCTCCTGGAAGGTCTCCGTGAGGAAGAAGTTGAGGACGCTGCCCAGACGGGAGAAGCAGAGGGTGATGCCAAAGGCCATGGCCAGCTCCTTGTCCTTGAACCAGTACGCCGTGATGCGGTTCTGCACGACTGCAACACACAGGCTACAGGTGCAGGTGCTTCAATGGAATAATACAGACTCCCCTACCCCTGGATTTCACATTAGTTTCAAGGACATAGACAAGAAAAATCAGGTTCACATAGAAAAAAAAATTGGGGGCACTAACAATGTGTGTGTGTGAGTGCATGGTACCAGCAAGAAAGGACAGAAAGAGAGGGATGGAGCTACACTCAACAAACTTAGAAATTATTCAACATCCCCACCCCCCTCCCCCTGCTCTATTCCTTCAGCTCATAAAACTCGTCCTCGAACCAGTACACTGTGATGCGGTTATGCACAACTGCACACCACACGCCACAGATGCGGATTTTATTTTGGTTGGTATGATGTTTATATTCACTAATAAACTTTCATCATATTTAGTTTCTGATTCTCTTGATCATCTACTAATTTCTTTTCTTTCTGTCTATCCAGCTAAAATTTATGTTATCTGTCAATCACTTCTGAAAACAGGTTTAAAAAAGTAACTGTGCACCTGTGCTACGAAAATAGTACACCACACCTGACCACAAACTTGAGTTATGTCTGGAATTAAGAAGCAAAAGTGACCATTTTAGTTTAGGGAATGATTATTGGAAAACATGTGAAAGCACATACACCCAAGCAAACACACAAATTACTCACAGATTTACATTGTATACAAGACTCAGGCTCATACACAGACATCCCACCGAAGAATACCAGTAATATGAATTGATAAACCGAGATCAAACCTTTCACTCTCCCTACCCCTCTCTGAGTATTTGTATTTTTTCAGAGCATGGTTCTTTTCCCACTGTAGGCATTCTTTCTACTGCCCCTTTCTCTGGAAGACAAAGAAAGAAGAAAAAAGGCATCAGTAAGACACTGAAACACTGAAGAATGTTATCAAAAGTTCCAAGTTCCTGGTGTCCATAGATCATAGAGTTGAGTTTAACTCTTTCCATACGAATGGCGAAAGAGACGACGTTAACAGCGTTTCACCCCAATTACCATCATCAAAATATTGCAAGCGGAAGGCTCTTATACTGAAGACGTGAATGTTTACAAAGAATACCACAATTCTGATGACGGAAGCTGAAGGTTGGGTCATTCAGACACCCACTGAACATCCGAGGGGTCTGTGTAAAGGAGAAGAGAGGACTGGCCGTACTGAGTGAGTTAAAGACCTGTTGGTTGATGCCCTCAAAGTCAAGTTCTTCACAGCTTAGGTCAAGGTTTGGAGAAGGCTGCACAGTTTGAGAAGGGTGAGTCCTGGACATATGTCCTGGAGGGAGGTCCGGGTGGTGTTCCAAGGTGGAGCTCTGAAGTTCCTGGTCTATATACCGCACCTTTCTAGGTTAAAGGTTAAAGTCCCATACGGCCATAGTATTTTATGGCCACCAGGGCAGTAAATTCATATCCACTGTGCCTAAGGCTCAGCAAATGAAGGCTGGACCTCAGCCTCTCGTTCCACTGTTTTAACCTTCCCCAACCTACCCCTCCTTCCACTGTTTTAACCTTCCCCAACCTACCCCTCCTTCCACTGTTTTAACCTTCCCCAACCTACCCCTCCTTCCACTGTTAACCTTCCCCAACCTACCCCACCTTCCACTGTTAACCTTCCCCAACCTACCCCTCCTTCCACTGTTTTAACCTTCCCCAACCTACCCCTCCTTTCACTGTTTTAACCTTCCCCAACCTACCCCTCCTTTCACTGTTTTAACCTTCCCCAACCTACCCCTACCTTCCACTGTTAACCTTCCCCTACCCAACCTACCCCTCCTTCCACTGTTTTAACCTTCCCCAACCTGCCTCTCCTTCCACCACTTTAACCTTCCCAAACAAGTCAGGTTCTCATTCATACATGGAAGAACTGAGTAAAACCAGACTTAAGTACTTTCCCCAGGGACACATTAGCTGGCCGAAACGAAGCCTCAAACCCTGATCACTGAAGAACACAGGATCAGAGTCCAAAGCTTGACCCGATTCTGCCACTGCAGCACCCACCCAGCCTTACATGAGCACTTTCTGAACGCTACACAGTCTGAGGCCAGAGCCATGCCTTACTTGTCAGAGAGCCGTTCCCTGAGCCGAAGATGAGGCGACCCAACAGCATGAGGGGGAACATGGCCGCCGTGCCCTTCAGGAAGAGGGAGGCAGCAAAGGTGGAGGACCCCAGCACACACAGGAAGGAGAACAGGAACACACCCACTGTGGACACAAACATAGACCATATCATGTGTGCTATATATATATCAGTACACAGGAAAGACGGACCATATCATGTGTGATCAGTACACTGAGCAAGGAGAACAGGAACACACCCACTGTGGACACAAACATAGACCATATCATGTGTGCTATATATATATATCAGTACACAGGAAAGACGGACCATATCATGTGTGATCAGTACACTGAGCAAGGAGAACAGGAACACACCCACTGTGGACACAAACATAGACCATATCATGTGTGCTATATATATATCAGTACACAGGAAAGACGGACCATATCATGTGTGATCAGTACACTGAGCAAGGAGAACAGGAACACACCCACTGTGGACACAAACATAGACCATATCATGTGTGCTATATATATATCAGTACACAGGAAAGACGGACCATATCATGTGTGATCAGTACACTGAGCAAGGAGAACAGGAACACACCCACTGTGGACACAAACATAGACCATATCATGTGTGCTCTATATATATCAGTACACAGGAAAGACGGACCATATCATGTGTGATCAGTACACTGAGCAAGGAGAACAGGAACACACCCACTGTGGACACAAACATAGACCATATCATGTGTGCTCTATATATATCAGTACACAGGAAAGACGGACCATATCATGTGTGATCAGTACACTGAGCAAGGAGAACAGGAACACACCCACTGTGGACACACAGACAGAACATATCATGTGTAATATATCAGTATGCAGAAGACAAGAGAACAGGAAAAGCAAGACAGACTGTATTATGTATGCTATATCAGTACACAAAGGATGTATGATAAATTAGTGCACAGAGATAGAATGGATGTGTGATAAATCGGTACACAGAGGAAGAACACATGTGTAATAAATCAGTACACAGAGGAAGAACAGATATGCGATAAATCAGTATAAATCAGTGATGGCCTAGAGGTAACGCGTCTGCCTAGGAAGCGAGAGAATCTGAGCGTGCTGGTTCGAATCACGGCTCAGCCGCCGATATTTTCTCCCCCTCCACTAGACCTTGAGTGGTGGTCTGGACGCTAGTCATTTGGATGAGACGATAAACCGAGGTCCCGTGTGCAACATGCACTTAGCGCACGTAAAAGAACCCACGGCAACAAAAGGGTTGTTCCTGGCAAAATTCTGTAGATAAATCCACTTCGATAGGAAAAACAAATAAAAACTGCACGCAGGAAAAAATACAAAAAAATGGGTGGCGCTGTAGTGTAGCGACGCGCTCTCCCTGGGGAGAGCAGCCCGAATTTCACACAGAAAAATCTGTTGTGATAAAAAGAAATACAAATACAAATACAAAATACATGAGAACATATATGTGATGAATCAGTACACAGAGAAAGGAAAACAGATGTGTGAATAATAAGTGCACACAAGAAGAACAGATGTGTGAAGAAATCAGCACACATTGGAAGAACAGATGTGTGATAAATCAGCACACAGAGGAAGAACAGATGTGTGAAGAAATCAGCACACATAGGAAGAACAGATGTGTGATAAATCAGCACACAGAGGAAGAACAGATGTGTGAAGAAATCAGCACACATAGGAAGAACAGATGTGTGAATAAATCAGCACACAGAGGAAGAACAGATGTGTGAAGAAATCAGCACACATAGGAAGAACCGATGTATGATAAATCAGTACACAGAGGAAGAACAAGAACACACCCACTGGGGCATTAAATCAAATTGAAAATCAGATTTATATGTGACAGATCAGGATTCAGCAGTGAAACAAAGCTAAAAAAAAAGAATGCACCCCTCTATATGTTGCTCCAGGAAAAACAGATACACAACCAAAGAAACACTGGTAAAATGAGTAATGCAGACTATAATGTATTAAGGTTAAATTGTTTTCTTTCTTTAGTTTGGGAATCTGTCTAGCACGTAGCTGCTTTTTTCTTTCTTCATAATGATTTATGCAGAATATATTGCAAGCTGAAACTGTTTTTCTTTGTTTAGTTTGGGAATGTACGTCATTGTATCTGGTTCTTTTTTCAGTTTGTGTTTTACATTTTCTAAAAAGTGTTTGCTACTTTGCTTCATTGTTCTAATTTGGTTTTTTGTGCCCAGTCCTAATCCTCATCTTATTTTCAGAAACTGAAGAAAAAGGCACAAAAAAGCACAACTTCTCTGGTTACCTATCTATCCAAAATCATATTACAATGTGAGAATACACTGAGTTTTATACAATAACGAAAGGAAGAAATGTTCTGCTCATCCTAAACTGGTGGATAAGTGTAAAAGTGCAGTATATAAAGATCAACATACCTCTGTTGCCCAGTTTGTCAATCAGGAACCCAGCAGCAATGACAACAGCAGCATTTCTGTGGAAGGACAAAGAAACAGAAATAAATGGCAACAGAAACATCCAACCAGAAAATGTGTGGAGGAAAAACAAAATAAATGGTGGACATTAAATAAATAATTCATCAATAGAAAATATACAAGGCCCAGTAAAACGCATCCGGTTTAAACAATGCTAATGTTCGTAAACTTGATATTCATTTTCTAACGATACGAATTATGACATACTGCCGAATTACCAGTCCTGGGAAAAGTTTGAACTAAGATAACTGCAAAGCATGACCATCTGTGACAAGACTTCATCCATGCAAAACGGCTGTTTCCATGAAAAGCTCTCTTATGTGATCAGATTCCTTGTGGAATCATGTGGAAGAAAATAATATTATACTGGTCAGTGTTCACAAACTTCTTTAACTCACATGCAAAAACATAATTATTGCGTAATCTAAACATGATTATTGCATATTGGAAATTTTCTATCTAAAATTACGTTTAAATAGCATACTTACCGTGACCCAACTAGTGCAGACTCCGGCAGGGTCTGACATTCCTGTCCTGTGCAAACTACTATCCACCTATGCGGGGAAAACGAAAGTACTACGGCCGATAACCTCCCGGAAGTAGGTAACCTCCCCTTTGTCCCCCTGGCTAGCGCCCTCTTTTTCCGGCAGCCATCATGACTCCTGTTCCTGTGTTCTTCATACGGCTAAGTTTTTTTTCTTGTATTTTCTGTCTGTCTATCGATTCTCTGGCGTTCTTGTTTTTTGTCAAATTATGTCTCCAACCAGGTCACATAATTATGTAGCTCGCTTGGGCGATCACGCTAACATATTCATCACTTACTCATGTGGATCCACACACGCGCACACACACACACACGTACATATATACACAAACATACACATTCACATACACACAGGGTTCCTACAAACGTTTCATCAGAACCCACCCCCCACCCCCTCTCCAAAAATAAACAACAACCAATATTATACTGATAGTTTTTTTGATAAACATAAATGGCAAACAACCATGCTCTCCCACCTCCTTTCTCCCCCCAACATGTACCACAAAAGTTTACCAGTCGACATACAGCTTCCTTGTCCTGCATTTGTATTTGTATTTCTTTTTATCACAACAGATTTCTCTGTGTGAAATTCGGGCTGCTCTCCCCTGGGAGAGCGCGTCGCCATACTACAGCGCCACTCTTTTTTTTTTTTTTTTTTTCCTGTGTGCAGTTTTATTTGTTTTTCCCATTGAAGTGGATTTTTCTACAGAACTTTGCCAGGAACAACCCTTTTGTTGCCGTGAGTTCTTTTACGTACGCTAAGTGCATGCTGCACACAGGACCTCGGTTTATCGTCTCATCCGAATGACTAGCATCCAGACCACCACTCAAGGTCTAGTGGAGGGGGAGAAAATTTCGGGGGCTGTGCCATGATTCGAACCAGCACGCTCAGATTCTCTCGCTTCCTAGGTGGATGCGTTGCCTCTAGGCCTCTAGGCCACTTCTCCACCTCTGGCCAACCCCAACCCAACTTCCACTGTTCTGGTCCCCTTTTCCACTCACATCACTTGCTGAGTTGTGTTCAAACGATGGTTGAAAACTCATGCCAATGAACTATGATCCTACATTCTAACTGACTTGGCGTTAACTACTTTGTTCTTATCTTTTGCATGCATCACAATCAATGTTTTTCCTATCGATGAAAATTGAAATGCAGAGTCTTATTTCAGATTAAGCAGAAAACAATCCATTAATTTTCTTGTCTTTTCTTAGCCATCTGCTGAACTCAGGCTTTGAAACCACACTTCCCTGAACACACACCATTCAGGCTTTTTTGTTTTTGCTTTGTGTGTGTGTGTGTGTGTGTGTGTGTGTGTGTGTGTGTTGCTTGCAATCGAATAGGCACTAACATTGTATTGAATACCTTCAAAGCCAGAAGTCAGGAATCTAGATGAAAGGGACAGTATTTTGTGTGCTGGCTCATGCCCCCTGCATGAATTATCATCTGCTGTATGGAAGTGACTGCTGTTTTGGTTGGAAAAGATTGATTTAGTTATAGCTTAAAAAAAAAAAAAAAAAAAATTACTTTATAATATAGATTCAGGTGGAACATTTCACTGGTAAACTTTGACAGAAACAGTGTTTGTTTATAGCTGCTGGGTGTTTTTCTTTTCCCTGTAAAGAGAACCATACATTTCACTGGTAAGC
>NC_134878.1:11755639-11765639 GCF_041734735.1 Babylonia areolata | reverse complement strand
CCATACTAAGCAGACCATACGGCGGAACACTCAGTTTTGCGTGTGGCAGACGAAGTCATGGTAGGTCATACTGACTGAGTTCTGGCTTGGAACGCCGTCGCAACTTTAGTTGTGGCAGAACAAAAGAGCCGCATAAAACGCCCAAAATTGCCTGAGTGGGGTTGACAGTACGGTTATTAAGAAGAAAAAAAAAAAGAAGTTAATTTTCCTATGGTCTTTTACTGACGACCATCACGGCAGTGAATTTTTTTCACTGCGCCCAGGGCTCGGCCGGCATGCGAAGGCGGGGCTCACTGAGTCAGGTCGTTTCCTTCCGATGTGTGTCCGGGCACCCCGGCTCCCCAGTCGATGTCGGATGTATACCCATTCACGCCTGCATGGGGAGAAGAAAATCGGGAGTATAGCCTGAGTACCTTTTACCCAACGACACAACACTATGTCGAATCGGCCGGGGTCTCGAACCCCGACCGCTGGTGTACAGACGATGGACCAGAAATCCAACGGCCGGGCGGCCCATATCCAGCGATTCTGCCACGGTGTCTCCTCATGGTTACTTACTGGTAAACAGAACTTTCGTTGTAAAATTCACTCTAATTATGCACTATAATGAGTGTGTGTGTGAGTGTGTGTGTGTGCACGTGCCAACGAGCGTGCGTATTAATCTCTGTGTGTGTGTGTGTGTGTGTGCGAACTTGATGATGAGCACCTAAGAACAGAAAGGCAGCTCTCAGTCCAGCAACTCTACCCACCCAGGTTGGCAGCTCGTGCAAAATGACTGTTGGTCTCTGAGTGAGAATATGAGCTATAATTATTATTAGTATCCACGTCAGTCAGTCAAAAAACTGAACTTCCTTGCTCCTTTTTTTCTTAGTCCACTCCAATGCCGACATGCGACAGTCCCACAGCAACATCACATTCATCAGGCGGAGGGGACGCTGCTGTGTCTCCAGCCTCACCACAATCTCCGACTGTAACATGGGGATAAAGTCTCGGAACATTCCTCCCCACCGCTAATTCCCCATCGCCTCCAAACTGCTGCGCCGCGGCATTGTTGGGGAACAGTTTGTTGTTATTGGCCTCAAGGGCGTCATCTGCAGGGACGCCAGTGGCAGCTGCGTCATGATTCTCCCTGGGTGCCTCGACCATGTTCACCTCGTCCTTTCTCTTCTTCTTCGGCATGCACAGTTTCACCCGCTTCCAGAACTTGTGCAGCTTTCGCTCGTCTGCCGCGGGTCCCGGGTACTGGATGGGGGTGACTGAGTCCAGGATGGTCTGGAGGGTCGTGTTGAGGGGCTGGTCTGGACACACGTTGAGGTCTTCCAGTATGATGGGAATGATGCGGATTCGGCGTTTCAGCATCTCGTGGAACGCTCTCTGGAATTCGAATCTGAAACCCGGCAGGAGGTTGGGCTAAGTAAGTATTGTTTGGTCTATGCGGAGGGTGTCTGTGTCTTTCGTTCATGCACCGTGCACGCGTGCGCATGCACTGACACACGCGCGCGTGCGCGCACATACACACAAACACACAGAGTACCAGGCACACGTAGGAATCTTGTATATTTATCTAGTTGTCGGTGTCTTTGTCTTTCTGTGTACCTCTCTCTCTCTTTCTCTCCCAGTGTGTGTGTGTGTGTGTGTGTGTGTGTGCGTGCGTGCGTGCGTGTGTAGAAATGTGTGTGTGTGCGTGCAAGTGTATGCGTGTGCTCGCTGCACGCGTATGTGTGCATCAGTCCTACTTCGTCACTTACTCCGCCCATTCATTTCTGAGGTAGCTGGGAGTCAGTATCAGAATGAATCGTCTGCTGTTCTCCAGGGCATCCAGAATACTGTCACTGATCACTGAAACACATAGCACACAGACAGGAATACACTCTGGTATAAAATCTCTAAAGACGTAAAAGACAAAAAAAAAGAACTAAGGAAAGACAAATGAAAGGAAGAAAGAAATACTAAGGTCATCCAGCCGACAGTCTGAACATCCCATCCATTGACGCAGCGAGCAAGCAAACCATTCAGTCAGTAAGCGAGCAATATATGTACACACACGCACACACACACACACTGTCACACACACACACACACACACACTGGGCACACGCACACAAACACACACACTCACACAGTGGGCACACACACACACACACACACACACACACACACACGCACGCACGCACTGGACACACACACACACACACACTGAGCATACACACACACAAACACACACACACACACACTACTCTTTCCCTTCCTTACCGCCTACCAAAGGTCTCCAACTCCTACTGTCTCTTCCCGTCAGTCCCACATAAAAACATCTTCCATCGCGAAGCTTTATTGTTTGTTTTATTGGGAGGATTACGGAGAATTCAGGGGTGACTGGACAGGCTGGTACGAGAGTGTGTGTCAGTTTTCTGGTGATGCAAACGTTTGCCCGAGAGCGCTCAGCCTGGTCGTATTTACCGAGCCCCAAATATTGCTTTCAATAAGCGAGAAAGGAACAAGCTTTTTAAGGGGTCAGGACTATAGAAGGTTTGAAAGTGTAAGCCTGATCCAAACAGAAACTCACCGAATGGTCTCGATGACAAATCCTATTATTTGTCTAATGTTCTTATAGTATTTGTATTTGTATTTTTTTTCTTTTTGCCACAACAGATTTATCTGTGTGAAATTCGGGCTGCTCTCCCCAGGGAGAGCGCGTCCGTCGCTACACTACAGCGCCATCCATTTTTTGGGTATTCTTTCCTGCGTGCAGTTTATTGTTTTTCCTATCATAGTAAAGGTTCGTTAAACCAAGGTTAAAATTGCAAACATCAAAATTCCATGAATTTTTTCTGCATCGCTTAGCAACTACGTGGAAATCCGTCAAAAAAGTTCTCCTTTTTTTAAAAACAAACATTCAGTTTCAATGGTATTTCCTGACTGGTAGTACAATGGAATCCATATAATTGGAACTTTATGTCATTATGTCGAATGTGTAATATTGTTCAACACTTCATGCATCAGTCAGGGAATGCCTTTTTTCTATGACTGCAACACAAGTTATTATCCCTTTGTTCATATTATTACCGTTGTTATAGTTCCTCTGAGTGAATGGGCGTGTGACTTTTTATTTTATTTTTTTTTTTTTAACCTCTATCGTATTTCCTTTCGATAAGCTTTATTGTAGCAACGTCGTATCCCGAGAAGGAAAATGTTTTACTGATATCCACGTCCTGTGTGGATTTTTCATTAATCAATGACTAATTAGCCATTCACTTCCCCCGAAAACGGGGTATGGTTGCCTACATGGCCGGGTAAAAAGGGTCATACGCATACAAGCCCGATCGTACATACGAGTGAACATTGGGATTGAAGCCCACAAACGCAGAAGAATAAGAATAAAAAGAATTTGCAGAAGAAGAAGTCATTCACTCAGTCGACCAATCCATTATTCTCCACACAGTCTCAAGTGTAAAACTACCCCCCTGCTACCACTACTACTACTACTACTACTACTAAGAAGAAGAAGAAGAAGTAGAAGGAGAAGAAGAAATCCTTTAACCTCCACACACTCTCAAGTGTAAAACTACACTCCCCACCCTAAGAAGAAGAAGAGGACAAGGAGGAGGAGAAGAAGAAGAGGAGGAGGAGGAGGAGAAGAAGAAGGAGGAGAGGAGGAGGAGAAAGAGGAGGAGGAGAAGAAGAAAAAAAAGGAGAGGAGGAGGACGAAGAGGAGAAGGAGGAGGAGAAGAAGAAGAGGAGAAGGAGGAGGAGAAGAAGAAGAGGACAAGGAGGAGGAGGAGAAGAAGAAGGAGAGGAGGAGGACGAAGAGTAGGAGGAGGAGGAGAAGAAGAGAAAGAGAAGAAGAAGAACAACAACAAGAGGAGAAGCAGGAGGAGGAGAAGAAGATGAATAAGGAGGAGAAGAAGGACAGGAGGAGGAAGAGGAGGAGGAGGAAAAAAAGAAAGACCCACCTTCACCCAGGGTGAAGTCCCTTTGGTGCAGACACAGGCTGAAGCCCATGTCGTTCTCCAGTTTGGGTCGGAGGTCAGTGTGCACGAAGCTCTCGTCCGCATCCTCCAGCACGTACGACACGAAGGCATCGTAACGCCGTCCATCTGAAGGACCACAGCCACACAGTTTCCTTCAATGCACGATCTGCCTTTGTCACTGGACTGGGAAGTAGTGTCTAAAGGAGTGGAAACTAACTGTTGTTTGTGGGTTTTTCAATGGGTTGCACATGCTTTCCAGTGTCTTGCGTCACACCCAGACACGTGTGTTTGTTTGTGTGTGTGTGTGTGTGTGTGTGTGTGTGTGTGTGTGTGTGTGTGTGTGTGTGACAGAGTGTATGCGTGTGTGTGTGGATGCGAGCGTGTGCGCGCTTGCACGTGCATGCACCCCCTCCCACTCTACTTTCACCATCTCACCATCATATATCCTTGCAAACTTCTCTCCACCGTCCCACCCTCGCGACACACACACCCACCCCCTCCAAAAACTGCACATCCACACCCACAACCACAACTCACCGTTGTCCTCATAGGGCAGGAAGTAGTACACGACCTTGAGAGCGAAAACGAGGCGCTTCCGCCAGAGGAAGAACATGAAGAGGGCAGCCAAGATGACCGTCAGCACCAGGCCTACCGAGAAGGACCCGCTCAGCCAGCTCACCAGGGCCTCATCTGGAGGACACGTCACGTCAGCAGCATTGTTAGAACAGTAGTACACGTGTGGGTTACAGTGTAGGTATATGAAAGCGATTAGGATTGCGTTTGTGCACCTTGAACACACACACACATATATGCACTAGTATACACACACATACACACAGACACAGACAGACAGACAGACACACACACGTGCACACGGGCGCTAGCACACACACGCACACACACTTTAAAAACAACAACAGTAACAAAGACTAGAACACGATCCAAATGAAAATGAATAATTCTGCCCCTCTCTTCATTTCTCTCTCTGTCTCTTTTTATCTTTATATGTCTGTCTGTCTCTGTCGGTCTGTATTTATCTCTCTATCACACACACACACACACACACACACACACACACACACACACACACTAACACACACAGATCCAAACCTTGTTCAGGGGCGGGGTCGGGCGGAAGCTCAGTACAGTTGTCGCCCCTCCAGGGTTTCTGACAGTTGCACGTCTCCCTGCTGGTGGTCAGGTCCATAACGCACCGCCCCCCGTTGGCGCACACCCTGAAGCAGCCCACGGTGCAGAAGAACCCCCGCCACCCGGGATCGCAGCGGCAGGGGTCACGGGTCAGGTCCGTGGAGTTGCAGTACCCGTGAATACACGTCACGTCCCGGCACCGCCTCTCTCCGATGGGACGCAAGGTGGTGGTAGGTAGCTGGGAAGGCTGGGTGGAAGAGGTGACGAAGGGAGCGGAGGAGGAGGAGGAGTTGGTGGTGGCGGTGGGGTCGGGGGTGGTGGGTAAGGGGGAGCACGAGCTCTGGTCGTAGAGGCGAGGGTCGTCGTAAGGCGGCGGACAGACGCAGAACACCCGGCACGTGGAGGTGTTGAACTCGCACCTCCCGCCGTGTTCACACCGGTGTCCCAGGTGACACGTGTTGAGACCCGAGCACGTGACGCCCGGAGTGACGGTGCTGGTGGTGGTAGTGCTCGGGGAGAAAGGGGGAGTGGTGGTGGTGGTAGTACCGAGAGGTCTGCACAGGACCTGGTCATACAGCTGAGGGTCATCGTAGGGCGGGGGGCAGACACAGCTGACCACACAGGACGTGGTGTTGTAGAAACACGCCTTGCCCTGCTCACACGGGTTCCCGAAATGGCACATGTTGATTCCTGTGCATGTTGTTGTGGGTGGAGAGGTGGGTGAAGTTTGTGTTGCCGTGTCATGACCCGTCGTGCTGGCAACAGAACTGGAGTTCTCAGATCCACCGAACACATCCCCCAGTCCTCCTCCGGTATTCCCCGAACTGCCACCCCCTCCTTCACCTGTTTCGGAGCTGTCTGTCGGAGCAGAGGACCCGAAAAGACCCCCGAGGAACGAACCCAGGTCCTGTCCGGTCCCACCGGATGGAGGCAGTCCTTCCCCGGACCCCGAATCCTCTCCGCTGTCTGACGTGTTGGGCCTGGGAGGCGCCGCGTTGGAACCGAAGTCAAACGCCTGTCGTTTCTCTCTGCCCCGTGTCCTCGCGGGCAAGCCTCCGCCGTCCACGTTGTATCTAAAAATGTGAGAAGAATGGTCCTGGCTGTGTCCGGGCTGTGGACCTCTGTGGGGGTGTGTTCGGGGTGAACCAGGCGGGAACGGCTGAACGCTGTGCAGTAGGAGGAGCAGGAGGAGGACAACCAAGCCAGTGGACAGTTGTCGGTGGAAGAGGAGGGCGGAAGCCATGGTACTCTGCAGTGAGAAAGAGGACCAATGTTAAAACTTTGTAGCCCTGAGGCGTGCATTTTTCTTATTTCCAAACAGTGTTTGTGCGCAAGACGGCTGCTCTGATACAGCTCCCGCATAAATTCTTTCCTCTCTCCCTCCTTTCCTTCCCTTCCTTTCTATCTACTCTCAAGCCTGCTAGCCCGTCTTCCTTCTTTCGTCATTCCGGCAGGTCTAAGCGGACAGAACTGAGGATATGTTGTTTCTGGACAGCGGAAGACGAGGAACTCAATAATGACTTTGTCAGCAGATCTTTGTTCATTTCGTCGCGATGTCAACGTTTGAAGTTGAAGTGTTTGGATTCTGTTGATGACCTAGGTGATGTTTTGGCACACGTCAGCTTTCTAAAGAGTACCATCAATGTGCATGTATTTTCCATGAATTGGGAAGAAGGGGAGGGGGAGAGTAGTCTGATCATCGTATTTCCCTCCCTTAGTCTTCGCTCTCCCTTTTGTGTATTTGTCTCTCTCTGTCCCCTTATCTGTGGTGTCTGAGTGATTGTGAGTAAAAAAAAAAATTATATGTGTGTATGTGCATGTGTGTGTGTGTGTGTGTGTGTGTGTGTGTGTGTGTGTGTGTGTGTGTGTGTGTGTGTGTGTGTGTGTGTTCCTCACCCCCTTCTCTCTCTCCCTCTCTCTCTCCAAATTCTGTTATATATCGATCCGAAAATGTAGTCCTTGCACAAGCATATGCAAAATGTCAAAATTCCATTGTTACCCGGCATTTCTGTTGCAAAAACGAAAGCTGCAATGTGACCAGAGATATTGTCATGTTTATTTTTTTCCACGCTTTAAGACAGAGAGAACAGCACTGCCAGCCCTGAACTAAAAAGCATTAGCCTTGGGCTTTCTTTTGTTTCAGTTAATTTATTCTTAGAGAGCTTATTGTTGCCTATTTTGTGGTCGTTATGCTCTTCCTGATTCATTCCAAGTTAAGATATGTGTGCAACACGTGCACCCTTAATGTGTACACGTCGGTAACTTTACATTAAAATTCTTGAGTTCTGAGTTCTCTCTCTCTCTCCCCATGAAAGAATCGTCAATCTCAGTGCAAAGCAGTTTGCAAAGCGGCGACGCCCCCATTCCCCCACCCTCCCTCCCACTCTTCCTCCTCCACCATCTTCCCTCCCCAAACGGATCCTCTCTAACCGGAGACGACTGACACGACGCGGCCTTTGAAAAAAAACACGTTGTTGTCAGTTGGTGTTCTTTCTGTTTGGGGTATATATAGAAATAACCATGTCTTGTCTTTTGTCTTATATATATATTTATAGAGCCTCAAGCCTCCAATATTTACCTGTATGGACGGATGGGAGTTCCGGTTGGCTGTGTACGTTTACAGCGCAGTGAGGCAGTACTGAATGCAATTCATGCTATTTAATAGGTATTGATTTAATTTGTTTGGAGTGGGTCTGATTCAACAAGCACACCGGCTTCGGTGATTTGCAGGCACACACAAAGACACAGACGCGCACAGAGGTACAGATACACACACACACACACACACACACACACACACACACACACACACACGCACTCGTGCTGTCACACACATGCACACCTACTGACATACAACGCACGCCAATGCGCGATCACGCACACAGACACACAGCGAAAAAAAAAAAACATACTCATACTGGCTACGCACCTGCTTAAACAAACCTTACGTACGCACGCATCCTGTTCATACCGGCACATGTATACATCATTCGCACATCCATACACACGCACGAATGCACGCATGTATACACACACACACACACACACAAACACAGACACACACACACACACGATCACAACACGAGATGGAACATACACAGAGAAACACACACACACACACCTGACACACTGACAAACACATACACACATAGACACGTGACACTGGCACACAAACACAGACACACACACTGGCAGACACACACACACACACACACACACACACACACACCCAGACCCCCCCGCCCCCCCCCCCCCGCACACACAGAGAAACCCCCAAAAACAAAAACAACAACAAAAAACAAAAAACATACAGACACGATCACAACACGAGATGGAACATACCTGCGCATTAATCTGTATAACTGAATCCACAAATCAACTCCATCTCCATAATAACCCCATCACAAACAACTCAACAGACACTTTGATTCAGGACACTTGGATATAAACTCACGACAATCCACTCTCAACATCTATACAAGCTGACCCAAACAGCAGAAGAGAAAAAGACCGAATGAACACAAGACCACTGTCAACTTCGTTCGGAGAACATCCGCGTCAAGTCGGGCAAGTAAAGGGACATAAGCACCCTTGTTCACGCGGCATACTATTTTTGGAGAGAGAGTCGTACGGCTCTTTTAATTGGTCGCGTAGAAGAAAAGGTGTGTGTCCACACTGACATAACCAAAGGTTTACGCTGAGAATAATAAGAATTCTTCGTTTTCCGATCCGCGGCACGCTCGCGTGAAATGGGGGAAAGGGGAAGTGTGTAGCTTTGATGGTCCGGGAAAGACTGGATGGGGAGGGAGTTTGTGAAACAAACCCGTTCGAGTTTTTATTTTATTTGCTTTCGATGTGGTTGTGTACTTTGAACATGAGGACCATTCTATTGTATTCAAATTGCTTGTACAGTGGTAATATTTCCAGTTTTGTTAATTTCTCATCTGTTGATAGTGAGTGGTCGGGTAGAATAAGTTTAGCTGCTCGTCAATGTAATGAGTTGTTTTTTTTTTGAGCTGGTTGTGACTGGCATTGCTCCAGACTGTAGATGCATAATTGATATGAGAAAGACAATGTGCCCCGAAGAATAATTTTCGGGTTGGAGCATCGACATAATATCTAAGTTTATTGAGTAAGCCGGAACAGATTGCGAGCTAACTGTTTGCAGACATGGTTAATATGAGCTTGCCAGTTTAGTTCTTTATCAATAATTACCCCAAGAACGCGGTGTTCACAAACTTGTTCAACTGAGTTCTTGTTTACCTCAAGTTTTAAAGAGAGAGAGAGAGAGAGAGAGAGAGAGAGAGAGAGAGAGAGAGAGAGAGAGTGGCAGACAGGAGCAGAGAAAGAGAGACAGAGAGAGAGAGAGAGAGGGTTTTACCGTACTATTTCGCAATGTACAGGTAGCCGTGACCTTACACTCGTTATGCTTCACTGATTTTCCGACATCCGGAGGGATTGGCTTGTATTGACGCACGGGTACACACGAGCGTCAAATGTGCGTCTTCGGCACACTTAAGTAATTCTTACTTCTGAGCACACACACACACACACACACACACACACACACACACACACACACAACGAACGCACGCACACACAAACGGACACGACAGTGAGAGAGAAGGAGAGGGAGAGAGAGAGAGAGAGAGAGAGAGAGAGAGAGAGAGAGAGAGAGAGAGAGAGAGCTGCAACAATTAACACCACCACTGCCACCGCTACCACCAACATCAGTAACAACAACAAAAAAACATATTATCAGATTGCAGCAGTCGATTGTCTAAGTGAGACAGCGCACACAATAATGTTCAACACACATGCACATTATTATCATTATCATTATTGTCATGAGCATCTACGCCTAATCTTGAAAATAAGCCCTG
>NC_134878.1:11718139-11745639 GCF_041734735.1 Babylonia areolata | reverse complement strand
TTCGTTCTTTTCTGTTCTCACATGTTCAGTTGTTTCACTGCCTCTCCCCGTCCCTTTTTCTCGTTTCTCTCTCTCCAATTTTCTTTCGTTCTCCTGCGTAGATACAATGACACAAGCCAGAATGATTAAATGCCAGGACCGTTGCACACATATTTTTTCAGTGTTTTTTTCTCAGTTTTATAATTAAAGTCAAGAATGTTTAAAAAACACACAAAAAAAAAACAACTCGTGAAAATGGTTATATATGTATTTTTTAATGCTCAGACATGAGCATCACATCTGCATTAAATAGTTGGTAATGAAGCTCTTACTTCACGTACTTCATAAAGGCAAAGTTATAAATGAAAATTATGTTAAAATAAAACAACCACACACTTAAAGTTGCTGCCTCTGAACATCTGCAGCTGTATGTATATTGTAACTGAAGGTCATGGCAAGGCAGAATGAGAGAGAAAGACAGAAACAGATTGGAAAGGGTCGGGGGAGACTAACATCAGAACCTATCGACAAACACTTAGTGTCTACCATTCTGATGGCGAGAGTTCGCCGAGACCACACACCCCGCATGCCAACCCGGATTTCATAGGTCAGCGTGTGCCATATAAACTATGCAGTGTACTCAGATCACTTTGGGAGATTCCGGTTCAGTTTGGTCTTGGATTTACGTGTTGTCGACAGATGGGAGGAATACACGTTACAAATGGTTGATGTGCCTGTTACTCAATCACACACACACACACACACACACACACACACACACACACACACACACGTAACAACAACAACAACAACAACAACAAAACAGAACATTATTTAGGACATGAAAGTACGTGTACCCACGAAATGTTATGGAGTGGATGTATAGTTTCATCCTTTTCCCGAAGACAAAAATCAGCAGACTTTGAGTGGAACACAGAATTTATCATCCAATTCTGGTTAAATTCCATGTACTTTATACTGCTCCGCAGAACGATTGTTTTAGACTGGTTTATTCAATTATTGGCATTCAAAGTAACGAGGCTATTGCTCTGCATGCCAAGAATGAAAATAAATGATTCTAGACTGGTATATTGGCATTCAAAGTAGCGCGGTTATTGATCTACATGCCAAAAACGAAAAAATAGTTCCAGACTGGTTTACTGCATTCGAAGTAACGAGGCTATTAATCTACATGCTGAGTATGAAACAAAAAGCTTTCACGCACAAAAATTCTTCAGAACAACACTTCAGGAGCAAATAAATCTTGTTGTTACTGGAACTGCTAAACGGACAACAGACTCTTTCAGATCCATCCAAACGTAAAGGAATTCCTCCAAAATAGCACTGGACAAAGCACAGAGGAGAACACTTTTTTTCCAAATAAAAACAAATCAGTAGATTTTTTCATTGTCAAAACGTAGTCCTTTTGTACTCAGTTGTCGCCCATGAAAGACGAAGACGTTCTGAGGTAGGAGTCTTGTTAACAACTCTTTTCATTAGTCAAACATCTTTTAAACACTGGAAATCATATTATGTCGGGCACAAACGTTTACTGCTAGTAAGCGCACCAACATATCTTGTTTTCTATAAAGAAGAATTTTTTATTTTATTTCGCTGTCACATTAACCCTTCATCACGACATTATACAACCATGAGTGAGTGTGTGTGTGTGTGTGTGTGTGTGTGTGTGTGTGTGTGTGTGTGTGTGTGTGTGTGTGTTGTAAATTGATCTCATAGCTCGCGGCTGAGTATTCCTACGTTTATGATGCAAGTTTCTCCTTGAATATTTCTCTTTTATTACGTAAACAAACTAACAAATAGATAAACGAATGTATAAGCGAATGAAACATGAGTGAACGACTGAATGAATGAATGGACGAAACAATGATTAAACATCCCTTCGAACATTTCTGATAGTCGTTCATTGTCTTCTCTGTATTCGTTTTTACACCCGTACAAATTACCATTTCCCTTTTCTTATCTTTTATTTTATTCTATTTTATATATAACTTTCTCTTGATTTTCTGTCGTCCTGTTTCCTTCCCTCCATTTTCGTTCTTCTTCCATCCTCCATTTTTCTTCTTTCTTTTTGTTGTCTTTCCTTTGTTCATTTTTTTCTGTCTTCTGTTTTACCTGTTCGTTACTTCCATGCACCTTCCTCTTCCTTCCTTTCTGTTAATGAACCTATCTTTCTTGTTTTTCATTTTTCTTTCTTTCTTTTTTATTTTCATTAGTTTCCCCTTCTTTTCTTCTCCCAGGCGTTCTTTCTTTCTTTCTAGAGAGAGAGAGAGAGAGAGATGTGTGTGTGTGTGTGTGTGTGTGTGTGTGTGTGTGTGTGTGTGTGTGTGCGCGCGCGCGTGCGTGTGCGTGCATGTGTGTGTGTGTGTGTGTGTGTGTGCGTGCGTGCGTACATGTGTGTGTGTGTGTGTGTGTGTGTGTGTGTGTGTGCGCGCGCGCGCGTGCATGTGTGAGTACGCACAAGTTTTTTTATATTGATATGCACATGCATGCATCCTAATTTCTCCTGTGTATGATTTTCGATTTATCTTCGTACCTTGTTATGTACTAACCCCCCCGCCCCCCGGCCCCCTAATATTCCTTGTGACCCCGGTACACTTGGTAATAAAGATTAATTCTATTCTATTCTTTACTTTTTTTTTGCTTCCTACCAGTCTCTTACCCTTCTTTCAATAATTTCTTTCTTTTTTCGTTTCTCCCATCAGTTCTTTCTTTCTTCCACGATTTTCTTTTTCTTTCTTTCCTTGCCTTTTCTTTTTCTGTGTTTTTTTTGTGTGTGTGTTTTACCTCAGTTTGTGACAACGAAGCCGTTAAGCTGACGTGTCCTTGTGGCCACACGTTCAAACAGAGGCTGTTGTGGCAGCCAACTGCGCACCGATTGTTTTTCACGTAGCAGGGTGACATCTTCTCTCGGGCCTGTCCACCTTAGGCAGCTGGTTTCAAAAGATTGTAGGATTACTGTGGCTTTTCGGCACAACTAGGAAATTTGTGTGAAAAAAATGTGTCTGGGGTTTTGGGCTGACATGGGTTAGAATCTGGTGTATGTGTGTGGGTGTGTGCTGTGGGAGGGGTGAATGGAAATGGAAGAGGGCAGCGTGTGGATGTAGCTAAGTGTGTGTGTGTGTGTGTGTGTGTGTGTGTGTGTGTGTGTGTGTGTGTGTGTGTGTGTGTGTGTGTGTGTGTGTGATTATCCAGCTGTCATTACTGAATCAATTACTTATGATCTCAAGCTTGCCTGATATTTACATGTAGTTGCTTTTTCGGGGACAGTTTGCTGCTGTTGCTGTTGAATTTGTCACAGTGATCACAACTGCTCATGTAACATAACTTTGAGCTGATCACCATGATCGATGGACTATAATTTAGCAACCCGAATCATTACACGTTCTTTTTAGGTGTATGTATGAGGTACTTGTCTGATCGTTCGCAGAACCATTTTCAACAATTTGTTTGAAACGTTAACCATGGTACAATAGATTATAGTTTTCAAAAAGATATACAATGTTTATGAGATTTGAGGCTACGGATTGACGTTCAGAATCGAGCAGTTAGCTGCTATAATCGTACAGTCATTCGAGGTTCAGATTTTTTTTTCCAGAACCGGTCAAGGTTCCTCTGCCTGTCTGTTCAAATGCTTCACAGTTATATGTGTAGGGTGGTTGTGTCTTTTCCAGCAGGCTTTAGCATTCTGGGTCACTTTGACCTTTGTGTACGAAATCCCTTCTTTTGATGTGTCCACGTCGTGTCAAATTTTCCACAAAGCATTCCTTAGCATATTTTGAAACTTTTTATCAGTGTCTTTGAAAGCTGAAGACTTTATGCAAAATTTACAAGATTCGAGATTATTTTAAAAATTGCCAAAAAGTTTTCCTCAATTTAACACTGAAAACAGATGAATCAACAAGGAACGCTTGAAACGTGCTTTGTAGCAAGATAGCCATGGAGGAAGGGTTTGTTTATTTGTTTTATTTCATTATTTCATTACTTACAGTCTATGAATGTTATTTGATACAAATCATAATAAGGTTCATCAGCCGTCATGATAAAATTGAAGTGCAACGTTGTGAGCACAGTATAAGCTTTAAGCTTGTTGATGCTCTTTTGTCATTCACTGCATTGTAATCATGTGTATTGTTGAATAATTAAAGATTATTTAAACCAAAGGTAGGGTGAAAAATAGTAGTGAAAGTGCCAAGCAGAAGATGGGCAAGCTGTGTGACAACGACCTTTTAGATTTTGTTCTGTCACGGTGACCTTGAATAGATGTTCATATGCGTGCATTTCATTTGCGTTTCCTTTTATTCTCCATCCATTCTGGAGACAGATTTTCGCAAAAGAAGAACATGTGCTGAACATAGTACGTGTTTTTAGCACACCCCCCCCACCTCCTGCTGTTTAGTTCAAAGCTGCTTCAAACGTAGCCATCTTTCCCTTCCCTCCATAAATCTGTCTGCTACGCCTTTAGCCCACCAGTCATTTCCCTTTATTCTCACAACATACTACAGATAGGTCTTCGCAAAAGAAGAATCTGTGTTTAACATAGTACGTGTTTTAAGCAGCCCCTAACCCTCTGACCAGTTCTGTGCCGCTTCAAACAATAGCCATCGTTCCCTCCCCTTCCTCCACAAATCTGTCTGCTACACCTTCATTCCACCAGACATTTCACTATATTCTCCACACATACTGCAGACAGGTTTTTGCAAAAGGAGAATCTGTGCTGAACATACTACGTGTTTTTAGCAAAAATCTGCGCTGTCCAGTTCTGAGCTGCTTCAAACAATGGCCATCGTTCCCTCCCCTCCACAAATCTCTACGCCTTCAGTCCACCAGACAGCTGTCCCAACTGGCAGCCCAGGGGCCGGCTCGTTCCGTTCAAACAAG
Organism: Babylonia areolata; assembly: GCF_041734735.1. Taxonomy (NCBI): domain Eukaryota; kingdom Metazoa; phylum Mollusca; class Gastropoda; order Neogastropoda; family Buccinidae; genus Babylonia; species Babylonia areolata. The sequence continues at coordinate 11,740,761 of NC_134878.1, read as the reverse complement.
GTGTGTTTGGAAACCTGGCCTTGGCCGCCTCTTCCCTGTGTGCTTTGGACCCAGCCAAGCACGTTCAGGATTTGCTCTGATGTTTGGAGCGGGGAGGTATTTGCTGGAAGACTCCCCGGAGAACAAAGTTAATCTGTTTTTCCAAGCCGCTTGGGCTGTATCTGCCCGTCTGTGCCGTGCAACACAGACAAGTCGTTTCGGAAAATAACAGTGAGGTCTGACTAACAAAGGCAATGTTTTTGATTCTGTGAAAGTAAATGAAAGAGGGGGAAAATGTCCTGCAGAAAGGAATTTCGTCTGACGGCGTTGAAGGTACTCCGCAGTTAGCAACCACACACATTTGACAACTCTTCCCACGACGTAAAGAATATCTTTTGGCTCGCAGCAATTACGTATTGCATCTTTCTTGTGGTGGACCGGGACAGATGTTCTTTTCCTTTCCAAATCAAGTTTGTTACAAATAAATTACTAAAGTTTAAAAAAATCAACAACAACAACAACCAACACATACTATCTTGCATCATGTAAAGCATATCAAACTTTTTCTCACAAATGCTTTTCAGCCAATTTCATTTTTTTTATTTTGAGCTGGTTGGAAGCACTGCCATGTAGGAGCAGCTGACTGCTTTTGAGGGAGGTCTGTCTCCAAACTACTTTGGGTCGGCATTAATACATCTTCTATTGCGTAAGAGATCTTAGATGTGCAGGACTACTATATATACTTTCTGACTAAAATTCTATTGATCTCTAGGCATATAGTTCCATAGTTTTAAAGAGCATATTTTGATAACAAAAACCATTGTGCAGGAACGCCCTCTTCGGACAGGTTTAGATAAAGATAATAAGTTGTTTAAATTAAAGTCAGTATCAGGAATGACAGTTGTGTATTTGGAATAATAGTTGTGACAGTAGAAGACATATGGTCAATAATAATAATGAATCTCCCATTTCCAAATTTTTGTCAAAAACCACACCGAAAAACCTGGAACTTTGATCGAAAACATATTTATGATTAATGCAGTGACAAACATTAATATCAACTCGACATAATTCACTTTGATAAATGCCTAGCGATCTTCCAGTCAGAAATCGTTGCTGTTTTATAACCATTTCTCACTTGGTTACGTTCTCGCGTCTCTTTCCCGCGGTTCTTTCCACACTACACCTTGCCCGGGGTTTTGAATTTTTCATCGCATCCGACAGACAGTCCCAAATGGCTGATTCACTTTCAAACAGGACTTCTTGGCACAGATTCGCCCATAACCTTTGTTCCCTATGAGATCAGCTCGGAAACCACGCTCAGCATTACCTCTGACGTAGAACAGTCGGAGTTATTTGTCATGTAGGGTCGGTCACCCAAGGGAACACAGTGAAACGTTATCTATTTTCCAGGCATCTGCAGGTTCGTCTGTCAGACCTTACTGTTAAGCGCATATTACTAAGCATTTTTGAGATCTATCTCCAGACAACTTTCGGACAGTTCGATTGATAGATTTGGTGCGTGTTTGTGAAGTTCACTCATTTTTAATTTTGCTGAAATCCACCTCGTTGCAACTTGGAACGCTTTACAAATCACGCGTTTGCTTATATATATATATATATATATATATATATATATATATGTGTGTGTGTGTGTGTGTGTGTGTGTGTGTGTGTGTGTGTGTGTGTGTGTGTATTTATAAGAGCATCACTTGTGTTACAGCTTGGACGGGTAAATTACTTGTTAGATAGTAGGACAAAATTGTATTGTTGGGTGGGGATGGTGGGCAGCATTGGGAATAACAATAACATATCAAATATGATTATAATGTGATCAGTTTAACATAACAGTGCAACGACTATAATCATAATGTGATCAATACCAAAGACAGCAAAATGTGTATAACTGTCTGATCAATATGTGTAATGTATTTTTCGTGTAAAACAGTTAGACACTCTTTTGAAATTGTTACTGTCATAAAACGGGGCAGTAATGAGTCATTGCATTCATGAACACATATGGCAAAACCAATAAGAATCAGCTCAAGATCACAAACTGAACCCCTACTCTCATGCAATTATTATATTACACGTCCCGCCTCACTTGTCACTTTCTCACCATCCCTCCTTACTTATAGACCCACCCTCACCACCCCCGCCGTTGGTCCTGGCGGTACCAGGTGGCAAAGTCATGCTCCAACAGTTCTTGGCACATCCTTCACTGAAACATCTCATTCCTGCTGTATCTGAGCCCCTCCAGGTGTGCCCACTGGCATAGAAAAGACTGGGGTGAATCGCAAAAAGAGAACAAAGATAATATACTGTTCATACAGATTTGGGTTTGTCTGCTATGACCCTGTCATTTGCTGTTGGGCAGTTACTTTTGGAGAAACAAAAAGATAAAAATAACAAAAAGCAAAAACAAACAAACAAACAAAAACAAAACAAAAAAACAAAAAACAAAACAAAACAAACAAACAAAAAACAACAACAACAAAAAACAACAAAAAAACAACAACCAACCAACCAAACAAACAAAAACCAAAAACCAAAAAACAACAACAAAAAACAAAAACAACAACCAAAAACAAAAAAACAGAAGTCTGACGTGTCTCCAGATGACTCTAGAGTCGCACAGTCGCTTGTACTCAGTACAGACTACTGAACTTCAGATATTTGTTCCACCAACCGAGTTTAGCTGTCTGCATGTCAAGGAGCTGTCTCGCGCTTAACTACGACATCAAAAGGCGATCAAGATATTCTACATGTCTTTTCCGTGTTATAAACTTTATATAGTTTGTGAAACTTTCGTAATCATGCAATAAAATCTTGAAGCAGTGTCCGTTTTGCAAACTCATGCTTTCATTTAAGAAGAAGAAGAAGAGAATGAAAGACTAAAGATCGCTGTCCGAATCAGTTGGTTTCAAACGACAACTGGCGCAATAGCTAAATATTTACAGCTCCTGACCTTGAACCCGATGGTTTGCCGATTCCCGGTAGCGGACACAGGCAGAAGATCAAACGCACACACCTCATAGATTTCTTGCTTAAGGTGAGCGTTAGTTTGGTAACGGAAACACGATCATAACCGGCAGACATACACCTGAAAACGTACTGTAGTTGCTCAAATGGCTGTGTTTGAAAACGGTGATGCACGTAAAAAGTAAAAACCAACTTGTAGAAACGAGAGAGCGAGGGAGGCGCGACCAGCGAACACAGAAGCAGAAAAAGAAGAAGAAGAAACAGAAGTTTTAAGCGAAAGCGACATAACCTTTCATCTCTCACAGAGATGATCCTTCTTGCTAGAAGTTTCTGCATTCACCGGACAAAAAGTAAGCCAATATCCCCAAACGACAACACGTTCAGACAGTAGCTGTTTGCACAATGACTCCTAATAGCCTCTTCCGGCCGGATTTGAACCCCAGGGAGCTACAGAGTTTAACTCTGACGGACGTACACCCTAACCCCCGTCTCTCACACAGAGTTGGGGATGGGACGGGGAAGAGCGAGACAGAGAGAGGGGAAGGGTGTGGGCTGGAGATAGGATGGTGCTAAATACTTCCAAAAGCGCAAACCATCCCGGGGATCTGTCATTAAGTACTCAGGTAAAAAAGAAAGAAAGAAAAGACCCAGCTGTCTTAAAACAAAATATGATAACATGATTTTAAAATTCATTCATTCAGTCAGTCAGTCTTTCTTTCTTTTCTTTTTTCTCCCCCCCCCCCCCCCCCCCAACCCAACCTTTCTTTCCTTTTTGCCCACTTAGAAGTTCAGTGTAATTTCGGATTGAATCAAGATTTCAGTGGCGACAGTCACTTCAAGGAACGACAGTACATAATGGAATGAATATGATTATGTTCACACACACACAAACACACACACACACACACACACACACACACACACACACACACACACACACACAGATAATTTTATTGAATGAGCCCAAAGCCCCATTTGAAAGGGTTGTGAGCTCGCAAAAAGTAAACAATATTTTGCAACAAAAATAAATCGGAAACCCAAATCACATGCAAATCTTATCTCCACACACACACACACACGCTCACGTTATGAGAGAGAGAGAGAGAGAGAGAGAGAGAGAGAGAGAGAGAGAGAGAAAGGCACAAAGAGAGAGAGAGAGAGAGAGAGAGAATTCTAAAACAGAATCTTTAACAGTCTCTTTTTGCAGAGAGAAAAAGAGGGGAAGGAGGTGGATAAACGTATAGGCGAACAGACAGGGACACAGACAGATAGTCTTTTGAAAAAAAAAAAGAATGATCGTCTTCCAGTCACATTATGTACCATTTAAAAGTATTTTCAAGCAGCCTCAAATTCAGTGTTGTGTACCCTTCATAGAAACAGTGTCTTCCAATTCCCCTTCTCTTCTCTTCATCATCCTTTCTCTCGGTCAACGATGATAAGATGGTAACCCCATGCACCGAAAGCAGGCGTTTAAACAGGGAGTGTTTACCAGCTGGCTCGTGATCTTGTGTCTGTCTGGCCGTCTGGTCCTTAAATCGTTGAAAGCACGTGCAGCAAATAGCTTTGACTTTGTGATGGATTCAGGGAGGTATTTGCTGAGGCACAGAGGGGATTGCCACAAGGCTGACAACTGGTTATCAATCATGGTGTTTTGCTTGAGGAGATTTATTGTTCGGGGAGAGTTCTGGTTTTCCCTGAAAAATGCGATTTTCGTTCATGAAATGAGTACATAGACCATACTGTTACGAAATTGATGACTACCATTGCAGTGCACTACACTGCATCACATACACTACACAATACTACACTATACTACAACACACCACACTTCGCTACACTACACTACATTTCACTACACTACAATGCGCTATACTACACTACACTGCACTACACTACACTTCGCTACACAACACGACACTACAATGCACGACACTACAGTGCACTACACTACACTACACTACACTACACTACACTACACTACATTACAATGCATTGCACTGCACTTCACTTCACTGCACTGAACTATATAGCGCAGCACTGCACGGCACAAACTGCAGTACACTACACTGCACTCTACGGCACGGCAATGATACTACATGACACTGCGTGATACAACACCACGCAACTCACCGCTACACTACACTACACTACACTACACTACACTACGCTTTTCAAGATAGACTCTTCAGCATACCAGGCCCGTATTTCAACACATTCCACAAGACCACGCCACTTTCATTCATTCATTCACTCACTCGCTCATTCAGTCATCCATTCCTTCATTTCTTCATTCATTCATTCGTTATTTCTTTGATCAATCTTTTACTTTTTCTTTATTTCAGAATAAAGAAGCGGGGGGAGCTGATATCACACTGACACACCTTCCCGAATGGCTGATTGGTGTCATCGTCGTTGTGATTTTGCTCATCATCGCTTTCTTTGCCATGGTCATCTACTCGCTGTTGAAGGAAAGGAAAAGGTACTTAAGGAAACTCTCTCCTTCTCTTTCTGTCTCTGCCTGTCTGTCGCTCTCCTCTCTCTCTCTCTCTCTCTCTCTCTCTGTGATTGTGGATGACAGACAGTAGAGGTCATACATCGACGTATCCAAAACAAAGGTGGAAGGGAAATAAATATCCAGAAATCTCCAACTTATCCATTGTCAAGATGCAGGTAACGAAGTAACGAATTGCTCGTTAGACACTTCCGGGTACGTGGAGTTGTCTTTCTTTCTAATCAATATCCCCCCCCCCCCCCTCTCTCTGCCTTTGTCTTATTATCTCACTCCGTCTACACATCCCTTTCTCTATTCCACTCTCTCTCTCTTTCTCTCGTTTTTTTTTCTCTCTCTTTTATCATTTTCAGCTTTTTATAGTTTTTGCTCCCAGCTGCCCCCCGCCGTCCCCCACCCCATAGTTCTTTCTCTCATGCAGCACAAAAAACAGAACAAACACATGACACAATTTCCCCCTCCCACTCTACGCTGTCGCGTGTTTCAGAGCCCGTGCAGGCAGTTACGGAGCCACCGCCGCCGCAGGCCCCTCCATGACGGAGACGGTGGAGGCGGGCAACAAGGCGGACGGCAACATCCGCATCACGGCCTTCAGCCTGGACCAGCAGCCCGGAGACACGGCGGCCAACGGGCAGGCAGGCACCACAGGCGGCGTCAACGGCGGCACCACGTGGACCCTGGACGCGGAAGTTGTGTCCACCCTGCAGAGACGACAGCACGGACCCTCAGGCTGCAGAAACCCCGCCTTCATCGACGACGATGACGTAGAAAACGACGATCACAACGACGACGACGGAAAAGCCAGCCCGGACACGAAACATACCCAGAATGGGAAGGTCATCATCAGCGATAAGGAAACCGGCGAGAACAACGACGACGACGACAACGAGAAGAGAAAGCCGGAGTCGAAGCAGAACGGGCAGGTCATCGTCAGCGATAAGGAGAACAAGGACGACGGGAAGAAAGCTAACTCGGGCGTGAAGGAGAACGGGAAGGTGGTTAACGACAAAGACAGTCAGGGCGGGAAAGAAACCAGCAAGACAAAACCCGACCCAACACTCGATGATCAGACGCTTAACTTGTCCCCCAAACCTTCCAACAAATCTGACTCGCCCAAGACAACCAACGGCGTTGAAGAAGTTGAGATGGTGGAATGCCCAAGTGGACGGGGCGAAATCGGGAAAGAGAAAGAAGAAGACGAAGAAGAAACGAACGACGCTACTCAGAGCTCTGACGCTGCGGATCAGGAGACGGCGGTGGACGAGATGGACGAGCGTGACAGCAGCGCGGAGGTGAAGGGGGTGGAGAAGGCCAAGGAGCATCAGACGGGGGGAGAGTCCGCCCCTGAAGAGTCCAGTTCTTCAGGAGGCTCCCAGAAGCTGGAGGTGGTGATGAACACAGATCGTTCTTCTTCCCCAGGCCCGCAGGCCTGTGTGATGTTGCACATCGATGGACAAGGGTGAGTCATTTTGCTTCTGACGTGTGTGCATCACGGAAACGTGTGTGTGTGTGTGTGTGTGTGTGTGTGTGTGTGTGTGTGTGTGTGTGCGCGCGCGCGCGTGATTGCATGCTTGTGTGAAAGTGTATGTATGTATGCTTGTGTGTTTGTGTGCATGTGCGTGTCAATGGTACAAAATGATACTGTTCTGTATCAGAAACAACATGTTCGAAATTATGTTTTGTACGTTCAGTTACCAACAATGAATAATTTTATTGTTAGATTGAACAACAACCACAATCAGCAATAGAATTATTACTATACTTTTTTTAATTAAAAAAGAAAAACCCACGAATTCTGTAATTAACGAGGGACAAAACAATTTCTAAATGCTGATCCGTCCGTTGAAATTTAGTTTTTTAGTTTGTAAGTTTTTAATTGCCACAAAGGTTTGTCATTTTTTGCACATTTTATGCTGAAACATTGGATTGTTTTATTTGATCGTTTGATCTTAACGGCTGAAAGTATCAGAATGTTTTCATATATTTAGAAACAAAGCTAAATGTTCTTGTAATCGTTGAATATCACGGGTTTTTTTTTATGATCGAAGAATATGATGCTCTTACTCAGTGTAACCTTTTTCTTCCATTTTTGATATTGATATGAATACTAAGTAACCCAGTCTCAAAATCATCTTACTCGTTTGTCATTTTGTGGGAAAGTATGTTGAACATTGTAATAGTGTGTGGAATAACAACATAAATATAACTGGATGAATATTTTTGTCGATGAAAGAAAAATTTATACGAGCTTGTATGCACGAGTGCCTACGTGATTGCTGCATCAGTGTTTTTGACAAATGTGTGTGTGTGTGTGTGTGTGTGTGTGTGTGTGTGTGTGTGTGTGTGTGTGTATCTGTGCGTGTGCATTCGTGCGTGCGTGCGAACGTGGGTGTGTGTCTCATTGCAGTCATACGTAAACGATTTTATACTTTAGGGCACGCGTATTGTCTTTTGCGTATACATATTCGTGCACATAAAGGCATATTCATTACATTTGGCATCACTTTATTTTTGGTTTAGTTTAAAGATTTTTTTTTATTGTTGTCATTTCTTGTTGTTTCTTCACCTCTTACTGTTTCGTTTCAGAAACACAGAGCTTGAGAAAGAAGTGGACTTCTCGACTGATGAGAGAGGCGAGGGGCCTGGAACAAGCACCAACCTGTGAATAGTTTCTCCGCTGTATTGGACCTCGTCAGACCCCTTCGTCAACATGGGTCTCTCCACTTTCTCTGTCGAACGATTTGGAAGAAACGTTTTGGGGGGTTATTTTGGGGACCCAGCCTGCGAGTTGTCGGTGTTATGTTGTGGGTACAACAGAATTTATCATCTTATGATCACTGAAGTTCCGATTATCGTTATCAATAGAATAATTGTCCACCTGCCTGCCAGACTGATGTATTATATTTAGAAAAAAAATTGTGTCAGTATTTCTTCTTTTTTTTTCTTTTTATCCTTACTTTTTCTATGCAATGTTCGATCAGTGGGTAAAAGTTTAGCTTACGAACGATCTAAACAGCACTAAACTTACTTAGCACGAAGAGTTTTCCTTAAGTCTGTGCACTTAATATAGTTTTCCTTAAGTCTATGGACTTAGTACATATGAAAATAATAAGGTTAAGCAAAATTAGCGCCGCTAAGATCGCTTATACAACTTATCTCTGGTGTCAGCGTCACAGCATGCAAAGTTAGCTGATTCTCAACAGTTCAGCCAGTTTGAAGACAAAAAAATCATTCGCCATGATCACGTTTTCTCAGTTCATTGTGTAGGCCAACGAGGTATAGCTTGTGAACCTGGGCTAAAATGAAAATAAACAGATGTAAGACGAAATATTTAATAATCAGATAGTTAACATATTGGTTAAGCAATCCCATACAACTAAATCCATCATGTTAGGAATCAGCCTGTGCGAGAAAAGACGCGAATGCATACGAATGTACCGCGGAATAGATCTTTTTCAAACTCACAGCCATTTACTGCCCTGTTAACTAATGTTGTACTGACAGACAAAACCAAAGGAAATTTAAAGGAAACTAACATGGACAGCCAAAGCGTTCAAAATGATTGCGGTAATATATTTGAGCAAAACGGGTATGGTGGATAGACAATTCAAACTAGATTTAAAGTTAGCATGTATAAATACTGCAGTCAAGACAATGCTATATAAGAAATTGATAACTTGGAGTGAAATATATTCTACATGTTTTTCACTATAATGGATAGACAAATCGAACTAGGTTTAAAGGTAACATATATAGATAATTATTGCAGTCAAGACAATGATATACAAGAAATGTAACTTGGAGTGACATATATACCACACGTTTTGTACTATCATTACAGGTATACAACTCATTCTGCTCAGGTGTATTCATGAATACGATGCCGACACAATACACCATTTCAACTTCATCATTCTGGTTAACCATGCAACTCAGTGGATAAAATATGCAAACAGCACACGAACATCGTATTCCTTGCTTGCAGCAGCGACTGCAAGCACGCTCTGATCAGAACGCTTGAAAGGATCGCATTTGAGTTTAGTGGATCAATTCTTTTTCTGTTTTCTGTATGGCTTATATATGTATTTCCCTCTCTCTCCCTCTCGCTTTGTTTGCGTGTACGGTTGTGTGCGAATGGAGTGTTAGCCTCTTGATCAAGCAGGCAGGATGTTTTCCTGGGCATGTGGACAGTTTGTTGTTTGTTGTCGAGTGGCGGCGCTTCGCTCTATTATTGTATCAAGCAGGTAACTCCCTTAGTTTCCACTTTACCCTTGTGTTGTTTTGTCAGGTGACATCCAATCTATATTTTGTTGTTGTTTTTTCCCTCCCCATATCTTACATAAAGTTTTGACCATATTGTGTTTTACGTTTTCGATTAGTCGCTCTCTGTTTCTCTCTCTTGTCACCGTCTCTCTCTCTCTTCTCTGTGTGTGTGTGTGTGTGCGTGTGTGTGTGTGTGTGTGTGTGTGTGTGTGTGCCTGATTCTCTCTCTTTAGGGGCGTGTGTGTGGGAGAGGGGGACGGAGACAGACAAGAAGAGCCATGAAAAACCCTTCAACGACACGACACGAAAAAAAGGGAGGCAAATACTTTTGTTTTTTTCTTCTGCATTTGAGGAAAGATGAATGTGTTTGCCATGTCTCTCTCTCTCTTTTTGTTTCTTCTTCTTCTTCTCTCATCTTCTTTCACTACCCTCACTTCTCTCTCTGTGTGTGTGTGTGTGTGTGTGTGTGTGTGTGTGCTTGTGAATATGTGCGCACCTACACATTTGCAAGCTACACTAACAGATCAAATTCCAGCTGGTGCATTTTCAACAACCACTGCGCAGTTTGTTACTTACCTAGTCGACATTTACATTTTCAACAAAAGAAAATACATGTCGGCAGGTGGGGTTTGTTCAACCCAAAATGTGAACAGTATTCTATGAAATGCAGAAAAAAATTATCATCTGGGACACAGTTTTTTTTGTTTTTCCCATTTTCACTAAATGACCGATTTTGTGACCACACTCATGCGTCCCAACCCGCTCATCCACTCTCTTTTTCGCCCCCTCCTCCACACATACGTACGTGTAGAAAGGAGCGTGTTTTTGCTGAAAGTTCCTGGTAATAAGATATGAATTAGTGACCAGAACCACCAACCCGTTTCAAATGGAATAAAGCAAAACTACAGGGAAACAATGAAACACTTTTATTCGAATGTTCATTTGTAAACCGTCTTCATTTTTGTGATTGTGTGCAACTGCCCATACAAAGGAGTTATGCTGCTGAGTTAAGAGACCAGTCATATATGCATACAGTATGTAGTAAGTTACTGATTGAAATTTTCTCGCTAATACTATCTGGGTGATAAAACCTGTCATCAGTTGTTGTTTTTTCTCTCTTTCAGTTGGTGTTGTTTTTTAGTGATTAAGACGAATACCTTCCTGTTTTGTTTTGTTTTGTTTCTTTGTTAGAGTGTGCAACAAAGCTTTCCGACTGATATCTCTGTTGCTCGTAATCTTCAGGTTGTTTTGTGTCATAGTATTGAACACACTGCTTCTGTTTTTGTTTGTTTGTATGTATGTTTCTTTCTTGTTTTGCATTCCTGTTCACTATTTCATCATTACCATTGCTATCATCGTTGTCGTTGATGTCATCATCATTATTATCATTAGCCTTCGTCGTCATCATCATCATCAGTGTTATTCACCACCACCACCACCATCATCATCGTGTTAGTCGTCGTTATCATCAATGATATTTATAGCCACCACCACCGTTATCGTCATCATCTTCATCGTCGTCGTCGTCTTCGTCGTTTTTATCATCATCAGTGATATTCAACATCATCTTCATAATCACAACCATCATCACAATCACCTTAATCATAGTCTACGATTATGCATTTGCTTTCGTCCTTGCATAGAGGAGTTCTTTGTTTTCTTTATTCTATCTATCTTTGTTGCTTCGTTTCACTGAGTCACGTGCTCTGCACACTGTTACAAAAGAAGGCGACAGAACCACACAGTATAGCACTGACAGTTGATCAGCAGAGCAGCACACTGAAGAAAGCCTGGCACTACTTGGGCCAACAGCAAAGTGAGAGCTATATTATCAATGTTTTCTCCATTGCAATGGGAAATCATTAACAGCTTAGTCTTTTTTGAAGGACTATGACTCTCAAAATAGGAGGCAAAAGTGCACTGGCTCTTAGTGCTGCAGCCTTAGGGGCTAGCTGGCCTTTGGGAACCATCCCAACGCCGACTGTCCTAAAACCCTCTTGGCCGAGAGAGTGGGGATGTAGCATGCCGGCAAGACACTCTCCACAATAATCTAATTCTAGCCCAGATAGTCGGGACAGCAGTTACCTCCTCTGCTGTTCTTGATGGTCATCGTCAGACACGACTGACGGGCGCAATTGCCGAATGGTTAAAGTGTTGGATTTCAATCTGAGGGTCCCGGGTTCGAATCTCGGTGACGGCGCCTGGTGGGTAAAGGGTGGAGATTTTTCCGATCTCCCAGGTCAACATATGTGCAGACCTGCTAGTGCCTGAACCCCCTTCGTGTGTATACGCAAGCAGATGATCAAATACGCACGTTAAAGATCCTGTAATCCATGTCAGCGTTCGATGGGTTATGGAAACAAGAACATACCCAGCATACACCCCGCCCCCCCCGAAAACAGAGTATGGCTGCCTACATGGCGGGGTAAAAACGGTCGTACACGTAAAAGCCCACTCGTGTATATACGAGTGCACGTGGGAATTGCACCCCACGAACGCAGAAGAAGAAGAAGAAGAAGAAGGAGGCCACGACTGACTGTCATACGGTTGTAACGTGCTGACCACTTCTTCGTTCCCTGACTCTGAGGAGCGATATGATGATGATGATTGTCTGTTGTCGTTGTTGTTGTTTTGTTAATGGTGCTTGACAGTAATTGTTTAGTGTTATTGCTTTGTTTAATTAAACTGCTTAACTAACATTGTTCGCGTTTCTTTTTTCGTTTTCTTTCTTTTCTCTCTCTCTCTCTCTCTCTCTCTCTCTCTCTGTTTGTTTTGTGTTTTTTGTTCATTCAGCTTGACAAAATAGTTAAAAAAATATCTTCGTTACACTGTTACAACTACTGCGAATAACTTTATCATTATTGGTATTATTGTTGTTGTTATTATTGGCATTATTATTATCATCATCATCATCATTATTACTGTTATTATTATTATCATTATTATTATTATTATTGTTTTGTTTTCGTTAGATACCGGTTATATTTCAACAAGCGACTGCATGTGTGTGTGTGTGTAATGAAGAAATCAATAAATCATATTCCTGTTGCTTACCATCAACTTGATTTTCGTGGAGTGGTCTGAGTTGTCTATACTTTAAAGTCGTCGTCATGATAATCTCTCTCTCTCTCTCTCTCTCTCTCTCTCTCTCTCTCCCCCCTTTCTTCTTTCTCTTCTGATTTGTGTATGCTTTCTTAGGGTGTGTTGACTGAGAGAGAGAGACAGACAGACAGACAAGAAGAAAAATAAGAATAATGATAAGAAGAAACTAGTATCATGTTGACGTTTTGTGCGTTTTTCCTCAGTATATTTTCCTTTCCAAAACCAACGTTGGACTTCCATGACACACACAAAAATATTCAGCATTACCCCAGATGCAGTGCATAACGTTTTAATATCACACAACCATAAACAATATCTCCTAACCCTACATGTTGTCAATAAGAGAATAGATAAACACTGACGTATTGCAACTTGCTCGTTTCTTGGAAGAGAAAGGTTTTGTGAAAGCGGTCAGGAATCAACTGTCTTTAGCTTATTACGCTACAAATGTGAAACTACTCAGACGAGATCTGTGATGCAAATTCCAACAATACCTGGAAATCTCCTAAGAGTTGATTATGTCCTTGTAATAAAAAGAACGACTCAGTGTCTGTCGAATGAAGAAACATGCTGAAAGAAATGACTGCGAATGGGGCGGTCGGCAAGGAAGGGAAATAACTTTGTACTGTTTTCCGCATTGCGAATAATTATGTCCCTTATATGTGACTTATGAAAAAAGAAAGTCGGCCTCACCAAAGCAAGTTTTTAGACGGTCAATATACGGGTTTTTGCTTTCACCGAGAAAATGTTGGTCGTTGTAAAAAAAAAAAAAAAAAAAAAAAAAAAAAATCATAGGGTTTTCTACCCCACATTTTCATTTTACGGCTAGCCATGCGCAAACAATACTTCGCAGCACAAGTCAAGTTGAACATGTTGCACAACATTTTTCGTCAACAACAATGATCACACACTGATCTGAACAACTGTTCGGACGCGTGTCACTGTGCTGTTTTTGTTGTTGTGTGTTTTTGTTTAAATGCCCCTTTGCCTGTGCGTTCAATTTTTCTGTGTCATTTCCACACACGTTGTTGTCACCCCTGCCATAGTCCTTGTAAGTTGGCTGGGCAAGGTATAGCAGATTTTCACTCTTGAACACAGATTTAATGACCAGGGGAAAAATGGCGTTGGAACAACCCACCCCCTTCACCCCCAAATCCCATCCCTCCTCCCCCAACCCCCCACCCCTGCAAAAAGGCGCTAGACAGCAAATTTATTCAAACAACGTGAACTCTTTTTCTGTCATTCTCTTTGCGCGCGACAAAGCGTGTGTGCGCGTGTATGCTGCACGTGTGCGAGCGTGTCCGGTGTGTAAGTGTGTGTGTGTGTGTGTGTGTGTGCAAGCGTCGCTGTTTTCACATTTCAGCATGCGGCTGTCTGTGCGCGCACATGTGTGGAATGTATGCGCGCGTGACAGAGTTTGCGTGTAAAGCACGCGGGCATGTGTGCTTGCGATGTATATCTTTGTGTTTGTCCGCACGCGGTACTGTACACGTGCGTGTGTGTACACACACGCGCGCGCGCGCGAGTGTGTGTGTGTGTGTGTGTGCGTGTGTGTGTGTGCGTGTGTGTGTGTGTGTTTGCAAACGTACAGTACCCTTCAGCGTTCGTGTAGTGCGTGCGAGCACCTCATGATGATACTGGTGCCATGGTGGAAAGGCCGGGGGAAAAAGTGATTGGAGGAAAAGCCATTTGGCAGGAGAGCCAGTTCAGATCGCGCGATGGAGTGCCATCTGTATTGATCTGTCGCAAAATACACCTCCCTTAGCGGGGTGGTAGTAAAGACCGTATTTGATGGTAGCTCAGTGGATAAAGCGCCTGTGGTAGCTCAGTGGATAAAGCGCCTTTGGTAGCTCAGTGGATAAAGCGCCTGTGTGGGTAGCTCAGCAGATAAAGCGCCTATGGTAGCTCAGTGGATAAAGCGCCTGTGTGGGTAGCTCAGTAGATAAAGCGCCTGACTGCCTGGGAAGCGATGGTCCTGGGTTCGACCAATTTACTCGAAGACCGTTTTTTAAAACAATTCTCTTAATACCCTCCTCCTCCTCCTTACCGCCCCCCCCCACCCCACACCATCCACGCTCCATGGCGGGTGTCTGGTAGTCTCTGTTCTACCCTGTGCCGATACCGTGTAGCACGTGCTTAATAAAAAATGGCGAAAGGACCCACGTGAACCACCGATGTTCACCAGTTATACTGTCACTGCTCTTGTTGTCAAACATGACACCAAATACGCCGTCACTGCCTTTGTTGATAAACACAGTGTCAGTGTTCCTTGTTGACAAATGCACCGTGACTGCCCTTGTTGACAAATGCACTGTGACTGCCCTTGTTGACAAATGCACCGTGACTGCCCTTGTTGACAAATGCACCGTGACTGTCCTTGTTGACAAATGCACTGTGACTGTCCTTGTTGACAAATGCACCGTGACTGTCCTTGTTGACAAATGCACCGTGACTGCCCTTGTTGACAAATGCACCGTGACTGTCCTTGTTGACAAATGCACCGTGACTGCCCTTGTTGACAAATACACTGTCACTGATCCTGTTGACAAACACGACACCGAATACACTGCTACTGCCCTTGTTAACAAATACACTGTCACTACCCTTGTTGACAAATACACACTGCTTCTGCCCTTCAGTGTTGACAAATACACTGCTACTGCCCTTCAGTGTTGACAAATGCACTTTCACTGCCGTCGTTGGCAAACACATGGTCACCCCCCCTTGTTGACAAACTTGGCACAAAAACACAGTCACTGCTGACGAAAACAACACAACACAGTCACTGCTGACAAATAAACATAAAAACAATCAACAACACCTCACGGTCGCCGCCCCAGCTGTGTCAAACACGCCAGTCACCAGCAAGGAATTCGATCGAGTCAACTAAGATGTCACAGCTTGAACATCGCCGCGTTTCTATTAACTCTCTCCATACGAACGGCGAAAGAGACGACGTTAACAGCGTTTCACCCCAATTACCATCATCAAAATATTGCAAGGGGAACGCTCTCATACTGAAGAGGTGAATGTTGACAAAGAACACCACAATTCTGACGACGGAAGCTAAAGGTTGGGTCATTCAGACACCCACTGGACATCCAAGGGGTCTGCGTAGACGAGAATAGAGGACTGGCCGTACTGAGTGAGTTAAACTCCCATGCAACGAACGCGGCGCACGTGTCGTACGTGTGCCGTAAGCGACAGGTTCCCCTATGTCCCCCCCCCCCCCCCCCCCCCCGCTCCCCTCTCTCTGGTCAGCGCGTGCGATACACGAGAGGTGCGCGCGCGATTTCATTCCCCAGCCAGCCTTTTCAGACGAAATGACTGAAAGGCTTTCCCCCCTCTTCTTCTGTTTCTGCTTCTGCACCTTCTCCTGCTCCTTCTTCTTCTTCGCCATGCGACGAACGACATCTTTGCTTCGGCTTGCATTATGAGCTGTGGAATTGGTCTTTGGAGAACACATCTTGTTAAATTTGCATTTAGTAGGGTTTGTTTCGTTAGCATTTGTTTTGGTTTTGACAACCTGTGACAGAATATCACCTCGCGAAAGGAGTCAGGCATGGAAATGTAGCTGTGACTACCGACAGAGCTGCTGCTGTCTTGTCTCTGTGTGACGTTCTACCACGTTGAAGTGCCTTGTTTCGCTTAGAGTGGGTGGCGAGGAACGACGAGAAGAGGTGTTGTGAGTTGGACACGCGTTACATGCAGCTGGTTGAAGAGAGTGATCGTCTTGTCTTGCCTTGCCTTGCCTGGCCTTTCTCTGTCTTCTTCTTCTTCTTCTCTCCACCAGGAGTGAGACCGTGTGTTTGCAGCAGACTCATGGATGGTGGGTGATGGTTTGAGAGGTGAGATTTGTTTTTTTTAGGGGGAATGGGAAGTTGACGATTCGTGTGACTTTGTTTTTTTTGTTGTTGGTGGTGTGTGGGGGTGGGGTGGGGGCCGCCAAGATTGTGGGTGTCAGTTCATTTGAAATCTTGCTGGGAGAAAGGCTAATGTCTTGGAAGGTGTGGAATTGTATTTGAGGATGAGGAGCCTCTCCGTATATATCTGTATAGCTCTGTCTCTTGGTGTGTCTGTGTTCCTCTGTCTCTGTTTTTTTTTTTTTCTATGTGTCTCTCTATCTCCCCCATTCCCTCCCTACCTTTTCCTCTCATCTTTCTCTGTATAGACTTGCTCAAACTTATTTGTTTTTTGTTTTTTTTAGGACGAAGGCTTTTTTTTGTTGGGTTTTAGATAGCGGTTGTGGTGGTTTTTTCCCCTCAAAACCGGTTCCTGTTTTTAGAGTAAAAATGAATGGTCTACCGTCTGTGGCACGATGTTACACTGTAGAACGATGTTACACTGTACAACGATGTTACACTGTTTACATTGTACAACGATGTTGCACTGTACTACGATGTTACACTGTACAACGGTGTTACACTGTTTACACTGTACAACGATGTTACACTGTACAACGATGTCACACTGTACAACGATGTTACACTGTTTACATTGTACAACGATGTTGCACTGTACTACGATGTTACACTGTACAACGATGTTACACTGTACAACGGTGTTACACTGCACAACGATGTTACATTGTACAACGATGTTACATGCACAACGATGTTACATTGTACAACGAAGTTACACTGTACAATGATGTTGAATTGTACGACGATGTTACACTGCACGACGATGTTACACTGCACAACGTTACATTGTACAAAGATGTTACACTGTACAACGATGTTACACTGTACAACGCTGTAACATTGTACAACGAAGTTACACTGTACAACGCTGTAACATTGTACAACGAAGTTACACTGTACAACGCTGTAACATTGTACAACGGTGTTACACTGCACAACGATGTTACACTGTACAACGCTGTAACATTGTACAACGGTGTTACACTGCACAACGATGTTACATTGTACAACGATGTAACATTGTACAACGCTGTAACACTGTACAACGATGTAACATTGTACAACGATGTAACATTGTACAACGATGTTACACTGTACAACGATGTTACACTGTACAACGATGTTACACTGTACAACGATGTAACATTGTACAACGATGTCACACTGTACAACGATGTTACACTGTACAGTGAAATTACACTGTACCACGATGTTACACATGGTACACTGCACAACGATGTTACACTGTACAACGATGTTACAGTGACGTGAGAAGAGGTTTGCTCGTGGAGGGCAAACATGTATATTTTTTGCACCATGTTGCTGGGAAATTGCACCACTGGGTGATTTGTGGGACGTGCATGACATCACACTGTTATGCTCATTTCCGATTTTTTTGTCGTTATAACGATGACCGTTTTACGTCAGTGTTCCACAGGAGACAGTGTTTTGGTGGTGGTGGTTTTGGTTGTTTTTTTTTCTTCGGAAAACGAATTTATTATATATCTAAAATTAGACAACCACACTGATTGAACAAAACTTGCATTCTAAACGGTATTTTATTGGAAGTTTGAGTTGTCTAGTGGTGTTGAGTTTTTTTTCTCTTTTTTTTTTCCTAACAAAAGCAACATCATCATCAACAGCAACAACAATAACAAAAACAAAACAAAAAACAAACAAAAAACAAAACAAAACAAAGAATAACAGCAAACAGAGATTGAGAAAACAAATGTATATGCGCATCTGTGTGGTTCAGATCAATACTGAAAGGGACACAGTTTTCTTCACACCACAGGTAAACTTAATTTCACATTTTATATATTTGTATTTGTATTTCTTTTTATCACAACAGATTTCTTTGTGTGAAATTCGGGCTGCTCCCCCAGGGAGAGCGCGTAGCTATACTACAGCGCCACCCCTTTTTTTTTTTCTTTTTTTCCCTGCGTGCAGTTTTATTTGTTTTTTCCTATCGAAGTGGATTTCCCTTGAACAACCCTTTTGTTGCCGTGGGTTCTTTTACGTGCGCTAAGTGCATGCTGCACACGGGACCTCGGTTTATCGTCTCATCCGAATGACTAGCGCCCAGACCACCACTCAAGGTCTAGTGGAGGGGGAGAAAATATCGGCGGCTGAGCCGTGATTCGAACCAGCGCGCTCAGATTCTCTGGCTTCCTAGGCGGACGCGTTACCTCTAGGCCATCACTCCATATATGTCGCGGGTCGTATATGTTTTCAGTTTGCTTTTTTCATGACTTTATATTTACTACTACCACTACCGCTACTGCCACTGCTGCTGCTGCTTCTGCTGCTACTACTACTACTGTCACTGCTACTACTGCTGCTATTCTACTGCTGCTGCTGCTTTTACAACTTCTACAACTGCCACTGATGCTGTAGCTGCTACTACGTTTTTTGGTGGTTTTTTTTTTTTATACTACGTCATTGTTATTGTTTTAACTCTTTCCATACGAACGGCGAAAGAGACGACGTTAACAGCGTTTCACCCCAATTACCATCATCAAAATATTGCAAGCGGAAGGCTCTTATACTGAAGACGTGAATGTTGACAAAAAATACCACAATTCTGACGACGGAAGCTAAAGGTTGGGTCATTCAGACACCCACTGGACATCCGAGGGGTCTGTGTAGAGGAGAAGAGAGGACTGGCCGTACTGAGTGAGTTAAGAAAGGAGATTTGGATACCATCATAGGAAAATGTCATGTTGGAAACTGATGTTCCTTGCACATATTTCTCCTATCATGCCTCGTGTGTGAGCGTGTCAAACATAACATTGTTTTGATTTACGTCCTTTTGTTTATATGACTGTGAGCAGTGGTGTTGTGTGGCGAACATAACATTGTTTTGATTTACGTCCTTTGTTTATATGACTATGAGCAGTGGTGTTGTGTGGCGAACATAACATTGTTTTGATTTACGTCCTTTGTTTATATGACTATGAGCAGTGGTGTTGTGTGGCGAACATAACATTGTTTTGATTTACGTCCTTTGTTTATATGACTATGAGCAGTGGTGTCGTTTTCCTGTTTGATTTTTTCCGCTGTCATAGGATATGGTATGCCATTATGGGATATGGTATGCCATTATGGGATATGGTATATGCATTGTTTCATGGGAGGCGCTTAAAGACCACAGTATGGGGAGTTTGCACCATGTGCGTATGTTATTATCATCGTTGTCGTTCTTGTTATTATCATCATCGTCGTCGTCGTCGTCAATATTATTATTATTGATATTGTTGTTGTTGTTGTTCTTGTTGTTGTCGTTTTAAGGGTTGGCTAAGGTAGATCATAGTTTAGTCCTACCATGCATTATTATCAAGCTCGCATCATTTCATTTTTCATGAACGATTGTGTGAATCGAGATCATCATAGAAAATACGTGAGATTAGAAAATGCGACGGCCTTTTCATAAAAAAAAACACACACACCAAACTTCCCAGTAACCTTACTAGAGGTGTCTTATTGAAAATTCCACGAAAGCATTTATTTTCCTCTTTTCTGATTTTTTAATGACATTTTTAATCAAAAGTTTCATTCTTACATCACACACACACACGCTATATATATATATATATATATATATATATATATATATATGTATATGTATATGTGTGTGTGTGTGTGTGTGTGTGTGTTGATATATTGTAGACATGTGTGTGTGTGTGTGTGTGTGTGTGTGTGTGTGTGTGTGTGTGTGTGTTGATATACTGTAGACATGTGTGTGTGTGTGTGTGTGTGTGTGTGTGTGTGTGTGTGTGTGTTAAAGTGGCGAAGAACACATGATAAGTTTTGATTGATGACGACGTTTGTATAAATCTCATCATAAGGTTGACTGTCTCAACTGTGGCATTGTATGTATGTGTGTGTGTGTGTGTGTGCGTGTATGCGCGTGTGTGTTAGCTGGCATGCGTGCGCGTATGTGTGTGTTTTCCTTCCCAGCTATTTTGACAGCGACCATGATGGAAAATATGCCGCGTGGATGTGATCCTGAAAGCAGAGGGACAGCAGAAAATGTATGTCCGTGTCAAACGCAGCACGGAGAATCCAGGAACTTCAGCAAAAGAAAAGTGCTACACCATATAGAAATGGAACGGGGACAATAGCACAGCTTCTTGGCAAAACAGCACACATGTGTTTCTCTTCCCTTTCCTTCCCCCTCCTTACGTGTCGTCTGTGGTACAGCTACTACAACGATAACAGTGAGAGACAATGTGATGTAATAACTGCGTGTATCTTTTAGAAAAAAAAAAGTTTGACCCGATTAGTTTTGCACATGGTTTGAAGACACGGCGGTTCATGAAATCTCTCTGTGAATCTGTGCATGATAAAACAGAAAATACATTGACCTGTGGTGGAAAGCCAAGCTTGCCTTCAACATCATTCTTCCCAGCCACAAACTGAATTTTATATCGATGAGGAGTGACTAATATAAAAACAAAAACAGCACAGTAATGGCGGGTCAATCAATCAAAAGGACGCCCACACTTCATGTACCAGCCCTCCACCTCCACCCACCAAGGCCTCGGTCAACATGAACACAGGGGCGGCACCAGCACCACCGCCAGGGCCCACAACTCTCAAACCTCCGCCGCAAGACAGCGCCCCGGAAGCGGACATGGCAGCGCGCGGGGAAGAAGCAGCGGCGGCGGCGGCGGGAAGATCCCGCCCGAAGAAGTCCCTGCTCCTCCCAATCGGCTGGCCTTCCGGGAACACCACCGGCAGGATCATGGCGGGACCTGGAGACATCCCCCGGGACGACGACGACGATGATGATGATAACGACGACGACAACGACAACGATGAGGGTCAGGGCCCGCGACTCAACAACAACAACAACAACAACGACAATGATAACGATAACGAGAGTGACGGAGGACAGCGGGTGGTTCTGAACGTAGGGGGTGTGCGGCACGAGACTAGGCTGTCCACCCTGCGCGCCATCCCCAACACCCGTCTCTCCCGCCTGGCCGACACCCACACCCAGTTCCTCCTCCTTGCCCCCCCTCCTCCTCCTCTCCAGGGCGCCGCCCCCGCCCCCGCCCCCGCCGCCACCACCCCCTCCCCGCTGCTGACCACCCCGTCCCTGTCGGCACCCGCGGTGTCGTCGCCCCTGCACAGCATCCTGCACCCCACTGAGTACTTCTTCGACCGCCACCCGTCCGTCTTCAACGCCGTCATTGACTTCTACAGGACAGGTAGGGTTTGGGTGTTTGGGGGTGTTTGTGGGGGTGTGGGTGGGGGTGTTGGGTGGGTGGGTGTTCGTTGTGTGTGTGTGTGTGTGTGTGTGTGTGTGTGTGTGTGTGTGTGTGTGTGTAGTGAAATGTTAGAGGAGAGTGTGTGTGTGTGTGTGGTTGTGAGGTGAGTTGGATGAATGATAGGTGTATTTTCAGTCTTTTTCTTTTCACTCTCCAGAAGCAGCGTAAACGAATGTTGTTGTATACAGGTGCGTTTGACAGCTTTTTGCATCGATCGTTCCTGGGTCAGTATTCGCAACAAGCAACAGCTGCCTAGGGACACACACACACACACACACACACACACACACACACACACACACAGATTTGTGCTGAGCATGGATAGATACTTGACAGATAGAAACCACCTTCTATTCACAACCCTCCCTGTCCCCTGCGCTCAAATTATCATCGTTACGATCATCGCTATCACCGCTCGCCGCGATTTTCATCAACAGCTATCACACCACTTGTCACAGCTGTTGCCTTCACAGCTGTGCTCTGGAAACAAGTCATTGTCACGCTTCAGTTATCTCCAGCTATGCCCAGCCGGTCGTTTGTAGTCAATACCAGGGAAAACATTTGCGGGTTTTGTTTGGTTTGGTTTGG
>NC_134878.1:11708139-11715639 GCF_041734735.1 Babylonia areolata | reverse complement strand
TCATTGAGACTCTCTTCCTGTTGTGTTTTGAGTAATGAAGTATCACGCTCATTCATTGAGACTGTCTTCCTGTTGTGTTTTGAGTAATGGAGTATCACGCTCATTCATTGAGACTGTCTTCCTGTTGTGTTTTGAGTAATGAAGTATCACGCTGATTCATTGAGACTTTCTGTTCCTGTTGTGTTTTGAGTAATGAAGTATCACGCTGATTCATTGAGACTTTCTGTTCCTGTTGTGTCTTGAGTAATGAAGTATCACGCTCATTCATTGAGACTGTCTTCCTGTTGTGTTTTGAGTAATGAAGTATCACGCTCATTCATTGAGACTTTCTGTTCCTGTTATGTTTTGAATAATGAAGTATCACGCTCATTCATTGAGACTGTCTTCCTGTTGTGTTTTGAGTAATGAAGTATCACGCTCATTCATTGAGACTGTCTTCCTGTTGTGTTTTGAGTAATGTATTATCGTGCTAATTCATTGAGACTTTCTCTTCCTGTTGTGTTTTGAGTAATGAAGTATCACGCTCATTCATTGAGACTGTCTCTTCCAGTTGTGTTTTGAGTAATGAAGTATCACGCTCATTCATTGAGACTTTCTCTTCCAGTTGTGTTTTGAGTAATGAAGTATCACGCTCATTCATTGAGACTTTCTTTCCCTCCCGTTTCTGTTTTCTCTCTCTCTCTCTCTCTCTCTCTCTCTCTCTCTCTCTTCCTGTTGTGTTTTGAGTAATGAAGTATCAGGCACATTCATCTAGATTGGCAGTGACTTTGGTAGTCTGTGGTCCGTGGTCGATCTTCACGTCGTTGCGTGATGGCTGTTCCTGATGAGTCTGTCGCTGGGTGTATTGCCTGTCTGTGTGTGTGTGTGTGTGTGCGTGTGTGGGTGGTGGGTGGTGGTGGTGGTGTGTGGGTGGGTGGTCTGTGATCTGTGTGTGTTCTTGATTAAATTTTGTTCTTGTGTGTGTGTGTGTGCGTGTGTTCGTTCTTTTGTTTAGCGTCTTTTCACTATCAGTGATATTAGACGTTAAAAAAAATAAATAAATAAAAATAAAAAATAAAAATTTAAAGGGGTGGTGTGGGGTGGGGTGGGGGCATGGGGTATAACTAACATGCTATTACATTTAACAGTAACAATTCAATAATAATAATTATAATAATCAGAAACCATTAACACAATTCTGAAGTGCATTAAAGGAATGTAGAAATAGGGCTATGAACTAATGCCTGTGAAAGTTCGACCATAAGAACCTCGTCAGAAATAACTTTACAAAAATCATCTGCAGAATTATTATTCTCTTTGAAATACTTGGGCAAGAAGGTACGTAACTGCTGGCAGTGAAACAAACAATGATGCAAGCTGAACTGCTTACCACAGATGCATGTAACATTTTTACTATACTTTATCTTCAGCGCATCAAGTTTTATACGGAAGAAAGTAGAGGTTATTAATCTTGTATAGCAAGCTGATGGATTCGGTATCTTTTCTTTAATAATATTCTCGGGGAACAATGTTCCTTTATGGTTTAAAAACTTTAACTTCCATTGGTTATGAAATCGACCCCATGCTGATTTTTCTAACAAAGTGTATGCCTCTTTTACGGAGAGACGGACATGTATTTTTGTCGATTTTTCTGAATCTTGCGCTCCTCTTTTAGCTGCTTTATCAACAGTTTCATTGCCAAGAATGCCCACATGAGAAGGCACCCAACAAAAACTGACCTCAGTCCCTTTAATCCTTAAACAATGTACCAAATGATTTGCCTCAATAACTAAGTCAGGTCTTGTTTCAAGGCTGAATAGCTCTAGAGCATGAAGTACTGATTTGGAATCAACAAAGAATGCTATTTTCGAGAAAACTATTTGATGGCTCACTAAGTAGTTCAGAGCTTGTATAATAGCAATTAGCTCAGCTGTGAATATGGAAAGGTGTTTTCCAATAAAGTAAGATTTTTCAACTTTAAAGGCAGGAATATAGAAAGCCGCACCAGCGTTTTTGTCATCAAGAACAGATCCATCTGTAAATACATGGAGATGATTCTGATATTTTTCTGTTATATGAATTCTGGCAGTACTTGTCGTGATATTGATGTTTTCTTCCTTTTTTGTTTCAGAATAAGTGATATCAAAATCCGCTTTCAACATTTCCCAAAAAGGAACAGGAGAATGATGTGGTTTTGCAGCTAACTCTTTCATGTTAACTTCAGATTCTTTTAACAGATTTGAAATGTAAGTTGCAACTGTTTCTTGTGATGAGATGGCTTTAGCTCTTTTAGGAAAATCAATGTCTGATCTTACTGTCAGTTCATCAGCAATGAAATTTTTTGTCATTGAAGTGTACCTCACAGCGAATTTTGCTGTTGCTAACTCACGATGTTCATTTAAGGGAAGAATTCCGGCTGTTTTGTATGTTTCCTGATTGGATGCATGAGAGGGCACTCCGAGGGCAATTTTGATAGCCTTACAGTCTACACTTTGAATCTTTTGTAATAGATATTTAGGTGCACTGAAAAATATTTCTTGTGCATAGGTTATCTTAGATCTTACAAGGGCCATGGCAAGATGAATCAATGTTTTTGTATCCATTCCCCAGGGTAAGCGGCTTATAATTTTCATAAAATTGATACTTTTCCTTGCCTTTGTTAAGATGTAATCAAAGTGAATGTTCCATGTCAGCTTTGAAGTAAGATAAACGCCTAAATACTTCACTACCTGTTTATAATCAATGACGTCACCAAGTAATTTAAAAATGGGTGTGCTAGATGGGTTACCAAACAAACAACATCATACATGTTTTTTCAGTCGACAAAGCTAGACCATTTTCAAACATATAGTTACCAATGTTATCGAGATCAGACTGATACAAACGACGTATATAATTCTGTGCTCTTTGTGGGGTTGACTTTTTTAGATTGACACCCATCCACATACATATATCATCAGCATACTGTACTAAAACTACACGATTTGACAATGCCTTTGGTAGATCCTGAATAAGAATATTAAAGAGAAGAGGGGCTATAACTGAGCCCTGTGGAATTCCCATGTCAAGTTTATGTGGCAAAGAATAATGTGTTCCCACCCTTGCTTGAATAATTCTATTAGATAAAAAACTTTTAATATACTCATAGAGATTACCAGATATTCCAACTGATTTCAGTTTGAATAAAAGACGTTTGTGCCAAACCTGATCGTAGGCTTTTTTTACGTCAAAAAACGTTCCGAGGACACTTTTTCTGCGGGCAAACTGATGTTTTATTTGAGTTGTAATCTTTACTAGGTGTTCGACCGTTGATCTTCCTTTTCTAAATCCAGCCTGGTTCACTGGAATGATATTGTATTTTTTGCAGTAAGTTATAATTCTAAACAGGACTATTTTTTCCATCAATTTACAGACATGCGAGGTCAAAGCAATAGGCCTGTAACTATTTTTATTACGTTTAGGTTTTCCTGCGTGTGTGTATATTTCTATGTGTGCATGCTTGTGTGTAAGTCTTTGGGTCCGTGTCTGTGTATCTGTGCGTTATGTATGTATGAATGTATGTATGTATGTATGTATGTATGTATGTATGTATGTATGCGTGTTGTTGTATGTTTGTGTGTGTGTGTGTGTGTGTGTGTGTGTGTGTGTGTGTGTGTGTGTGTGTGTGTGTGTGTGTGTGTGTGTGTGTGTGTCCATGTCAGTCTCTGTCGTGGTACGGTCTCCAGCCCTTTCTCTCTCTCTCTCTCTCTCTCTCTCTCTCTCTCTCTCTCTCTCTCTGTTTCTCTCTTTTTGCTCTCTTTGACTCCCTACCCCATCTCTCCCTGTTTGTCTCTCCAAATCTTTCTCGCTCACTCTCTTCTTTTCCACTGTCTTCCAACTCTCTCAAAAGCCTGTCTCGCGCTTTCGCTTTCTTCCTGTCTGTCCTTCTCCCTCCTTCTCTGTCCCTCTCCCTCCTTCTCCCTCCTCCCTCCTTCTCCCTCCTCCCTCTCTCTCCTTCTCCCTCCTTCTCTCTCCCTCTCCCTCCTCCCTCCTTCTCCCTCCTCCCTCCTTCTCCCTCCTTCTCCCTCCTTCTCCCTCCTCCCTCCTTCTCCCTCCTCCCTCCTTCTCCCTCCTCCCTCCTTCTCTCTCCTTCTCTCTCCTTCTCCCTCCCTCTCTCTCCTTCTCCCTCCTTCTCTCTCCTTCTCCCTCCTTCTCTCTCCTTCTCCCTCTTTCTCCCTCCTTCTCTCTCCTTCTCTCTCCTTCTCCCTCCCTCTCTCTCCTTCTCCCTCCTTCTCTCTCCTTCTCCCTCCTTCTCTCTCCTTCTCCCTCTTTCTCCCTCCTTCTCCCTCTTTCTCCCTCCTTCTCCCTCCTTCTCTCTCCTTCTCCATCCTCCCTCCTTCTCCCTCCTTCTCTCTCCTTCTCCCTCCCTCTCTCTCCTTCTCCCTCCTTCTCTCTCCTTCTCCCTCCTTCTCTCTCCTTCTCCCTCCTTCTCCCTCCTTCTCCCTCCTTCTCCCTCCTTCTCCCTCCTCCCTCCTTCTCCCTCCTCCTTCCTTCCTCCTTCTCCCTCCTCCCTCCTTCTACCTCCTTCCTCCTTCTCCTTCTCCCTCCTCTCTCCTTCTCCCTCCTTCTCCCCCCTTTTCCTTCCTTCCTCCTTCTCCCTCCTTCTCTCTCTCCTTCTCCCCCTTTTCCTTCCTCCCTCCTCCCTCCTTCCTCCTCCTTCTCCCTCCCCCCACCTTCCTCCTCCTTCTCCTTCCTTCTCCCTCCTCCCTCCTTCCTCCTCCTTCTCCCTCCCCTCCTTCTCCCTCCCCTCCTTCTCCCTCCTCCCTCCTTCTCCTTCTCCCTCCTTCTCCCTCCTCTCTCCTCCTCACCCTTCTCTCTCATCCCTCCTCTCTCCTCCTCCCTCCTTCTCCCTCTTTCCTCCTTCTCCCACTCCTTCTCCCTCCTTCTCCCTCTCTCATTCTTCTCTCTCCTCCCTCCTCTCTCCTTCTCCCTCCTTCTCCCCCTTCTCCCTCTCTCCTTCTCTCTCTTTCTCCCTCCTTCCCTCCCTCTCCCCTTGAGTTTCTGTTTCATGACCAGCGTGTGCGGCGTTGATTAAAACCGTTCGTGATTCCATTAATTTGATGACACATTGCGGTCATTCACTCACACGGCGTCGCTCGATGGTTCTTCGTAATGTGCCTGTCACTTTTTTTTTTTTTTAGTCCTGGGTTTCATGAACGCGCAAAATTAATGGTTCACAGAGAGAGAGAGAGAGAGAGAGAGAGAGAGAGAGAGAGAGAGAGAGAGAGAGAGAGAGAGAGGATGTTAGAAAATATCATTGTGTGTTCTGCATCCGTCTTTTGTATTGTTTAAACTGAAGAGAATGGGGCAGGTATGTACTTTGAGAGAGAGAGAGAGAGAGAGAGAGAGAGACAGAGACAGAGAGAGAGAGAGAGAGAGAGAGAGAGAGAGAGATTTTAGACAGCATTCAATTACATTACCAATTTGCTTGGACTCTGAATTATACAACCTAGTACTTTTCCAAGCTGACATGTGTATAAGTGACACACGAGACACACACACACACACACACACACACACACACACACACACACACACACACACACACGCACACACAGAGAAACTGAAACTGAAAAATGTTTTAATGCCATTGACGTTACAGTCCTATTGGCATGGAACACATCAGAATAATCGTTTAACAACATAAAAACAGACCAAACAGCATGAATATATGTATCAAAGTCGCAACAACAACCCTGCAAAGAAAATCACAAGGTCTGTTGAAAGACACTTATGTCGAAAACGTCTTTACCCACGCTCGACAAACTCACGGCGTGCTCAACCGAAAAGAAAAGTATGAAAAAAGAAAAGTAAACCTATACATATTCAGTTAATTTGCACTTTCTCCGTGCATATTAGAAAACGATACAAATGTCGGCTTCTTTGAGTCGACCATCCAACCTAAACGCTATGTCAGTTAAAGCTTAAGTATGATTATTTTTTTTAACTTTCGAGACTGCAATTCTTTTGTTGTGCATGCATTTAGAAGTTTGAGCAATTCTTGCTACGAAAGTGTCAAGCAAGGGCGATAAACTTAGCAAGTGACCGAATTATCTTTACATTATCTGATAAAAGAAGATGGAACTGAAACATTTTCTTTAAAAATTTCACATTTTTACGGATTTCACTGTAGGCGTTACACACAAAAAGAAAATGAATTTCGTCTTCTGTCTGCGCCCCACACATAGGGCATGGGGGTCGCATGGATGTGTCAATGGAGTACCATCTTTTACTGGCATTTAGCCCCAATACCCTTTGCCTAAACCGAGCAAGACTAAGTCTATGCCATTTATTGTTTAGAACTGAAATATATTTTTCCGTCTCAAATATACTCTTAATCGAAAGAAACCAGCTATATTTTTTCCGAATCTTCTAAGTGAGAATGCCAATCCTGTTTGTATGAAGAAATAAGTCTATCTTTAAATTCAGACAAGAATAATTTCACATCACTAACTCCTTGACACATCCAAACAATCCCGAAACCATGAACATTCAAAACATTTTGCACATAGTATGCCCAGTTATGCTTTCCAGATTCAAGTTGATTTACCATCATGTTGTACGCTTGTCTGCATATTCTTTCAGAAGGAAGCTGTGTTAGCCTAAGCCAGGATTTAATGCATTTAATCCAAGTTGTGATAAATAAAGGGTAACGACCAACTTCGCCATAAATCATTTTATTTGATGAATGCAGTGGTACTGAAAGAAAACGTTTTATAGCATATGTATGTACTTTTTCCATTTCACTATTGTTGCATAAACCCCATACTTCTGCCCCATATGACAACATTGGTATAACCTGTGAATCAAATAGTTTCCAAAAAATGGAAAACTCAATGAAGTTTAGTTTCTTTAAGGATTTTATAATTTCCATTGTTCCTTTTTTCCCTTTTCTACAGGATTCTACCCATGTGCTCTGAAGACTCAGCTTTGTGGTGAATAAAAGACCTAAATATTTGTAAGAGTTTGAAACACTAATCTCATTGTTGCCATAAAACCGTCTTTCATGCACTGAGAGATGTCCTCCTTTACGAAAAATCATTACATTTGTTTTGTCCAGATTTACAGAAAGATCCAATCTGTCAGCTTCCTCCTTTAAAGCATTTATCTGGTTTTGTAAGCCAACTACAGTGTCCGACAAAAGAATTATGTCATCAGCAAACAAAAGCAAAAATATCTCAACAGCACCAGGAATCAGTTGAATACCATGTCTTCCCTTTTGGGCAACCTCCTTAGCAAGTTCATTTATGAAAAATGAAAACAGCAAAGGGCTAAGCGAACATCCTTATTTCACTCCACGCGGACATTCAAACACTTCAGAATATACACATCTGTACCTCACACAAGCAAGCACTGAGTCAAACACACTTCAAAGTGCCATGTATAATTTACCATTTACACCTTCTTTATGCAATATACCCCACAGCAAGTTCCTGTTGACAGAATCAAAAGCCTTCCGAAAATCTATAAAAGCTACATATA
>NC_134878.1:11688139-11700639 GCF_041734735.1 Babylonia areolata | reverse complement strand
GTCTTAGATGTATTACGTAGTTGATGAAGAGCAGGGCGGTCTTAGATGTATTACGTAGTTCAGTTGTGAAGAGCAGTCGGTCTTAGATGTATTACGTATGTTGATGAAGATCAGGGCAGTCTTAGCTGTATTTCGCTGATGAAGAGCAGAGAGAGAGAGAGAGAGAGAGACAGACAGACAGACAAGACAGACAGACAGAAGTAGTAATAGACAGTCACATATATTCCGTTCTGTTAACAGTGGTGGGTAATATGAGCAACAGGGTTTGATTTGATGGGTAACACCAAGCAGCACTAACTGGGAGTTGTATGCCCATGTAGCATTGGAAATTGCGATACTTTTTTTTTGGTTTTGTTTTGCTGTTTCATGTTTGAGGAGCCTTAACAAGAAAACTGGGAGAAATATCGATTTCGTCGAACGCTCCAACCAAGGATTGTATGGCGATTTTTTTTTTCTGTTTAATGTCCAGGACTAGAAATAGCTGCATTCGGGTTTGTTAATTCTCCTGAAATTGCCATCCGAGTAGTTCCCCCCCACCCCCCTACTTTTCGTTTATACGACTGTATTGCTTGTGGCGGTATGAGCGAGTGCATGAACGTCATCATCACCAGCCACCGAGAAAATTCCAGATGACGTTTCCATTTCTTCCACAGCAGACCTAGAAATGGATTGTTCCCCCTGTTCCCGGATAGGGTTGGGTAATGCCCCTTCGCACAAATTTCTGGCGCTTTTCTCCTTGATACCCCACCTCCCTCCCATGTCCAGTTACTGACCCCCTCTCTCCGCATCCAATGTATGAGTATGTGTTTATGTGTTGAAAAAAAGATAGACTGCGTACGTATCGAAATCACCTTGTAGTGGGTAGACAATACACAAAGTATCTGAATCACCTTGTAGTGGGTAGACAATACACAAAGTATGTAAATCACCTTGTAGTGGGTAGACAATACACAAAGTATCTAAATCACCTTGTAGTGGCTAGACAGTACACAAAGTATCTAAATCACCTTGTAGTGGGTAGACAGTACACAAAGTATCTAAATCACCTTGTAGTGGGTAGACAATACACAAAGTATCTAAATCACCTTGTAGTGGGTAGACAGTACACAAAGTATCTGAATCACCTTGTAGTGGGTAGACAGTACACAAAGTATCTGAATCACCTGGTAGTGGGTAGACAGTACACAAAGTATCTAAATCACCTTGTAGTGGGTAGACAGTACACAAAGTTTCTAAATCACCGCTAGACAATACACAAAGTATCTAAATCACCTTGTAGTGACTAGACAATACACAAAGTATCTAAATCACCGCTAGACAATACACAAAGTATCTAAATCACTTTGTAGTGGCTAGACAATACACAAAGTACCTTGTAGTGGCTAGACAATACACAAATGAAATGAGAAGAAATCTCTGGCGTCCCTAACGCCTTGAAGATATGTGATAACTTTGGTGATCTCAGGCCGCCACAATATTCCGAGTTTTTCGTTCTTGTCTCCTGATGGCCGAGGGAGAAAAATGTGTCTTGGTCTGTGATTACATACAAAGAAAGCGTACAAATGTATTGTGGTGAAAGGATTCTTAGTGATTTAACTTTTTCTTCTTGTTCCCCCTCCTCCTCCTCCTCCTTCTCTCCTCCTCCTCCTCCTCTAAGGATTCTTTTATTTTCTTTCTGTTTAAACGATTACAAACTTTCTAAACTTTTTTTTTCTCTCGTCTTACGATTTAGGATTGGAAACTTATTCGATAGCGTCTGTTTATCGAGAAATCGAGATATTATCGTATTCATGTAACAACACCAGGAATAAGAGCAAGAACAACAGCACACACGTATTAACTATTATACAGGATAATGATTAAAAGATAAACGCGGCCCTGAAATAAGGTCGGAAATCTTGTGAAACATATTTTTTCCTTATCCACACAGACTCAGACGGCTTATTAATTTTTAGGCAAAAGCCCCAAATGAAGAGGAATGTAAACAGATGAACAATAATCGCATCATTTATAAATATGCCGATGAAAGACAATGCAGCTATGGGAATGAATGAGAGATACATATAGATACATAAAGAGAGAGAGAGAGAGAGAGAGAGAGAGAGAGAGTCTCAGTCAGTATGTCAGTCAGTATGTGTCTGCATGCCATGTTCGAATCAGCGAGCAAACTTGCAGTCCACTCACGAAATGAGGAAATGAGATCCATTGAACCTAGTTCCCACCAAGTCAGCATTTCACTGGCCCTGCATGACACAAACTATTGGGTTGCCGTGAAAACTGGGTGTGACACTTGGGAAAATAATCTTTCTGCAAGGATTGCCGTAGAATCTTTGGACGATGATTTGGTAATCTGTCTATAGTGATTGGAACAGTCGTTTTGATCACACTTTGATGGTCTCCTTTCAAGAAATGTATTTTCGATAGTTTTCAATCAGCGTTGACAATGTTTCCCCTGTGATAGAAACAGACTTGGATGATGATTTGATAATTCCCATTCAGTGGTTGGAATGGAAAGTTGGATGGTAGTTTGATATTTGTTTTTGAACGAGTGCATTAGAGATTAGGATAATATCTGGATAGTCCGCAAACATTTTGATTTTGTTTCCGCAATACAAATAACGGATAACATTTTGATAGACTTTCCAGTGATTTGCAATACAAATATAACATTTTGAATTCCCACCCAGTGCAGATTAAAAGGAAATTGATTTGGCAGTGACTGCAATACAAACATTATATGGGGAGTTTGCGCCATATTATTGCTATCTATTATTAATAAACATAACATTTTGATCATCTTCCCATGAGACGTCGAATAAACATAACTAAAATGTTGATTACGTCCTTTATTCCACATAAGTATAAATGACAGTTTGATTGCAAAACAAGCACGGAAAACAATTTAATTGTCTGAAATTTATATCTCAGTGATGGCAATACAAACATGAATAACATTTTTATCATCATTCCAAAGACTTTGAATAACGAAATAAAATTATGTTGACTGCCTCATTTATTCCACAGGAACATGAATGACAGTTTGACAGCATTTTGTTTGGTTGCAAAACAAGCACGTGAAACATTTTGATTATCTTCCCAGTAAATGCTATACAAACTCGGAACGATTTTAATAATCGACCTCGTGGACCACAGTTTCAGTTTCAGTAGCTCAAGGAGGCGTCACTGCGTTCGGACAAATCCATATACGCTACACCACATCTGCCAAGCAGATGCCTGACCAGCAGCGTAACCCAACGCGCTTAGTCAGGCCTTGAAAAAAAAATATAGATAAGCTTACATAAATAAATAAATAAATAATTATGATATATAAAAAAAGGTAGTAGTAATGAAAATAATAAATAATAATAATAATGATAATAATAATAAATAAATAAATAAGACAACAATGATGATAAATAATCAAATGAATGTAAAACATGAAGACACACATTCACACATACACCCACACATGCATAACAGATATGCACCAAACACGCAGTTTCACAGATATGAAAGCACAGTCAAATACATATAAACGTACATGAGCTCCAACACACACACACACACACACACACACACACACACACACACACACACACACATTACCCTGCACCTCCTCTACCCCCTCCTCCACACACTCATTTCTAGTCTATGTATCGCAGCTTCCACGGCGCGCGCACACACACACACACACACACACACACACACACACACACACACACACAGCACACGCATGCATGGTATTTTCATGTCCAACATTGGAACATCAGGTCAGACACAACTCCATTAGTCGTCACTGTCCGCTGTCAAGACTGTCAGACAGGTCTCGCCGCCTGTCTTTTTCAGACTAGCGTGCATCTAGATGTCTTTCCGTTCTCAGCCGAAGTGACACTCGTCAGACGAAAGTCGTTGTGACATCGCACAAGCTCCCAGCAAGTCTGTGTGTGTGTGTGTGTGTGTGTGTGTGTGTGTGTGTGTGTGTGTGTGTGTGTGTGTGTGTGTGTGTGTGTGTGTGTGTGTGTGTGTGTGTGTGTGTGTGTGTGTGTGTGTGTGTTTGTGTGTGTGTGTGTGTGTGTGTGTGTGTGTGTGTGTGTGTGTTTCTCTTCAGATTCAGAACAAGAATGTTTGAGACTTTCACAGACTTACCCCCCGTCCCCCACGACTGCAATTTAAATTGAGATGATATATATATATATATATTTTATTTTATTTTTTTTTTTTTTTTGGGGGGGGGGGGTCGGGAGGGGGGAGGGTCACCCCTCCATCCACGCCGTTTCAGTGGTGTTAACCTCACGATGCTCGTTCCTCATCCTCCACACACAGCCATACCACAGACCCGTCTGTCGCAGCAGTCAACTTAGATGGATTTTTAGACGATGTGTGCAGGACAGACGCGAATGACAGTTTGACGGTTCGTCGTGATGACTGCGATATCGAACAAGCACTGACCCAACCCTGGACAGGGCAGCAGTAGGATACTTTCCACTGACAAGTCTTGACTGACTGTGCATTGAAATGATCGGCTTGGATCGTAAAGGTCTGGAGAAATCCTGCGCAAAACCGTGGATAGCACGTGCAAGAGAGCTGGGCTATTCTACGGGGAGTCTTGCCGTCTTGGAGAAGCTAGATTTATTGTATTGTATTATTGTATTACTCTTCTTTGGTCACAACAGATTTCTCTGTGTGAAATTCGGGCTGCTCTCCCCAGGGAGAGCGCGTTGCTACGTAGAGAGCGCCACCCCTTTTTTTTCTGCCTGCGGTTTTATTTGTTTTCCGATTTAGTCTTCATCACCAATCAGTCATCATGATTCTATAACCATCAAAACATTCTTTATTACGATTCCTTAACCTACAAAATATGCTTCACACCGAGTCTGTTACCCTCAAAATATGATTTATTACTATTCCTTAACCCTCAAAATATTATTCGTTACGATTTCATAATCTTCAATATGATACGATTCCATAATCTTCAAAAGATGATTATTACGATTCCATAACCCTCAAAACATGCTTTAATACGATTCTATAACCATCAAAATATGCTTTATTACGATTACATAACCCTCAAAATGAGCTTTATTGCGACTCCATTACCCTCAAAATATGATTTATTACGATTTCATAACCCTCAAAATGAACTTTATTGCGACTCCATTACCCTCAAAATATGATTTATTACGATTTCATAACCTTCAAAATGAGCTTTATTACTACTCCATTACCCTCAAAATATGATTTATTACGATTTCATAACCTTCAAAATGAGCTTTATTGCTACTCCATTACCCTCAAAATATGATTTATTACGATTTCATAACCCTCAAAATGAACTTTATTGCGACTCCATTACCCTCAAAATATGATTTATTACGATTTCATAACCCTCAAAATGAACTTTATTGCGACTCCATTATCCTCAAAATATGATTGATTACGATTTCATAACCCTCAAAATGAACTTTATTGCGACTCCATTACACTCAAAATATGATTTATTACGATTTCATAACCCTCCAAATCCCAAGTCTGAACGACGTGGGCTATTTCGTAGAGTCGGATGTATGAGGTTCTGTGACCCTTTTAATCTGCTCCCCCCCCCCCACCCCTCCTCTCCACCCCCACCCCCTGGTGTGCCAGCGTTACTGTTTGATAGTCTTCTCCCCCCCCCCCTAGGCCCCCCCCACACCCACACACACACACCCCCCGGCGACTTTCCATAGAAAGTTGAATGAGACTTTGATAGCCTGCCTCCTTTCCCCACACAAAGTGTCGACGCTCTTGCGCTATCATCTTCTTGCCTGCTCCAATTTTTTTTTCCCCGTTATTGATTTCACCCTCTTTCTTTTCTTTCTGTATTTCGTTCATTCGTCTTTTTGTGTTGCTGTTTTGTTGTTGTTGTTTTTCTGTCTTTAGATTTTTTAACCTCTCCTCTCTTGTGTGTTTGCGTGCGTTATTCAGTTCAATTCAATTCAATTCAAAATACTTTATTATCTGCTTCAACCAAAAACAGAAAATTTTCTTTAGGCTCACTTAAAATAAAATGCCCGTCAGCAAAAAAAAAAAAGACAAAAAAAAGAAGAAAAAAAAGACACACCCTCCTTCACTTATCACCATGCACACATCAATTATTATGTAAAAAGAAAAACATGTGGGTAAGATACTATTACATTCAGAGTGTAACAACTGTGTGTGTGTTGCGTGTGTACCCGTGCGTGTGCATGCATCGTTTATAGCTTCTGACTGTATATATGTCTGTCTGTCCGTTTGTTTGTTCGCCCGTCCGTCTGTTTATTTGTCCTCGATTTCCTCAAGTTTTCATTTATTTGTTTGTTTTTGGTTTCATCGAAATGTGTTTATTTACTTGTTTTTTTCGGTTCCGTTTATTCCCCCCCCCTTTTTTTTCCTCCTGCTCTTCTTTCTCTCCAGTTTCCTTTTATTTTCTCTTTCTTCGGTATTTCTTCCATTCACGTCATCCACGTGTTCATCAGTTCGCCGTTTCTCTCGTTTCTGCCTTTCTTCTCCATCTGACATTTCACACTCCATCGCGATCTCAGTTTGCCGCCCACAGGCACAACACACACACACACACACACACACACACACACACACACACACACACACACACACACACACACACACACACACACACACACACACATCCCCACCACCACCATCCATCCTACCACACACCCACACAGACTACCACCATGACCACCACTACCACACCCACAGCATCGGCTCGCACATGTTGAGGGTAAATATCGTCAGCTGGCAACAGGGAAGCTACTATATATATATATCAGCAGGCCTGAACAGATCCCCACAGGGCGAAACAGCTGTTGCTTGCAGGATTCCTCGCGTTGCAGTTTGACGTTTCCAGTGGAGGGAACTATACTGACACACGCAGTTTCAGTTTCAGTTTCTCAAGGAGGCGTCACTGCTTTCGGACAAATCCATATACGCTACACCACATCTGCTCGGCAGATGCCTGGCCAGCAGCATAACCCAACACGCTCAGTCAGGCCTTGAGTGCATGCATGCATATTTGTGTACCTATCAGAGAGGATTTCTTCTACTGAATTTTGCCAGAGGACAACACTCTCGTTGCCACGGGTTCTTTTTCAGTGCGCCAAGTGCGTGCTGCACACGGGGGACTTCGGTTTGTGGCCTCATCCAAACGATTAGACGCGCAGTTCGATTTTCCAGTCTCACTTGGGAGAAAGGGCGAGAGCGGGATTGGAACCCAGACCGTCACGGACTCTGTATTAGCAGACCGTCTTAACCGTTGTGCCACATTCCTCCTTACACGCACTACTCGTTCAGCTGTTCTTTTTTCCCAATATATTCAATTTTTATCTATGGTCATTTATTTTTCCCTTGTTGCTTTGTGAGTTGGCATGTTTCAACAAATCGGGTTTAATGCAGAAAAAAAGGTTTTAATGCGTCTTCCATTATTTTCTCTTGGACAGAAATACATCAGTGCTTCGGTTTGTTGTTCGCTATTGCCTGTCCATACAGAACCTGTCAAAACCAGCTGTATATAGCCTGTCATCCTTGACCTGGAATTTTGAATCAAACCATGTATTGCAACGTGGGGCAGGGATGGAGAGAGAGAGAGAGAGGAGGGATAACTGAGTGTCTTTCCTTCCTGTCTTCCGCTTTCACCTCTCTCTCTCTCTCTGTGTATGTGTGCGCGTGTGTGCACGCACATGTATGCACGTCAGTATGCACATGTATTTGAGTGAGTGTGTTGGCGCGCGTGCATGCTTAGGCCTTCCCCTTACCGCCCCCACCGTCCCCTTGCTCCACCTCTCTCCACTTCTCTCTCCCCCACTCCCTCCCCTCATCCACCTCCCTTTCTCCTCCCCTCTCTCAGTATCTAGGTTTGTCTCCCACTCGCTCTGTCTCCGTTTCTGTTTTCCATAATGTCTGTCATTGTCGCTCAGGGCCTATAGCAGGTTTCTAATACTGTGCGTGCCATCTGGAAGAAAACGGGGCAACAGTTTCAGTTTCAGTTTCAGAAGCTCAAGGAGGCGTCACTGCGTTCGGACAAAACCATATACGCTACACCACATCTGCCAAGCAGATGCCTGACCAGCAGCGTAACCCAACGCGCTTAGTCAGGCCTTGAAAAAAACAAAAACAAAAAACAAACAAAAAAACACACACACAAAAAAACACACACACACAAAAAAACGGGGGAATAGATAATAGATAAGCTTACATAAATAATAATTATAATATAGAAAAAGGTAGTAGTAATAATAATAATAATACTTATAAAATGAGAATAAAAAAAAAAGACAACAATGGTGATAAATAAGCAAATAAATGTAAAACATGAAGACACACATTCACACATACACCCACATATGCATAACAGATATGCACCAAACATGCAGTTTCACAGATATGAAAGCACAGTCAAGTACATGGGGCAACTAAACTTCACTTTGAGCTTGTTTAACAGAGCGATTGTAAACGTACTTCACTGCCATCTGATTTTAGTTTGTTCGATTTTTGTGTTCGGTTTCATGTTGTTTGTAGCGTGGCCGATAAAATACACACACCCATATGAGGCCCGAAAGCACTTTGAAAACAAACATATAAATGAAAACAATATGATTTAAAGATTACATCAGTATCGTGACTGATTCCTCAATATAAACCACCATTTGAAAATTAAGCTTGTGCATCAACTAAAAAAATAGTCGCTGACATCAAAAATCCAAATTTTCTATGGCGGTGCACAAGGAGCAAAAGGGCAGTCTTTGAGTCAGATTGGCAGTGTCTGCGAGTTTTAAAAAAATTTTTTTTAACCCTTGAATGTTTAATGTCATTAGCTTGATGGGGAGGAAAATCAGAACAATAAGTGTATTATTCATTTGTCACAGGAGATTTTTCTGTGAAAGCAACTGAGCAAAATTGAACAGAAGAGAAAAAACAGATTTGGAGAGAGAGAGGGTGAGACAGAGAGATAGAGCAAGAGAGAGAGAGTGTGTGAGAGAAAGAGAAGCTTTTTCTTATTAAGTTTTATGTACACGTATCGGTGTGTGTGTGTGTGTGTGTGTGTGTGTGTGTGTGTGTGTGTTATTTCCTACTTTATGTATTTTAATTGGTCTTTACGTTTTAATTTTCGAATAACATTTTTTAATATCCCCACGCTCCAAAAGGAACACACACAAAAAAATGTTAACGACTATTGTGGATTCCCTGCTTCCCATTTGTAATGGGTGTGTTGACAGCGAAAAAGGAGATGACCGCACAACGCGGGAAGGCTCGAGGATAGCGCTTGAGTCGAACAAACGATTTCCTTATCCCGGGTCCTCGTAGTCTGTGGAGAATGTTGTGTGATCGAGTGTGTCGGTGTGGGTTTTGTTGTGAACACTTTTGAAAACTGTGAGTTGCGATCTTGACAGCGTGTGTTCAGACGTACGCGGACACATCTTCAAACCTCGCTGTGACGAGGGATCAAACCTCGCTGACGAGGGAAGGGGGGGAAGGGGATGGCTCACTGCCGCAGTGGTTGGTTTATCCATCGAGAAATACTAGACCCATCCTCTAACCTTCAGCCTCATTGAGCCGCCGTCTCCCGGGGAAAAAGCTCTGAATTGACTTTATATACCCCGTGGGATCGCATGCCTCCCAATCCCCTGGTGTTGACCCATTCATGCTATTGTATTCACAACGACAAACGTTTGTCTCAGTTTGCGACTTGACGATCGACGCTTTCACTCTCCGGTTGACGATTTGAAAATTCTTGTTGTTTTTAAAGCGACGACCGGCCTACGTATACCTTCGTAAAATCACGAAGTCTTAAGTTTTAGCTGAAGCATGGAGTTATTAATGGAATTCCTTGCGTGAGTTTATTTAAAAATCATTGGCTAAAATACCACAGTACGAACAGGAAAAGGTAGAATTCCCGTAATGAGTGGGCCAAAAATTAAAATACTGCGAACAGAATGTGTATGTGTAAATATGTAATGGGCAGCAAAGCTCGATACATCGATTACTTACCATTATCATCAAACAAGAAATCCAAAGTTAACACAGAAAACCTTCCTTTAAAAGTTGTTTTGCGATTGTTGTGTCGAGCATGGAAAAGATATGGACACATTTTCCCCATGAGCGGCCACAGACTAAAAATAATCATAGCGGGCACACGATTGGGCTATATTTAGATTTGCGGACATTTCCACTTCGTGTTTTGACAGCGGCCGATGACTTTATTTTTAAATAGATTTTTTATGATACAGTTGTTCTTAGATGCATGCATTCAGCAATAATTATTAACTATGATTTCCTTTAATGTCGCAACATTTTTTTAAGATCCATGTAGTATCATAGGATATATCGACTTCTGTTTATAAATTGTCTGTTAAAGATCCGGTGTTTAGTGAATAATTTTTGCTCGTTTGTTTTAGAAGTACATATGCAAATTTTACACATAAGATGATATGATTTATTCTAACATGATAATGCTGGCTAAAGTTATCATTTTGAATTCCAAATAAAACTTCTACAGAAGATAATTTCACGTACATAGCAATTAGTCTATGACATTTCCCCCCCCCCAGAATGGATATTTTCCACACACGATAAAAGGACGGCAACTTCCGCAAGGAGTGGGTTCGGGTGGAAATGCAGATCGCCCAAGAACACAGTAAGGAGACAGAGCACCTTTTGGAAGATATGTGCAGAGGAGGAGGAGAGGGGACAAAGAAAGGGGGAATGAGAATAAAGACAGAAAGAGGGGGGCGGGGGGGGGAGATGAGAGGGGTAGCGCCAAGCTGCTGGTAAAACTCCAGACGATCGACAGCGCCGGTAACTTCTCTTCCTCCGCACGGAAACCGTACCGCCAGAGACCGTATATATATATATATATATATATATAGATAGATAGATAGATAGATAAGGTCTTCGGAGTTACATAGAACAGCCCAAGAAATCTCTCACGCCACAGTGACTACAATGGCGGAAAGCCCGTGGAGTCATTACGTCCCCTCTCTTGGCTGTCTGACAGCCCCTCGGGGAGGTCCTCTTTCTGATGCCAGGAATGGAAACCTGTCTTCTAACGAGACCCCCTGACGGAAACGGGTCGATGACAGCGGTCACATCTCTTTCTTTTTCATCTTCTTTCTTTTATCTGCTTTCAGGGTTTTTTTCTGATTCTTTTCTTTTCTGCTTCTTTTTTTGTTCCTTTTTTTCTTTCTTCTTCTTTTCTTCTTATTCTGTTTTTGTTGTTGCTCTATCGTCTGCACCATCTCAGTGAAATTACTCCCACGCCACTCATTCTGAGTCCCCCTTACACAGCCACACCCGGATTCATCTGTCACAGTCCTAGCATCGGTAGTCTACGGGGAACCGCTATCTTTGTTAGGTCCCCAGGAGGCCACACACTAGAGGAGACCCTGCACTGCTGCTGAGTCACTTCGGTGGTGTTCGGTAGTGCCTGTTCTCATTTAGCGTACTTAGGGCACCACCTACCAAGACCCCCACAGAGGACATTCATCGCTTAACTGCAGTCAGACTGAATCAGCGTCCCCAAACCCCTCCCCAGAGTGGAGACCGCTACCACCTTCCTCCGACACCTCCCCAATAATGAATCTGTCAACACTTCCGAAAACGGAGTATGGCTGCCTACATGGCGTGGTAAAAGCGGTCATACACGTAAAAGCCCATATCGTGTACATACGAGTGAACGTGGGGAGTTGCAGCTTACGAACGAAAAAGAAGAGGAAGAATCTGTCGACACCGAAAACCTTCACAGGATTCACTCCAAGCACGAAAGTGGAGGGGAAATCAAACTGAAGTCACAATCAGTACAGGGCATGAAAGGCCACAGAAGTTGGAACAATTTTTCTTATACTGATGATGAAGGATGATGATGATGATGATGAAGACGATGCTACTATGGAGGTCCATTTTACGTTTGGGACCACATGACAAGGCTGTACTCTACGCTTATTTTCACCGTGATATCACGGCGGTGCACTTTTGCTGGACACAGGCCTGGTTATGTTGTATCAGTGTGTTGAGCTCCTGGTCAGACTTTATGGGGATGGCTGATCTGTAGAAAATTTCACACACTGAGCACGGGCAAAATGTCGGTGTTGCATTTCGTGCTCTTGACCTGAAGGTGAAACCACCGAACGTCAGTGAAGATGAAGGAAGTCGAAGTTTTCTGGATTGAGGTATCATGGCCTGACTTCG
The DNA here is from genome assembly GCF_041734735.1 of Babylonia areolata. Taxonomy (NCBI): domain Eukaryota; kingdom Metazoa; phylum Mollusca; class Gastropoda; order Neogastropoda; family Buccinidae; genus Babylonia; species Babylonia areolata. Next base: position 11,688,423 of record NC_134878.1, on the reverse strand, counting down.
CTGACGAAGATCTAGGAAGGGCGTTGTCCACGTCTGATGCATGCACGCTCATGGCTGACAAGGCCAATGCGGGAAAAGCATAGTCGGCCGCAGCGGTTGCAAGGGAAAGTCTGGTCTGGGTTCGCGGCTGCAGCGTCGTGGTTCTTCCTCCTTCTGCGTTTGTCCTCAAGGCTGGCCCTGCGGTTGTTTTCGAAGGAGGAGACAGCTTGATGGATGGTGCGTCGCCAGGTCTCTCGATCAGCGGCTACTGCGGACCACTGGCGATGGTCAATGTGACAGGCACC
>NC_134878.1:11675639-11683139 GCF_041734735.1 Babylonia areolata | reverse complement strand
GTCCTTTGCCTAAACAGATAATGTGCATAAAAAAAAAAAAAAAATCTGTTACCGTATCTTCACACTGACTTACAGGTCTGCGGCGGCTGTGGTTAACGGGGCAGGTTTCCTTAATTCACTCAGTACGGCCAGTCCTCTCTTCTCCTCTACACAGACCCCTCGGATGTCCAGTGGGTGTCTGAATGACCCAACGTTTAGCTTCCGTCGTCAGAATTGTGGTATTTTTGGTCAACATTCACGTCTTCAGTATAAGAGCCTTCCGCTTGCAATATTTTGATGATGGTAATTGGGGTGAAACGCTGTTAACGTCGTCTCTTTCGCCGTTCGTATGGAAAGAGTTAAGGGTTTGATCAACTGCTGCACAGGTTTAGAATAATTTGTTCTGAATTGTTCTCTCTTTTCTATCGCTGGCTTTTGTTTCTGCTCCTTTTTTTTTCTTTTCTTTCGTTTTGTGTACTCCGTTCCCTGGTTCTTCTTCACGGAGTTCTAGAACGCCTTCCATATTTGTTTCTGTCTTTTGTTTCTTGTCTTTTTTCTCCCGATAGTAGTCAAGGGAGAGAGAGAGAGAGAGGGAGAGAGAGAGAGAGAGAGAGAGAGAGAGAGAGTTTGTTTCAGTTTCAGTTTCAGTAGCTCAAGGAGGCGTCACTGCGTTCGGACAAATCCATATACGCTACACCACATCTGCCAAGCAGATGCCTGACCAGCAGCGTAACCCAACGCGCTTAGTCCAAAAAAAAAGGTGAATAAATAATAGATAAGCTTACATAAATAAATAAATAATAATTATAATATAAAAAAGGTCGTTCGTCTCCAATGTTTGAACAGTACATAGAAAACAAAGTGCAGATAAATCATATACAAATATTCACGCATGTAACATCAACACACATCATATCAATACAAACACATATAAAGTACATATAAATCCTGAAATAATTATTCATGCCTTAATATCAAAACTCATCATATCAATACGGACACATCAAATAATTACAATGTCGAGATTGACCATCCAAATGTAGCCTTTCCTTTTTTTTTTTTATCTCTGCTTCTTTCCTCATAGAACCCATACTAATTTTCAATTGATTAATGAGTATTTGGACCGATGATGGACGTTTTCCGTATATTTATTGCCTCAGATACATATTTTGCAAGTGGAGAGAGAGAGAGAGAGAGAGAGAGAGAGAGAGAGAGAGAGAGGAACGAGCAGATAGAAAGGAACACAGCGCGAAAGTATGTTTATAAAGAACGGAAAGGAGAACTATAGAAATCACAGTCGTGTTTATGGCCTTTTTTCCATTGCAAAAAAAAAAGTTTGTTTTTGAGACTTCACTGATGTTTTCTGGACCTAAAGTAGTGAACTGGATTTCCTCTGTGAAGCAGATGGTTGTACTTCAAGAGTTCATAGTCTTTCTTGTCTTTTATGTACAGTCGGAAAGTCAGCGTGGACGTGTTCATTGAACGGTTTTTGCCGTCGTGGGGTTTTGAGGAGTGACTTCAAACGATTTGCTTAATATATGTTTTATCATCTGTAGATGTTTTCCTATTTTTGTTGTTGAATGAAGTGTTCATTGTCATTTTTGGGTTTTACTTTACAAACAAAAGACTCACAATATGTGCGTGTGCATGTACACGCGCGCGCGCGCACACACACACACACACACACACACACACACACACATATATATATAACACACACACACACACACACACACACACACACACACACACTGATAGAGAGAGACAGAGAGACAGAGAGAGAACACTGGCAGCAGTATAGTGGGAAACAAATCATCACCAATAAACCCACGTTCATCAAATGGTTCAGCCTGTCTCAAGAGGCAATCACAGATGTTTTCTCAGCATCTTCAAGGTAAAGTGCAAAAGTTGAGACTCCATTCTGTTTTGTTTTGTTTTTTTCTTTGCGTGTTCATAGAGATCTGCAGTGATTTGGTACGTATCTCCACACTGACCTTTCACATCTTTCTCTGGCTTAGACATGGACATGAGTGTGTGGAGGAGGGGGTTGGGGGGTGCAGGGTAATGTGTGTGTGTGTGTGTGTGTGTGTTGGGGCTCATGTACGTTTATGTGTATTTGATTGTGCTTTCATATCTGTGAAACTGCATGTTTGTTGCATATCTGTTATGCATGCGTGTGTGTGTGTGTGTGTGTGTGTGTGTGTGTGTGTGTGTGTGTGTGCATATTTTACATTTATTTGCTTATTTATCATCATTGTTGTCTTTTTTTGTGCGCATAGAGTTGACTTCATCAAGATTTTGCGTCTTATAAATATTATTATTATTAGTAGTAGTATTTTTTATGTATTTATCTGTTTTTTTTTTTTTTTTTTTTTTTTTTTTTTTTTTTTTTTTTTCGGAGAAATCAGTGGATGCCTAAAAGTTCTGCTAGTGAGCAGGATAGTTTCAGCATCCCTGGAAGGTTCTTTTTTTTTTTTTTTTTTTTGTCTTTTTTTTTTTGCCTTTCGTTTTTTTGTTTTTTTTTCTTTTATATCTTTTTGTCTCTTTTTTTTTTTGTTCCTTCCATCATCATTTTTCTCCTTTCTGTTGTCTTTTCTTTTTTTTTCTTTCCTCATGTCTTTAATCTGTCCTCTTCCCAATGGCATGTTCAATCACCTACAAGACCATGCAACATATATTACACATACATGATGTCTTCACACAAAATCATATTCCCTGAAAGAGAGGCATGGTATACATACACACACACACCCTCTCACTCTCTCTGTGTCTCCTTTACTCACTCAATCCCCTCCCTCTCCACAAGCTCTATACCTAAGTATAATAATATGTATGTGCACACTGAATACTACCCTCAGGATTTTTTGTGGGCCTGACTCAGTGTTCTGGTATTTTAACGGATACTGATCATAGGTTACGTAGGCCGAGTTCTGATTCAAAGATAAGGTCAAGATTTTTGCACTTGCCGTATTTAAATTTGGAGATGGACAGTTTTGCTATTAACAATATCGTATTGATTTCCTTTCGTTTTTTATGTATTTATGTGTTATTTCTTATTTATTTATTTATTTTATTTTATTTATTTTTTCTCAAGGCCTGACAAAGTGCGTTGGGTTACGCTGCTGGTCAGGCATCTGCTTGGCAGAAGTTGTGTAGTGTTTGTGGATTTGACCGAACGCAGTGCAAGTGACGCCTCCTTGAGCTACTGATACTGATACTGATACATGGACATAAATATGCCAGAAATCAATGGACAGCCGTCTTTTTCTCTGTCGGTCTCTGCCTCTGTCGGCTTTTTTGTTCTCAGTCTTTTCATCTTTGGCGGAGAGTTATAGAGGAGAAGCATAAACTGCTGTATACATATACCGTGGCACAAACGCATAGGCCGACTTACATATTTGTTAAAAAGCCAAACACACAGACACAGACGCAGACACACACACACACACACACACACACACACACACACACACACACACACACACACACAACACGCACACAACACACACACACAACACACACACACGCACACAAACACACTATTTGCAACAGCCCCCCCCTACCCTCCCTCCTCTTCCACTCCCTCCCCACCCCAACCTCCCTCCTCTTACCACCATCTCCTTCCTCCCTCCCCCTTCTCCCCCCGCCCCCCCACCTGTCACAACCTCCCTCACCCTCTCCATTACTTAGTTCTCCCCCCCCCCTTCCCCCATCCTTGATAACCAATCCATCGGACACCACTTTTAGTGTCGAGACGACAGTACGTGACAGAATCATCATCTTCACAGTGATGCATTCCCTGTCAGACGTGGTTTCTGGGGAAAAGGAACGGGTGGTACAGACATAGACAGATAGAGAGACAGACAAGACAGACAAGACAGACAGACAGAGAGAGTGTTGGAGTTCATACGTGCTTACATACAAGCACATACGGGCACACACACACACACGAAAGCACACACGCACGCACAAACATTAAACAGACACACACACACAAAGACACACACACACATAAAACACACAGACACACACACACACACACACACACACACAAAACAAAAAAACAACAAAATTACACACACACATAAAAAATAAAACACACACACACATAAAACACACAAAACACACACACACACATAAAAGACACATACACACACACATAAAACACACACATAAAACACACACACACACACACACACACACACACACACACACACACACACATGAACACACACACGCATGAACACACACACACACATGAACACACACACCCACACACACACACACACACACACACATACACACACACACACACACACACACACACACACACACACACACACACAACACGCACACAACACGCACACAACACAACACACACACACACACACAACACACACACACGCACACAAACACACTATTTGCAACAGCCCCCCCCCCCCCCCCCCCCCCTACCCTCCCTCCTCTTCCACTCCCTCCCCACCCCAACCTCCCTCCTCTTACCACCATCTCCCTCCTCCCTCCCCCTTCTCCCCCCCGCCCCCCACCTGCCATTACCTCCCTCACCCTCTCCATTACTTAGTTCTCCCCCCCCTCCCCCATCCTTGATAACCAATCCATCGGACACCACTTTTAGTGTCGAGCCGACAGTACGTGACAGAATCATCATCTTCACAGTGATGCATTCCCTGTCAGACGTGGTATCTGGTGAAAAGGGACGGGTGGTACAGACATAGACAGATAGAGAGACAGACAAGACAGACAAGACAGAGACAGAGAGAGTGTGTTGGAGTTCATACGTGCTTACATACAAGCACATACGGGCACACACACACACACGAAAGCACACACGCACGCACAAACATTAAACAGACACACAGACATACACACACAAAGACACACACACACATAAAACACACAGACACACACACAAACACACACACACACACACACACACACACACACACACACACACACACACACACAAAACAAAAAAAACAACAAAATTACACACACACATAAAAAATAAAACACACACACACACATAAAACACACAAAACACACACACACACATAAAAGACACATACACACACACATAAAACACACACATAAAACACACACACATGAACACACACACACACACATGAACACACACACACACACACACACACACACACACACACACACACATGAACACACACAAACACACACATGAACACACACACACACATGAACACACACACACACACACACACACACAAACACACACATGAACACATGAACACACACACATGAACACACACACACACACACACACAGAAAGGGTCGGAGGGACAGAATAAGGGAAGAGAGAGTACGGGTACTGACAAGACGTGATGGGGGGGGGGGGGGGGGGGGGGGGGGGGGGGGGGGGGGGGGGGGGGGGGGGGGGGGGGGGGGGGGGGGGGGGGGGGGGGGGGCGGGGGATGGCGGTGCCAGCTGACATTGCTGTCAACGAGAGAAAAGCACAAGGAAGGGATCAGAGGGGAACAGCCTCTTTACTGGTGGTGCCTCTATCCGCTCTCCTTTCCCCATTCCCCCACTACGCCCCTCCCCTTCCCCCCTCCCTCCTTCCCACTTCCCCACTACGCCCCTCCCCTTCCCCCCTCCCTCCTTCCCACTTCCCCACTACGCCCCTCCCCTTCCCCCCCTCCCTCCTTCCCACTTCCCCACTACACTTCTCCCTTTTTTTTCCCTTCCCCCTTCCCCACTACACCCCTCCCTTTTTCCCCTTCCCACTTCCCCACTACACCCCTCCCCTTCCCCCCTTCCCCACTACACCCATCCCCTTTCCCACTTCCCCACTACACTCCTCCCCTTCCCCCTTCCCACTTACCCATTACACCCCTTCCCTTCCCCACAACACACCTCCCCTTTCCCCTTCCCCACTACACCCTTTCCCCTTCCCCTTCCCACTTCCCCACTACACCCTTCCCCTTCCCCTTCCCACTTCCCCACTACACCCCTTCCCCTTTCCCTCTTCCCCACTACACCCCTCCCCCTTCCCACTTCCCCACAACACCCCTCCCTCTTCCCACTTCCCCACTACACCCCTCCCCCTTCCCACTTCCCCACTACACCCCTCCCTCTTCCCACTTCCCCACAACACCCCTCCCCCTTCCCACTTCCCCACTACACCCCTTCCCTCTTCCCACTTCCCCACTACACCCCTCCCCGTTCTCACTTCCCCACTACACCCCACCCCCTTCCCACTTCCCCACTACACCCCTCCCCCTTCCCACTTCCCCACTACACCCCTCCCCTCCCCCCTTCCAGATAACCCAGCGGGCATCCTTTCAGTATTGGGCTGGGACGTGAAAAATCAATATGGCAGTAATGAATGGCTCTCAGGTTGGAGGGCAGAGGGGTGGGGAGAGTAAGAGAGAGAGAGAGAGAGAGAGGGGGGGGGGACGAGAGAAAGAGGAAGACAGAGTAGAAGAGAAAGACAGAGAAAGAGAGGGGGTGGGGGCAGGGTGTTTGTATGAACGAGAGAAAGAGGAAGACAGAGAAGAAGAGGAAGACAGACAGACAGACAGACAGACAGACAGACACACACACACACACACACACACACACAGAGAAAGAGAGAGAGAGAGAGTATTAATTTGTATTTGCGTGCGGGGGGAATTATTCACCAAGATATCGGGATGTCTGTGGGAATGTGATACAGGTGTAGATCTCTTCGGATAAGGTCGATGATGGTGAGATGATGATGATGATGATGATGACGGGAGATGCTGAAAGAGATGAGAAAACAGAGTCAAGACGTGGGGGGGGGGGGGGGTATTAACAGAGGAGTCGGAGCATGTGAAAACATAGGGGGAGAGGAGAAGGATCGGGGATGGAGGAAGAGTATGCTGTGTACTCAAAACACCCGTTGATTTTTTTGATTTTTTTTATTCCGCAATGAACTAGTGATAGTTCGTTCATTCTTTCCATCTTATTCATTTCGTACTACACAAATAAATATACGTATATATATATCCTTGGCTGATGTGATCAGGTCTAGGGAAAACGCGCTTGGCAGCGAGCTAGCGAACAAGGTAGAGAGAGAGAGAGGGGTGAGAGAGGGAGGGGAAAGAGAGAGAGAGAGGGTGTGTATGAGAGAGAGGGGGGAGAGAGAGGGAGAGAGAGAGTGTGTGTGTATTATGAGAGAGAGAGAGAGGGAGAGAGTGTGTGTGTATGAGAGAGAGGCAGGAGAGAGAGGGAGACAGAGAGAGTGTGTGTGTGAGAGAGAGGAGAGGGGAGAGAGGGGGAGAGAGAGTGTGTGTGTGTGTGTGTATGAGAGAGAGCGGGGAGAGAGAGGGAGAGAGTGTGTGTGTATGAGAGAGAGAGAGGGGGGAGAGAGAGGGAGAGAGTGTGTGTGTATGTGTGTGTGTGTGTGAGAGAGAGAGAGAGAGAGAGAGAGAGAGAGACGTAAACAGCAGATGATGGAGAGAATCCAAACACTGGAACCAACCATCTCTGTACCAAGAGAACACT
>NC_134878.1:11660639-11670639 GCF_041734735.1 Babylonia areolata | reverse complement strand
AAAGAAAGAAAGGAAGAACTTTCTTTCTTTTCTTTCTTTTGCGTTCGGCAGCTACGCAGTCAGGGTCGAAGTCCGAGGGATGCCACAAACTCGGACGTCCGGTGAAGATCGGCTACCGTCCCCCAGAGCTTGGTGTTGAGGTCAGCACCCCCAGGCCAGGACTGCTGCCGCATCTTCTCATACAGGGGGCAGTCTTGGAGAATATGGGATGGGGTCTGGTCAGCCTGGCCGCAATCACATAGGGATGTGGCTGTCACTCCAATCCTCTTCAGGTGTGCTCGGAGGCCGCAGTGTCCTGTGCGAAGGCGGAAAGGAAGAACGAAAGAGCAAGATAAATATTGAAGGAAAAAAGGAAGGAATAAACGTTCGTTTTCGTTTTTTTCTTTACCCGAACGTCACAAGTTTGTTGTCACTGCTGTTAAGTGAGAAAAATTGATGATTGTCCCTTTTGTAGACAACGAGGACTTGGCTAAAAGCCGTGGAGGAGTGGGTAACGGGAGGCGATAAATACCCTTCCTGTTGATAGCGCCTCAAGAAATACTTGTTGACCAGTGTCAGCGTCTTCAGCGGGCGGCTGTGAACAGCAAGGTTTTCCTTCCCATTGATGGACATTGATAGACCGCTGGAGTGTTCCGCAGCCATCTTGGATCTTGCGCATGCGCGTCTAACTTTTACTCTAAACCGCGAGCAATGCCAAAAAGCGATCTTTACATAGACAAAAGCAACAAGCATATGCTGTCCTCCATTTCTTCAGTTGATAGCCTCCATTGCTACAACCAGACTCTGAACAAGAAAACATAAAGCAAAAAGTCGAAAAAAGAAGTCTGCTGTTTCGTACGTCCTGCCCTCGTTCGATCGCCTTTGTTGCTCGCGACTTAGGAGAGCCAATCAACTTCGAGAGCACAGGTGACGCGCCTGTGTAAGTCATGTAAGTAAGCACGGAACTCTCCGGCGGTCTGTTCCAGCGCCAAAGCCGTGGTGAGGTGTCTGTGGAAAACCAGCTTTGCAAGGACTGTAGGGGTGAGTGAGCAGGGAGAGCTTCAGCTTCAGTTTCTCAAGGAGGCGTCACTTCATTCGGACAAATGCATATACGCTACACCATATCTGCTAGGCAGATGTCTGACAGCAGCATAACCCAACGGGCTTGTCAGGCCTTGAGTGCATACTTATATATTTGTGTACATATCAGAGTGGATTTTTTTTTCCCATGGTTTTGCCAGAGGACAACACTCGCGTTGCCATACTGCACACAGGACCTCGGTTTATCGTCTCATCCGAAAGACCAGACGCTCAGATTGATATTTCCAGTCAAATTTGGGAGAAAGGGCCAGAGCGGGAATCGAAACCACACCCTCACGGACTCTCTGTATTGGCAGCTGAGCGTCTTAACCGTTATGCCACCAAGTGGAGTGATGGCCTAGAGGTAACGCGTCCGCCTAGGAAGCGAGAGAATCTGAGCGCGCTGGTTCGAATCACGGCTCAGTCGCCAATATTTTCTCCCCCTCCACTAGACCTTGAGTGGTGGTCTGGACGCTAGTCATTCGGATGAGACGATAAACCGAGGTCCTGTGTGCAGCATGCACTTAGTGCACGTAATAGAACCCACGGCAACAATGGTTGTTCCTGGCATAATTCTGTATAAAAATCCACTTCGATAGGAAAAACAAATAAAATTGCACGCTGGAGAAAATACAAATAAAAAAAAAAAAAAAAAAAAGGGTGGCGCTCTCAGTGTAGCGACGCGCTCTCCATGGGGAGAGCAACCCGAATTTCACACAGAGAAATCTGTTGTGACAAAAAGAGAAACACAGTACAATACAACACAATACCTTCCTCTTCCGTCCAGAGAGGCTGTGCTGGGAAGCGGTAAGAAAGGAGGTGGTGGTAGAGAGAAGGTGCAGTGAAAGACCTAACAAGTGTCAGGGGACACTTAACACTGAATTGTTGTGTGTTGTACATCGGCCATAGGCCCTAATACAAACACGGGGGGGGGGGGGGGGGGGGGGGGGGGGAGGGTTGGAGGTCTGGAAGTGGGATGGACGTGGCAGATAACAGATATAAGGGGACAGGAGGTATGACTGACGGTTTCAGGTGGTGAATGTGTTAAAGCCAGCGTCGCGGTGTGCGGTTATTCATGGAGTGACCAGACTGTGGTGCGATTATTGTGTGTGGGGGTTGGTTGTGGGGGGGTTATGATTGTGATGATTGTGTGTGTGTGTGTGTGTGTGTGTGTGTGTGTGTGTGTGATTGTCGTGTGTGGGGGTTGGTTGTGGGGGGGGTTATGATTGTGATGATTGTGTGTGTGTGTGTGTGTGTGTGTGTGTGTGTGTGTATGTGTATGTGTATGTGTGGTGTGTGTGTGTGTGTGTGTGTGTGTGTGTGTATGTGTATGTGTGGTGTGTGTGTGTGTGTGTGTGTGTGTGTGTGTGTGTGTGTATGTGTATGTGTGGTGTGTGTGTGTGTGTGTGTGTGTGTGTGTGTGTGTGTGTGTGTATGTGTGTGTGTGTGTGTGTGATTGTAGATAGAATTACGTGTGTGTAGTGAGTGGATAAGTGATTTTAATATTTTTTGTGTGTGCCCAGACGTACATGCACAAAAAAACAGATAATGAAGCACACACACACACACACACACACACACACAAACACCGGTAGAGACACAGTTTCGCCTGCACGGTGCTTTCCCGGGCGAGCTGACACGATGCATGGAAACCATAGAACAATACAGAGACATGTGCATGCGCGGAAGCGCTCTCATCCACTCACGCATACATCAACACACACGCAGACACAGGGATAAGCGCTCATACACACACGCACACGCACACGCACACACAGACACGCACACACAAACACATGCGCGTACACATACACACGCGCGCGCATTCACACACACACACACACACATACACAGTGTACCTACTAAGGGTACCTGCAGTCACACCCCCACTCCTAACACATGTGCAGATTATCAGCTGGTTTTCCGTTCCAGTCATTTTCAGTTACAGAGCTACAATAAATGTGGCACGGTGAAAAGTGTGTCAGCTATTTATTGTAGCAGAGCCTGAGGACACAATGCATCATCAAGTAGACGGACAGAGAGACAGAAAGAAAAGAAAAAAAAAGAAAGAAAAAAAGTCCACTGAAAAAATGGTTGACCGCTGGATCCAGTAAATAAGTATTTGCCTTTTTAAGATATCTGTCTGTCTGACTGTCTGTGTGTCTGTCTGTCTGTCTGTTTCTTTCTGCGCCCCCTCTATTTTCCCCTTTACTTCCTCAACGTACCCCCCCCCCCCTCTCTCTCTCTCTCTCCCTCTCTCTCCCTTCTCTCACTCTCTTCCTCTCTCTCTCTCCCTCTCTCTCTCCCCCTCTCTCTGTGTCTCTCTCCACACCGTCTCTCTCCCCCTCTCTCTCTCCCCTCTCTCTCTCTCCCCCTCTCTCTCTCCCCCTCTCTCTGTGTCTCTCTCCACACCGTCTCTTTTCCCCCCTCTCTCTCCCTCTCTCTCCCCCCTCTATCTTCACACCCTCTCTCTCCCTCTCTCTCCCCCCCTCTCTCTCCCCTCTCTGTCTCCCCTCTCTGTCTCTCTCTCCCCTCTCTCTCCCCCCTCTGTCCCCCCTCTCTCTCCCCTCTCTCTGTGTCTCTCTCCACACCCTCTCTTCCCCCCCTCTCTCTCTCCCTCTCTCTCTCCCCTCTATCTTCACACCCTCTCTCTCTCCCTCTCTCTTCCTCTCTCTCCCCCCTCTCTCTCCCCTCTCTCTCCCCCCCTCTGTCCCCCCTCTCTCTCCCCTCTCTCTGTGTCTCTCTCCACACCCTCTCTTTCCCCCCTCTCTCTCTCCCTCTCTCTCCCCCTCTATCTTCACACCCTCTCTCCCTCTCTCTCTCCCCCTTTCTCTCCCCTCTCTGTCTCTCTCTCTCCCCTCTCCCCCCCCCCCCTCTGTCCCGCTTCTCTCTCCCTTCTCTCTGTCTCTCTCTCCCCCCTCTGCCCCCCCCCCCCTCTGCTCCCCCTCTCTCTCTCCCCTCTCTCCTCCTCTCTCTCTGCCCCCTTCTCTCTCTCCCCCCCCTCTCTCTCTCTCGGTCTTTTTTTTCTCCCTTCACCTTACCCTTCTTCTCTCACAACCCCCCTGCCCCCCCTATCTCTCTGTAACTTGATTACGCCTGCAGTGGTGTGGAAAGCAGCAATGGAATAAATAAAATAATGATGGCCAAGAATGGTCGTCAGCGAAGCATCAGGTTTAAGGTTAGATGGCATTGATGACTCTTAATTAAATTGATTCGCGTCCTTGCTTGCTTTTCGTCGTTCGCTGATTTGGAGACCAGAGGTCTTTTCTTTTTTTCCCCCCATTCCGATTGTGACAGGGTTGAAGCCCTGTACAGTGAAATGAAGAATTATTTTTCACTGTTCTTCTTTGTCGCTTCCCAACTCTCTTTCTCTCTCTCTCTGTCTCTCTCTCCCTCTCTCTCTCTCCACACACACACACACACACACACACACACACACACACACACACACACACACACACATTATATAAACAAAAATATATTTATACCTCTCTCTCTCTCTGCACACACACACACACACACACACACACACACACACACACACACACACACACACACACACACACACACACATTATATAAACAAAAATATATTTATACCTCTCTCTCACTCTGTCTCTCTCTCTGCACACAAACACACACACACACACACACACACACACACACACACACACACACACACACACACACAGATTGACAGATGTGTGTGTGTGTGTGTGTGTGTGTGTGTGTGTGTGTGTGTGTGTGTTTTATCGTATTCCTTCTGCAGGACTTTATTGTTTTGTTTTGTTTTTTTTCTTCTCTCTTTCTCCCCTTTCCATTAAATATATGTGTGCTATTGTAACTGATGTTGATTAACACGGACAGATTGGAAGAATGGGCCATGCCTAAAATCTTAATCCTTGAATATATAGACAAAAAAAACAAAAACAAAACGTTTTGAGTTTTGAGTTCTGAGTTCTCTCTCACATTTCTTTCTTTTCCCTGTATCCCCCCACCCCCTCCCTCACTTCCTATTTCTGTCTTAAAAAAAAAAAAAAAAAAAAGGAAAAAAAAGAGGTCTGCCTGTCTAAGCGTCTCTCGCTCCATCCTACAATCTTCCCTCGGTTTTATTCCCCCCCCCCTTTTTTTTTCCTTTTGATTTTCCTTTTCTCCTCTGGTGGAGAAAGTAGCAATGGAATGATAATGCAGGACAAGGAGCCGAGGACGCTCGTCGATGAAGCATTAGGCTGAGGATGTGGATGACATGGATGGCTCTTGATGAAATGGATTCTTATCGTCTTGTTCTTGTTGTTCGGCGATTTGAACCCGATTAAAAACAACAAACAACAACAACAAAAGCAACACCACCACGAAACATTGTAACAGGGTTAGGGGCTGGCCCTAAAACAATGAAAAGGGGAATGCTTTGTTTTGTATTTGTATTTGTATTTCTTTTTATCACAACAGATTTCTCTGTGTGAAATTCGGGCTGCTCTCCCAAGGGAGAGCGCGTCGCTACACTACAGCGCCACCCACTTTTTTTTTTTTTTTCCTGCGTGCAGTTTTATTTGTTTTTCCTATCGAAGTGGATTTTTTTCTACAGAATTTTGCCAGGAACAACCCTTTTGTTGCCGTGGGTTCTTTTACGTGCGCTAAGTGCATGCTGCACACGGGACCTCGGTTTATCGTCTCATCCGAACGACTAGCGTCCAGACCACCACTCAAGGTCTAGTGGAGGGGGAGAAAATATCGGCGGCTGAGCCGTGATTCGAACCATTTCGCTCAGATTCTCTCGCTTCCTAGGCGGACGCATTACCTCTAGGCCATCACTCCACTTCATTGTTCATATATGTGTCCCTGTCTGGTTTATCAGTTAGTAACGCTGTTTCTGTATCTTCTGTATTTGTTTTCCTTGTGTGTCGTCGTCGTCGTCTTCAGTTTAACGTCTTTCCACTGAACTCTCTCCATACGAACGGCGAAAGAGACGACGTTAACAGCGTTTCACCCCAATTACCATCATCAAAATATTGCAGGCGGAAGGCTCTTATACTGAAGAGGTGAATGTTGACAAAGAATACCACACTTCTGACGACGGAAGCTAAAGGTTGGGTCATTCAGACACCCACTGGACATCCGAGGGGTCTGTGTAGAGGAGAAGAGAGGACTGGCCGTACTGAGTGAGTTAAAGTGATATTAGACGAATTCTCTGTGTGTCTTTTTCTGTCTGTCTGTCTGTCTGTCTTTTTTTTCCTGTCTGTCTTTCAGCCCTGTACCTGGCTGTTTCTGTCTGTCTTTATTTGTACCTCCATCCCTGTCTCTTGTTGGATCTGTCTGTCGATCTCTCTGTCTCTGTCCTGTCTGTCTGTCTCTCTGTTTCTGTCTTTCTTTGACTGTATTTCTGTCCCTGTCTCCCTATCTGTCTATTTTTGGATCTATCTGTCTGCTTGTCTATCTGTCTGTCTGTCTCTGTTTGTGTCTCTCTTTAACTGTCCCTTTTTAAAAGTCTCTATTCGTGTGTGTGTGTGTGTGTGTGTGTGTGTGTGTGTGTGTGTGTCTGTCTCTGTCTCTCTTTCTCTCTCTCGGTGTTCTGTCTCTCTTGAACGTTTTCTCCCCCACCCCCACTCTCTCTCTCTCTTTTTGGGTCTACCTGTCTGTCTGTGTCTGTCTGTCTGTCTGTCTCTCTCTCTTTCTCTCTCGGTGTTCTGCCTCTCCTGCATGTTTTCTCCCCCACCTCACACCCACTCTCTCTCTCTGTCTGTCTCTTAGTGCCTCTATTCCCTCTCTCTCTCTCTGTCTGTCTCTTAGTGCCTCTATTCCCTCTCTCTCTCTCTGTCTCTTAGTGCCTCTATTCCCTCTCTCTCTCTCTCTGTGTCTCTTAGTGCCTCTATTCCCTCTCTCTCTCTCTGTCTCTTAGTGCCTCTATTCCCTCTCTCTCTCTGTCTGTCTCTTAGTGCCTCTATTCCCTCTCTCTCTCTCTGTGTCTCTTAGTGCCTCTATTCCCTCTCTCTCTCTCTCTGTCTCTTAGTGCCTCTATTCCCTCTCTCTCTCTGTGTGTCTCTTAGTGCCTCTATTCCCTCTCTCTCTCTCTCTCTCTGTCTCTTAGTGCCTCTATTCCCTCTCTCTCTCTGTCTGTCTCTTAGTGCCTCTATTCCCCCTCTCTCTCTCTCTGTCTCTTAGTGCCTCTATTCCCTCTCTCTCTCTCTGTCTCTTAGTGCCTCTATTCCCTCTCTCTCTCTCTGTGTCTCTTAGTGCCTCTATTCCCTCTCTCTCTCTGTGTCTGTCTCTTAGTGCCTCTATTCCCTCTCTCTCTCTCTCTCTGTCTCTTAGTGCCTCTATTCCCTCTCTCTCTCTCTCTTTGTCCATCCTTTCACCCTCACCAGTCTCCCTTCTCTCCCCTTCTCCCCTCCCCCCCCCCCCCCCCCTCTCCCTAACCAAACCAGACCACGTCCTGTGCCTGCCCTACGCTCCGTGTCCAGTGACCCCCAGCCCAATGGAGACGCCAAGTGACGTTTGAAAGGGGAGGTAACTCGATCAGGCTGCTGTCTGCATGCCGCCCACAGCACAGCACAGCACAGCACAGCACAGCACAGCAGCCAAGAGAGTCCACGGGACGGGGAGTTTACACGGACGTCGTTTCCAGTCTGAAGGATGGGAGTTATTTTGTTGCTGCTGCTGTTGCTGCTGCTGCTGCTGCTGCTGCTGCTGCTGTGTGTGTGTGTGTTGTTGTCTTCAGTTTAACGTCTTTCCACTTGAAGTGATATTAGACGAAAAAAAAAAAAAAAAAAAAAAAAAAAAAAAACCGTGGGGGTAGGGGCTGTGAGAGGGGGAGGGGTAAAAGTGTGTGTATGTGTGGAGGGTGAATAGGGAGAGACAACGCTAGGAAAAATGGAAACGTTATAAACGCCAACATCAAACAAATATAACATCTATAACAAATGTCCTATAGGACTATGCAGCAAACCTTCTGCAATAACAAATAACATATTGGAATTGTTAATAACACATTCAAAAGAACTTTTGGTGAAGTCTGGCAAAAAACATTTTAGATTCTGACATTCGAATATTACATGGTTGCTAGAAATATGTTCTCCACATATGCATCTGACATCTTTGCTGAACTTTGTTACAAAAGCGTTCAGTTTTATCCTGTTTGATAATGTATGAATCTGCCTTAATCTTATTGAATTACTGTATGTATTTGACTGATCGATAGTTCCCGGTTGTTGACCATTAATTACACTATGGTTTAAAGCTTTGCCGTTTTCTTGGTATAATTCTCTGACTTTGTTCCACGATGTTTTTTCTAGTATTCGATAACCCTCTTGTACAGATAGAGGCACATAAAGTTCTATGGTTCCCTGTTCGTTCTTTGCACCTTTTCTTGCAGCCCTGTCAGCCCATTCATTGTAGAGAATACCAAGATGTGAAGGAACCCAGAAAAACGTAATATGTGTTCCTTTCAAGCTTAAAAGATGTAAAATGTGGCTGATTTCTAGTATGATTTTAGATTTGTTCTTACAATTTGGTGAGTTTAAAGCACATAATACAGATTTGGAATCAACGCAAAACAAGACTTGTAGAAGGCAAATTGGAAGATCAAGAATATGATTTAGAGCCATAAGAACAGCAATAAGTTCAGCAGTGAATATTGAACGATTTTTACCAATATAGTATGATCTTTCCGTTTTCAGTTCTGGTATAACAAAAGCTGAACCTGCTTGGCCATTGTCTAATAGTGAGCCATCTGTGTAGATCTGTAAATGATCACGGTATCTATTTTGAAGGTGTACTCGGACTTCCGTTGCCATGATATTCGGATTTTCATTCTTTTTAATGTCAGTATGATTAACATCAAAATGTGCTTTATTCATCTCCCAGATGGGGTATGGACTTACGGTCTTCTGTGTGTCTACGTCATCTGAATTAATTTTAGATTTTTCGAACAGGTTTGACACAAACGTGCCAATGGGTGTTAAATAAGATATGTTTTTAGCTCTTTTGGGGAAGCTGTTTTCGGATGTAATTTTTACTTCCTCTGATGTATAATTTTCAGTTGTTGAGCTTCTCAGTACGTATTTAGCACATGCGAGGTTTCGGTATTCATCTAAAGGTAGTACTCCTATTTCTTTGTATGTTCCGAGGGTCGATGCATGGAAAGGTACACCAAGGGCAAGTCTATATGCTTTGCAGTCTATGCTTTGAAGTTTCTTTAGCAAATATTTTGGAGCATTGAAAAAGACTTCTTGTCCATAGGATAGTTTGGATCGAATAAGTGATGATGATAAATGTTTCAAAATCGTTGTATCTTGTCCCCAGTATTGTTTACTCACAATTTTGAGTAAGTTTAGAGATTTTCTTGTTTTTGTTAATATATATTCAATATGGCTGTTCCAAGTTAGTTTTGAAGTAAGTATCAATCCTAAAAACTTAACAGTATCTTTATACTGAATTGTCTCATTTTCAATCTTAAATGTTGGTAACTCTTCTGGGTTTGTACCATTGTTAAAAAGCATAATATGTGTTTTTTCTGATGATAATGTAAGACCATTATCAGCAATATATCTATTTAATCTATCTATTTCTCGTTGGTATATTTTCTTGATATAGTTTAAAGCCCTTTTGGATGTATTCCGTTTCATAGTTACATTCATCCACATACATATATCATCTGCGTATTGCACTAGGATCACATCATTTGATAAGTGTTTGGGTAAGTCGTTCAACAAGATATTAAATAAAACAGGGGCAATAACAGAACCTTGGGGTAATCCCATGTGAAGAGTTTTAGGATTTGAGTATGTATTCCCGACCCGTACCTGTATACTTCTTTCACTCAGGAAATCTTTGATATAATCATAGAGATGTCCTGAAAAGCCAACAGATTTCAGTTTAAAGAGTAACTTTGCATGCCAAACTTGATCATAGGCTTTCTTCACATCAAAAAAAGTTGCAAGAACGTT
>NC_134878.1:11648139-11650639 GCF_041734735.1 Babylonia areolata | reverse complement strand
ATATATATATATATATATATATATATATACATACATACATACATACATACATGCAGAGAGAAAGATAGGTACAAATACATTAAAATTGTGAACTCTTATACATTACAAGGACCCGGTCAGTTGCAAAAATACTAAACACAGAAGAGCATTTCGCCAACTGCGAATAAGTGCACGTGAACTTGAAACTGAGTGAGGACGTGACTGCAACTCTACTTATAAAGACTGGCTGTGTAAAGGATGTGGAGTTATAGAGGATGAACGGACACAAAGATTTATACACAGCAAAACACACATAGAAATATGCACACACACACACACACACACACACACACACACACACACACACACACACACACATACGGCCAAAACATATATGTACTCATGTCCACACGCATGCACGCACATACTCACTACCATCGCTTCCGCCTTTCCCACCCCCGTCCCTTCTACAGCAATACACGCACACACGACATTATTTTTAGCTCGTTAGAGAGAGAGAGAGAGAGAGAGAGAGAGAGAGACGGGCGGAGTACTTTAGTCTTCGTTCTCATCCTGAAAGCTACTTTGGACAGTCCTGTTCCCAGTACACTCATAGGAGATTCTAGATGAAGTGTGAAACTGTGACATTAAAAAAAAAAAGAAGAAGGATATTTTGGAATTATGCATTATCTTGAATGAACAGATGAACAGTTGATCAACTAAAAAGGTTAAATACATAAGAAATACCAGTCTTGGTAATCAGTAGTTAGTGCAATTAAATTGAAGAACTTGGTATAGATGAGTGCGTGACTGTTGGTATAGTCTTCAGTTTGTACTGGTTTGGTTCAGTCTCACTTGTTTACATAAGCAGTGGATGTTGTTTTTTTTGCCTTTCACTAACCGCAAGAAATACAGTTACGGCATAATGTGTTCCCAGGCTGGCCAAGCTTGTGTTACGTCCTTTCTTTGTTGAATAGCAAATAAATCTGTAAGCGTGGCATGTTTCAGAACAAATAAAGCAATATATAAGTGTCATAACACAAGTCACAGCAGATCGATGGTTTGCTGGGGGGGGGGCGGGGGGGTGGGGGGGGGGGGGGGGGGGGGGGGCTAGGGAAAGAAGAATCCATATGTCCAACCCTACCAATAGACAAGCAAATCCATTTCCCTTTCAAACTACACGGAAGACGTCAATTTACCGCGGGCAGGGACAACCCTAATTCGGTCCGCTGACGTGTAGGATGGTAAATTGGATTCTGCCGTCTGCCGGAATTTGTTTGGCGGCCATTGGTCATTAGTAAGTGGAGAAGGTGGTGTGATCGGCCATTGGTCATTAGTAAGTGGAGAAGGTGGTGTGATTGGCCATTGGTCATTAGTAAGTGGAGAGGGTGGTGTGATTTTGGCCGTTGGTCATTAGTAAGTGGAGAGGGTGGTGTGTTTGGCCATTGGTCATTAGTAAGTGGAGAAGGTGGTGTGATTGGCCATTGGTCATTAGTAAGTGGAGAAGG
The DNA here is from genome assembly GCF_041734735.1 of Babylonia areolata. Taxonomy (NCBI): domain Eukaryota; kingdom Metazoa; phylum Mollusca; class Gastropoda; order Neogastropoda; family Buccinidae; genus Babylonia; species Babylonia areolata. Next base: position 11,649,152 of record NC_134878.1, on the reverse strand, counting down.
TGGTGTGTTTGGCCATTGGTCATTAGTAAGTGGAGAAGGTGGTGTGATTGGCCATTGGTCATTAGTAAGTGGAGAAGGTGGTGTGATTGGCCATTGGTCATTAGTAAGTGGAGAGGGTGGTGTGTTTGGCCATTGGTCATTAGTAAGTGGAGAGGGTGGTGTGATTGGTCATTAGTAAGTGGAGAAGGTGGTGTCATTGGTCATTAGTAAGTGGGGAGGGTGGTGTGTTTGGCCATTGGTCATTAGTAAGTGGAGAGGGTGGTGTGTTTGGCCATTGGTCATTAGTAAGTGGAGAAGGTGGTGTGATTGGCCATTGGTCATTAGTAAGTGGAGAGGGTGGTGTGTTTGGCCATTGGTCATTAGTAAGTGGAGAAGGTGGTGTGATTGGCGGGGAGGTCTGTTGTAATGAGCGGGTGAAACTGAGCAGTGGCACCAGTTTTCTTTTTCATTGCTGATTTGTGTGAAACTGGAGATTTTTGGCCTCAGCAAGCATATCTTTCTCTCTGTCTTTGTCATTATCTTTCTTTCTCACTGTGTGTGTGTGTGTCTGTGTCTGTGTCTGTGTGTGTCTGTCTGTCTCTGTTTCTGTTTCTCTCTGTCTCTCTTTCTCTCTCCCTCTCTCACAATGTCGAATGATGTGCCAACAACCACCCTCGGTTTACAGAAGATGTGGCAGGAAAACGGACGAAATAAATGAATGAAACATGAATAAACCTAACTAAATCGATAAACACGTCAATAAACTAAGGCATGGTAGATCCAAGGACACACACACACACATGACGGGTCCGAGGACAGGGTATCGTGAAGGACTCCAGCTGAAGATCCACCAGACAATAGACAGGCAGTCCCCCACTCTGTCGACATTCCGTGAAGGACGTCAGTTCACCGCGGGCAGGGACAGTCCTGATTTCTGTCGTGGTCCGCTGCCACGAGGGACGGTGCACCCGATACTGCCGGCCTTCCTTTGGCGGCCACTGGTCATTAGTAAGTGGAGAGGGTGGTGTGATTGG
>NC_134878.1:11635639-11640639 GCF_041734735.1 Babylonia areolata | reverse complement strand
ACTGCTACATTAGGCCTGTGTATAATATACATATATATATATATATATATATATATATATATATATATATATATATTGTCGTTTTGGAATCATTTTTGAAGTGTCTATAAATAATCACACAGACAGACAGATACAGACAGACACACACACACACACACACACACACACACACACACACACACACATACACACACACGTTTTAATCTCGTGATTCAAGTGTACACACCTGCTAGTGCCTGAACCCCCCCCCCCCCCCCCCCCCCCCCCCCATCGCGTGTAATACGCAAGCAGAAGATCAAATACACACGTTAAAGATCCTGTAACCCATGTCAGCGTCCGGTGGGTTGTGGAACTGGCCGGAAACAAGAACATAGCCAGCATGCAGTTCCCCGAAAACTGAGCATGGCTGCCTACATAGCAGGGGTATGAACGGTCATGCACGTAAAAGCCACACTCGTGCACATACGAGTGAACGTGGGAGTTGCAGCCCACGCACGAAGAAGAAAGGAGGAGAAGAGCAGGGGGAGAAAACGGAACCGGGAAGGATGGAATGAGAGATGGAGGGTGAGGGAGGTGGTACCGCGGGGTTTTCGTGTATTTGTTTTAATTTTTTTTATATATTTATAGTCTGTTCATCTGAGATGATGATGTTAGACTGTACTGCGGTGTCATTTACTGTGGAGCAATCTACTTACTGCGCTTCCCTTTTTGCCGGTCGGTAACCACTGGGCGTTTTTAATGGTGGCTTCTGGATGAAATATTAAAACCGTATATCGCCAACGGCAGGCATCTCTCTTTCTCTCTGTCCCTCTCTGTTTCTCTGCCTCTCTGTCTCTGTCTCTGTCTCTGTCTCTCTCTCTCTCTCTCTGTCTCTCTCTCTCTCTGTGCCTGTGTTCAAGTTCTGTCTCTGTCTTTCTCTCTCTGTCTATGTCTCTGTCTACGTCTCTCTCTCTCATGAATATTTTGATACATTTTTTTTAACAAACCTCATTTATAGGGACGGGTATAGGAATCGATTTTTCTGTCTCTCTATTTGACATCCAGCAACTCTTCTTTATTTTTTCTGCGTTCGTGAGCTGTAACCCCCACACCCTCTCGCTCCTCCCCCCTCCACGTTCACGCAAATATATGTAGCCGTGTTATGAACCGAGTGGTTTATCATAAAAAGGTACGGAACAAAAGAACTAACTAATGATGATTTACTAAATTAAAGGATAAACAAGAATGACAAGAGGCGGTTAGTTGCCAAAATGGCGTCTGCTATACAGCTTGTGCGTGAAGCAGTATCTGAAGCTAAGCGCTTGGCTACACATTTTCTAGGGGGCTTTACCGAGTTAACCCCTGTGTGTTTGTTGCTCATTAAACATTTTGACAAATCTTTTTCCAGCAAGGGTTTGACTTGTCTCCAATGAAGTGGATCAGTTGCACGTCTCCATGTGGGCGGAACCAGACTATGGTCCCTCGGTGCTGTGCGTGTTCTCTCCCCCCCTTGGCTTCACTAACATGGACAGCAAGGTGTCTTTGATGAATGTTGTTTCTGCTTCATGTAGACTTTCCCCAGCTCTGGTGGTTTGATCGATGGAGATGACTAACTACCTTAGGGTAAAAGAGAGGGAGGGGGCGAGGACCTAGGGAGGAGGAAGGGAGGTTAGAGAGGAAGATAGTGGGAATGAGAGCGATGGGGAGGGAGAGAGAGAGAGAGGGAGGGGAAGGGAGAGAAAAGAGAGAGAGGAGAAGATAGGGAAAGAGAGGAAGAGAGAGTGAGACAGAGAAAAAAGAAAGAGAAAGAGAGAGAGAGCGGTAGAGAGAGCTGGGCAGATCGAGAGAGAAAGAGAGAGAGAGAGAGAGACAAACAGACAGACGGAGAAAGACAAATGGATAGCAACATTTCTCTGGCGTCCCGCTCCCAGACAGAAAGCTGCACGTAATGACTCTCTCTGTCTCTCTCTCTCTCTGTCTCCCTCTCTCTCTCTCTGTCTCCCTCTCTTTCTTTCTCTCTCTCTCTCCCTCTCTCTCTCTCTCCCCCTCTCTCTCTCCCCCCCTCTCTCTCTCCCTCTCTCTCTATAAATGTCCCTCATCTCTCTCTACCCCCTCTCTCTCCCCTCTCTCTCCCCCACTCCTCTCTCTCCCTCTCTCTCTCCCTTTCCTACTCTCTCTCCCTCTCTCTCTATATATGTCCCCCATCTCTCTCTCCCCCCTCTCTCTCTCTCCCCCCCCTCTCTCTCTCCCTCTCTCTCCCTTTCTCCCCCTCTCTCTTCCTCTCTCCCTCCCTCTTTCTCGCTCCCCCTCTCTCTCTTCCACTCTCCCTCCCTCTCTCCCTCCCTCTCTCTCCCCCCCTCTCCCCATCCTCTCTCTCTCTCTCTCTCTCTCTGTGCTGGTCATCATCATTTCCATACCTCACATGTCTGTTCTGTCTGGATAACGGTCGACCTGCAGGAGAAATTGTGCGGTCGGGTGGAGTCCTTGCGAGGGACTGCAGAAGAGCTTTCACCACTGCAAGAAGACAGTATATAACATGGCATGGCGACTGGAACGCATAAAAAACAAGAGAGGCAAGGCCTCCAAGACTCACTTGTGATACACTGGAAAAAAAAAATCCAAGCTTTTTATGTATTGTGTATAATTTCAAAATGTAATGTTTAAGATGAGAAAGATCAGTTTAAAGCGAATTAAGTCCCCTAGCATTAATTACAGAGTAATTTCCCTTTTTTTTTACTATCTGCACCAAAACGTTTGCAAAATAAATAAAACTTCCATGCTTAGCAAAAGAAGTTCATGTTTGAACAAAAAATGATAATAAGGACTGCTCTTGTTGTTGGGTCAGAATATCAGATCAAAGTGCCAAGTTTAGAGAATACAAAAAATATAAATATAACAGTAAATGCAGTTTGCATATAATTAGGCTTCATTTTAAAAAAATTTTTGTGCCCATCCCAGAGGTGCAATATTGTTCTAAACAAGATGACTGGAAAGAACTGAATTTTTCCTATTTTCATGCCTAATTTGGTGTCAACTGACAAAGTATTTGCAGAGAAAATGCCAATGTTAAAGTTTACCACGGACACACACACAGACACACACACACACACACAGACAACCGAACACCGGGTTAAAACATACTCACTTTGTTTACACAAGTGAGTCAAAAAGCAGAAGATGGATGTTGTGGGTGTGAATGAAGGGCTGTGAAGAAAAGAAAGGAAAAAAAAAATAACACTGCAATTCACACTGGAGTAATAATTAACCAAGACAGAATTCACCACTCGAAAGAATTGCGTGCCAGCAACACACGACAGCAATAATAAATCCAGACAACTGTATACATTCATCTTTCTTGGATCGCATGCCGCAAGACAGCCTGGGGCAATTGTTGCACTCGACACAGGAAAAAATGAACGAGAGCTATGAGTCGCAGTGCGTGAGTGAAGAATGTGTTTAATATGTTTATTGAGGAAATAAAATAGACAAGAAAAGGTGGGAAAAAAGAGGAGGATGGAGGTGTCACGAATAAGATTTCTGCAACATATAAAATAAAACAAATGTAATAAATACCCAGGCTCACACCTTCCGCTACCACTTCCGACCAAGGGCAATAACGAAAATCATTTTTATCTTCCTTTCTTGCACATTTATTCTTCCGGATATTTTGAAATGACGAACCGCCCTTCCCACAACAAATAATTCTTTTTAATTATAATCACGAACACATTCTTACCACCGGCCTAACGCTCTCTCATTCAGTTCAATCTAACCCACTTCAAAAATTCCACATCACTCTAGATCAAGACATAACAATAAAAGACGAGCTCAGACGAAGAACCAAAAACTTATATTTTGCATCCTAAGGAGGGAACCAGCTAAACAATATGACACACGGAGGGTCGCTGGTACTCAACAGCCTGGCACTTCAAATTCCAGATGCATTCATCCTACTTTCATTCCACAGTATTCTCTCTACAAATTTCATGCTTGCATATCTCTCTCTCTCTCTCATACCATTATGCAAAACTGGAAAAGAAGATGAGTTGCATTTTGTTTTATATTGTCCGGTATTGACTGATGTGAGAACACGATATATTCCATCAAAATTCTATAGGTATCCAAGTCAACTACGGTTAAGCTTACTTATGGCTTCTTGTAATGAAAGGATTGTAAGGAACTTTTCAATTTATTTATACAAGGCATTCCAGTTGCGATCGGTAATGACTTCATGATTGCTGAACTCATTAGGATTAAGATTATGATTATTAGTCAAATGCAGATATTATATTGTTGTACACTGTTTACCCCATTCATGAGGGGCAATGGCCTTATATGAATAAACCATCCATCCATCTCTCTCATAGCAAAAGGCGAAGTGGAACCGTTGACTCATCATCCCAACTTCCGACTCTCCAGTCCGACCAATCAGAAGGGAGCACACAAAAGCCGTGCATTTCGTTCCCTGAAAGGAGGCTCCACAAAGAAGAAGAAGAATTCTCATCTTTTTTGTATTCAGCAGCATGGACAAGCACAACAGTTTCGGTATCAGTATCAGTAGCTCAAGGAGGCGTCACTGCGTTCGGTCAAATCCATATACGCTACACCACATCTGCCAAGCAGATGCCTGACCAGCAGCGTAACCCAACGCGGTTAGTCAGGCCTTGAGAAAAAAATAAATAAATAAAATAAGGTTTAAAAAAATCAAATAAATAAAATAACTAAATAAAAAATAATAGATAAATATATAGAAATACTACTACTACTAACAATAATATTTATAAGGCGCTGAATCTTTATTAAGTCAAATCTAAGCGCAGAGACAAAAAAAACAACAACAATGATGGTAAATAAGCAAATAAATGTAAAACATGCAGACACACGCTCACACATACACACACACACACACACACACATTCATAACAGACATGCAACAAACATGCAGTTTCACAGATATGAAAGCACGATCAAATACACATAAACGTACATGAGCACCAACACACACAAACACACCCACACAC
>NC_134878.1:11608139-11628139 GCF_041734735.1 Babylonia areolata | reverse complement strand
GACAACCTTTATCAATCACCATATTCACGTTGACCTTGATCTTCGACATATAGAAAGATCTGCACTTGCCACTGGACGTACGAGAGCGGCAACCTTTATCAATCAATCGCCATATTCACGTTGACCTTGATTTTTCCTGTACACAGCCGAGCTTCACGTGCCGATGGAAGAATGTGGGTGACCACCTTTAACAATCACCATATTCACGTTGACTTTGTTGTTTTTTTTCTACCCACAGACGAGCTGCTTCACGTGCCGATGGAAGAATGTGGGTGACAACCTTTAACAATCACCATATTCACGTTGACCTTGTTTTTTTCTGCCCACAGGTGAGCTTCACGTGCCGCAGGATGTATGTGGGTGACAACTTATATCAATCACCATTAACAATAATAATAGTAATAATGATATTTGTATTTGTATTTCTTTTTATCACAACAGATTTCTCTGTGTTAAATTTTGGCTGCTCTCCCCAGGGAGAGCGTGTCGCTATACTACAGCGCCACCCTTTTTTTTGTATTTTTTCCTGCATGCAATTTTATTTGTTTTTCCTATCGATAATGATAATAATGCACACTTATATAGCGCCCTTTTTTTCTCGAAGAGCTCAGGGCACTTTACATGAAAAAAAAATTAACAAATTACATAAATCATTCATGACACTCTTTCTCAAAAACCCTCCCTCCCCCCTCTCCCGCTCTCGCTCTCCCACTCTTCATGCATGCAAAGTGAGCTGACAAGCATAGTTTTGGAGAAGAAGGAAGCTGAAAGCGCTCATAGATAGGTTATAAAAAAAAGAGATGAGATTGAAGAGAAGAGCAAAAAGCAGAGACATTCAAGCTGACCTTGCTGTATTCCCCATGCACACAGGAGAACTGCACGTGCCGCTGGAGGTGTGCGGGGCGGTGGTGAAGCGGGAGCTGGACTTCTGGCAGATCGACGAGATGGAGATCAAGGCGTGCTGCTGGCGTCACTACCGCTCCTACATCGAGAACCAGGCCATCCTGGACTCGTTCAACCACTCGCTGGTCAAGGAGTCCTTCCAGGTGGACCTCAACCACCTGCGCGGCTGGCGCAAGTTCCAGATGCGGGTCTGGCTGGTGCTGGACCACCCCAGGACCTCCAAGATGGCCATGGTGAGTTGTTTTTTGTTTTTTTTTGTTTGTTTGGTGTGTGTTTTTTTTTTTTTGTTGGGGGGGGGGGTTCGTGGGGAGCGGGGAGGGTGGTGGCGGGGTGGGGGGGGGGGGGGGGGGTGCGGGGAGAGAGAGAGAGAAGGTGTGGTTTTCCAAGATTGCCATTGTGAGTTGTTGTTTTTGTTCTCTCTCTCTCTCTCTCTCTCTCTCTCTCTCTCTGTGGGTGTGTGTGTGTGGGGGGGGGGGGGGGGGGGAGCGGGGTGAGAGACAGCGTGTGTGTGCATGTGTTGTTGTTGTTGTGTGAAGTTGTCTCCAGTTTAACGCCTTTTTCCAAGATAGCCATGGTGAATTGGTTTTGTGTGTGTGTATGTTGGGGAGGGGGGGGGGGGGGGAGAGAGAAATGGTGTGTGTCCATTTGTTGTTGTTGTGTGCAGTTGTCTTCAGTGTCACGCCTGTTTTCCAAGATGGTCATAGTGTGTTTGTGTGTGTATGTGGGGAGGGGGTGGTTGCAGGGGGAGGGGGGAGCGGGGAGAGAGAGAGGGTGTGTGTGTGTGTGTGTGTGTGTGTGTGTGTGTGTAGTTGTGTGTCGTTGTCTTTAGTTAATGTCTTTTTTCCAAGATGGCCATGGCGAGTTGTATGTGTGTGTGTGTGTGTGTGAAGACAACAACAATAACAGCTACACATGGATACTCTCTCTCTCTCTCTCTCTCTGCACCCTCCCCCCACACAAAAACGTCTGCCCCCACCCCTTAACCTCCCCCCCCCCCCCCCACTTACCTTACAGGAAAGAAAAATGGGTCGCTTCGTAAAGGCAGTCCCATTAGCTGGGCATTTTTTATTTATTTCCCTTTGGAATTTTAAAGGGGCAATTACTTCCCCTTCCGGCAGTACCCACGGGGTTCCAGGATGAACAAAAATGGCCCCCATCACTAACCCTCCCTCTCTCTCTCTCGCTTTTTCTCTCTTTCCCCTCTCTTTCTCTCTGGGCTGCATGAAAACGGATAGATGATTAATATACTGTACTTCATTCAATGCAGCGTTACTGTAATTGTGTGCTTCGATGTGTGGTTGATATAATAATGTATGTTGGTTCGATATGATGCATGTTGTCCATTTACCCCTTCATGAGGGGCCTAGGCCTATAAATGAATAAATCATCTGAATTTCTTGCTCTTCCTCTCTGTCTCCTGTCTATCTACTCTCTCTCTCCCCCCCTCTCTCTCTCTCTCTCTCTCTCTCTCTCTCTCTCTCTCTCTCTCTGGGCTGCATGAAAACGGACAGTCCTTGATTCATTGACCTCTGGTTCGTTCTGTTTGTTTTTCTTTGTTTTTTATTGCTGTCTGTTCATATACCCCTTCATTAGGGGCCTTGGCCTATATGAATAAATCATCTTGAATCTTGAATCTTGAATCTCTGCCTGTCTCTCTCGTTTGCTCTCTCTTTTCCTCTCCCCTCTTTCTCTTTCTCGTTTTCTCTCTGTATCTCTCTCGTTTGCTCTCTCTTTCCCTCTCCTCTCTTTCTTCATTTCTCTCTCTCTCACTCTCGTTTTTTTTTCTCTCTCTCCCCTGTCTGTTTCTCTGCTCTCTCTCTCTCTCTCTCCCTCTCTCTCTCTCTGGGCTGCATGAAAACGGACAGTCCTGGATTCATTGACCTCTGGTTCGTTTCCCCCTGTACAAGAAAGAAGAGGGAGAAGGTTGATGGACAGCAAAAGATGGATTGGATCGGTGAATGGGTGGCTGGATGAGGAGACAGTGAAGGGATTGATGGTGGACGGGTGGGGTGGGTGTGTGGGGTTCACGGGGTAAGGATGGGTGGGGATCACCTGGGCGGACGGTCAGACGGACGCGCGGACAGACTCTTCATTCGACGAATAGGACCAGAAGAGAGCATTAATCAAGCGGACAGGATCTGATGAATGAGACCACCACACAGCGTGACACAGCTGTATAAGGTTCGATGGCTGTGGTTTTATCAGTTGAGAATCGAAGAGGAAATAATATAAAAAAAGACAAAATTGAACTGGACAGACAAGGACAAGGAATCGCAAAATTATTTCCCACGCCCTGTGTTAACACAGACACGTGCAAACACAGGGCCATACATACAACACAACACACACACACACACACACACACACACACACACACACACACACACACACACACACACACACACACACACACACACACACACACAATTGGACACACACACACATGAACGCGCACAAGCACAGAGAAGCAAAATGAATGGATAGGCAAACAATTGAAGTCACAAATAATCAGACAGATAGATCACAGAGACAGAGAGACAGACAGGCAGACAGTGAATGAGTCAGGGGACACAAACACTGCGACAGAAACAGGGAAATGAAATTACTTTTCCTTTCAGAGGGAGGTGGGATTCTTAGACTCCCCACCCTACCCCCCCCACCCCCACCACACACACACAACCCACCCCACCCCACCCCTATAACCCCGCACCCCCCTATATCTCCCAACTTGGAATGGCCCTTAGAAACGCCACCTTGTGACCCTTGGTGCACACGCGCCATCGCACGTGCTCGCTTGTCCCCATAAATATTCATGAAGGATGAGAGCAAGGACCCAACTTTTTTTTTTGCAAGTCAATGAGGGGTGGTGGTCCCTCTGGAACCTTGTTTTTGGTCCGCAGGTCCCTCCAACAAGTGGCTCAGAAGACAGAAGGAAGGAAGGAAGGAAGGAGGAAGACTGGAAAAGAATGGATTGGGAGAAAGAAGTGAACGATATGAATGTGTGTGTGCGTGCGTGCGTGCGTGTGTGTGTGTGTGTGTGTGTGTGTGTGTGTGTGTGTGTGTGTGTGTGTGTGAAAGAGAAAGAGAGAGAGAGGTGCATCTCCTTAAAACAAAGTAGGAAAGGCAAAAATCAACGAATAATTTTTTTAAGTTGGTGAGTGGGAGTGGGTGAGGAAGTTAACAAAACCTTTTTTCGGGTCAGCTGGCTTTCTCCTCTCTCTCTCTCTCTCTTTTGCTACTCCTCTCCCTCCTCTATCTCTCTCGTTCTCTCTCTATACATGGATCTTCCTCTCCATCTCTGTTTAGCGTGTTTAGTGTGTGTGTGTGTGTGTGTGTGTGTGTGTGTGTGTGTGTGTGTGTGTGTGTGTGTGAGCGAGACAGAGCAGAAAACAAAACACAGATTGCACACAGTCAGAAGGAAACGAGAGGAGGGTGGGGTGGGGGAACAGGGGAAAAGGGGAAGGGGGCTGGGGGCAATAGTTCATATTAACATTGACCAGCACCGAAGTCACGTGGATATTTGACGCTGTAAATATTCATGATGGACGAGGCTTGAGACCCGGTATGGAGCAACTCAATTAGGGTGGTCCCGATGGAACCGTGTGTTCATCCATCTTCCTTTCCCCCAAAGCACCTCTTACAAAGAAGGAAGGAAGGGATAGAGGGTAGGAAGAATGAAAAGAAAGAAAGGGGGGGGGGTATATAAAGGAAAGAATGAAAGAAGAGAGAGGTGAAGAGAGAAGGAGGCGGAGACAGATAGGTAAGGAGGAGAGATGGAGAGATTGAGATGAGAGGGAGAATGGGAGCAAGAAAGGAGATGGATACTGAGAAATACGGAGACAGTGAGAAAAAAAAATATATATATATACGTATATCAGGTGTCCCCCGAAAAAGTGAACCGCTTTTTGACAAGTATTTTCTCAGTGATAGAGGAACCGAATTCATTGAAAATTCAAAACAAGTCGTGGAGGAAGATGGAGGCCACATTGAGCATAAACTGAAATAAGTGAGTTTTTCTCTGATATTGGATTTTCTGACATGCTGTTTTGAATTTGACAATACTCGCATAATTTGCGTCGGAACCTTTAGATATTTTTGCTGACTTGTTGATAATACCCTAAGGTTACTGTGTGAAAATTTTCTATGAATTCGGTTTCTATATCGCTGAGAAAATACTTGTCAAAAAGCGGTTCACTGTTTTGGGGACACCCGATATATATATATATATATATATATATATATATATCAGATATATATAGATATATATATCAGCCTGTTGCTTTGTCTCTCCCACTATCTCTCTTTTCCTGCAACCTTCAGTCTCTCTCTCTCTCTATATATATATATATATATATATATATATATATAAAGACAAAGCAACAGGCTGACAGGCTGAGACTAGGCAAGTATTTCAGAGTCGGAGGAATCCAAAGAGTGAGGGAGGGATGGCAGATACCAGTATGAGTCAGGGACAGTATCAGTATCAGTATCAGTAGCTCAGGGAGGCGTCACTGCGTTCGGTCAAATCCATATACGCTACACCACATCTGCCAAGCAGATGCCTGACCAGCAGCGTAACCCAACGCGCTTAGTCAGGCCTCGAGAGAAAAAAAGAAAGGGACAGGGACAAGGAAAAAAATGCTCATGTATATGAACATGAATGATGATTTGATGGAGACCCCCGTCGGTCCGACAGATGAGTAGGCAGGCAGGCTTATCTGTCGGTGTTTGTCCTCATATGGGAGAAGAGGCCGATTCTGGATGCGCAGCACTTCCCACAGATGTTGCAAGGGAAAATGTCTCCAGAAGTTGAGCCCTGCTTCCTTCGCTCACGCTTCTCCTTAATGGCCAGCATTTTCTTGTTTTCAAACGTCTTTATGCCACTAGAGCACAGCATCCTCCAGCGACAGCGGTCAAGGGCATCAGTTTCCCAGGAAGCGATGTCTATGTCACAGGCTTTGAGGTTTGTCTTCAAGGTGTCCTTGAAGCGCTTGCAGGGTCTTCCAAGTTCACGGTGGCCTTCCTTCAGCTGGCCATACAAAAGCATCTTCGGGATCCTGCTGTCTGTCATATGGACAACGTGTCCTGTCCAGCGTAGCTGGCACTGGATGAATGATACGCCCAGCCGAAAGCCCAGACTTCTTGATCGAAGCCAGTGGTTCATGTCTGTTCGCTGTGTCTTCTGTAAAGGTTAGAACCCGTCAGCGCCTAGTGTGACCATCTCGGTTCCGACTGGACAGTGGGAAAGGTGATGTCGGTATCGGGAACTATTTGGATGGAGGCTATAGGTGTACTGTCTCTCAAGAGCGATTGCGCGCACGCATGCATGCGCTCAGCAACCACGCGCGTATGTATTCACACACGCACGCACGCACGCACGCACACACACACACACACACACACACACACACACACACACACACACACACACAGAGTCTCTCTCTGTCTCCTGTCTCTCTTTCTTTTCACTGTCTCTCTCTCTCTCTGTCTCTCTGTCTTTAGGCATACATAATTATTTCAGGATTTATATGTACTTTAGTATGTGTTTGTATTGATATGATGTGTGTCGATGTTACATGCGTAAACATTTATTGTATGATTTAAATGTACTTTGTTTTCTGTGTACTGTCCAAACCATGGAGACGAACGACTGAAGAAAAAGGCACATTACCCCCCCCCCCCACCCTGTCGCGTGTACTTTAAGCTAATGACAAAGTGCCAAAGTGTCGCAAATCTCTCGGTAGTTTATTTTGTTTCAGTTCTGGGTTTTTTTTCTGCTTTCAGTTCCATTTATTTATTTTTTCAGTTCCATTTATCTATTTTGCACCATTTCGCTCTGATTAGTACCTACTATGTCACCAGAGCTTTTCAGCTAATAACATTAAACATTTCAGTGTTTCAGTGTGTCTCCCTCTGTGTCTCTGTCTGTCTCTGTCTGTCTGTCTGTCTGTCTCTCTCTTTCTCTGTGTCTGTCTGTCTGTCTGTCTGTCTGTCTCTGTCTCTGTCTCTCGTTTGTACGCAAAACATCGACAAAGGAAAGAGGGAAAACATGGAAACAGGCATACAGGAAAACATACGCAGACAGAAACACCCAGATAATGAAAAGCGATATATAAGGAGCAGTTAAAGAACTTACTGGTGCAGGGAAGTCAGGGGAAGGCTTCCCTTGCAATGGTCAACAGCAGTGGCATCTTGGGGCCCCGTGAGGTGTGTCAGCGCCACTGCACAGGGACGACTGTCTTCCGTGAACACTAATGAAAGATGACATCAACATGGAGCAGCCCAATTAGGGACAGTCCTGATGGAACCTTGTGTTTGTCCATTCATTTTTTTTTTGTACCCTCCTGTATCTCTTAACCCTTTCGCCGCCAGTGAATTTAGAGTGCAACATTCACTTGTGCTACAAACACAGAAAATATGGTGTCTAAGAATAGCTGGGGACTCCCCCTGCGGTATGTAGAAAATATGGCCTATTCTACCACCGAACATAAAGAGCAGTAGGTTCATGGATAACAGACCCATGATCTGGTCACCCCTTCAGTGACATGGGTCCTGTACCTAGCTGCTGCATAAATGCGAGTTTGGCAGTGAACGAGTTAAAAAGAACAAACAGAAATAAGGAAGGAAGGAAGGCAATTATGTGAATGAAAGAAATAATGAAAGAGAAAGCGAGGAGAAAGAGAGAACGACAACGCCTTTTTTCTTCCTTGAAGAAAGCAGAAAATGAACAAATAAACGATATAAAAAAAAAGAGAAAAGAAATACAACTGGGAGTGAGGCGAAATGACGAGGAAAGAGAGAGCGTGGGAAGGGACAAGAAAAAAGAGAGTTGGACGCAGATAAACAAGAGAGAGGGAGAGAGAGAGAGAGAGAGAGGGAGAGAGAGAGAGATAATGAGAGATAATGAGAGGCAACGAGATAATTTGTGTGCACGTCAACATTAATTACCAGAGAATACCATCTCTTTAAGTTTTATTTTCTTTCTTCTCCCATCCTCTCTGTCACTTTCTTTCGCTCTTCTCTCCTCTCTCTCTCTCTCTCTCTCTCCTTCTCTGTTTTTCTCTTTCTCTCCCTCTGTCTCTCTCCTTCTGTCTCCCTCTCTCTGTCTCTCTCTCCCCTCTCTCCCCCCTCTCTCTCCCTCTCCCTCTCTCTCTCCCTGTCTCTCTCTCTCCTTCTCTCTCTCTCCCCCTCTCCCTCCCTCTCTATGTCTCCCTCTCTCTCCCTCTCTCTGTCTCTCTCCCTCTCTCTCCCCCTCTCCCTCTCTGTTTTTCGCTTTCTCTCCCTCTGTCTCTCTCCCACTCTCTCCCTCTCTCCCCCCCTCTCCCTCTCTGTTTTTCGCTTTCTCTCCCTCTGTCTCTCTCTCTGTGTCTCTCCCTCCTCTCCCTCTCTGTTTTTCTCTTTCTCTCCCTCTGTCTCTCTCCCTCTGTCTCCCTCTCTCTCCCCCCTCTCCCTCTCTGTTTTTCTCTTTCTCTCCCTCTGTCTCTCTCCCTCTTTCTCCCTCTGTCTCTCTCTCTCCCTCTCTCTCTCTCTATGTGTCTCTCTCTCCCTCTCTGCTTTTCTCTTTCTCTCCCTCTGTCTCTCTCTGCCCCCTCCCCCCTCTCTTTCTCCCTATCTCGTCTCTCTCTGTTGTGCGCACCCACACACGCGTGAATTCTCACACAAGCGTGCAAATGCATACACATGTGTAGGGAGGAGAAGAGGCTTGTGAAGGTTCTGGGGGGAATCAAGAGTGAAGGTGAGAGCGATGAGACACACAGAGATAAACAGAGATTTACCCGACACTCAGCAAAAGAGACTCGGATCAGCAAAAGAGACTCGGACACACACACACACACACACACACACACACACACACACACAGAGAGAGAGAGAGAGAGAGAGAGAGAGAGAGAGAGAAGGAATTTTGTTTCATGTCCCGTCACACATATCGGTGATCGGAGACATTTTGTTAAAGTATTTATATATACATTTGAGTATTATCGGTTAGAAGGGGTGGGAGATGTGAATGAATGGAGAGTTGAGGGAAACTGGGCAAATGAGGGTGAAATTTTTGAAAAAAAAAGATATATCTAAATACAATTACAGGAAATTACTTTAAGGACTCCGTAAAAGAGAAGTCGTTAAACTGAGAAGCGAAACAACTGATAATGACTGCAAAAATTCAAAAACATCAACGTTCTCAGTCACTTGTGAAGACACACTTGAGAGAGAGAGAGAGAGAGAGAGAGAGAGAGAGACTCAAGGACTCAAAGAATTTAACGTTAGGTCTCCGACCTGTTACCATTTAAGGTGCACATGCACACACATGAAAGAAAAGACAATGAACGAATGAATAAAATGAGACCAAAAGTGTTAACACATTCGTTGTGATGAAAGAAAAAACAAAAGAGGGGGGGAGGGGGGGGGGGGGATTTGCCCAGACTCAGAATCGTGCTTCAAGGAGTCCTTCCCTTCTTTTGAACGCTTAGAATATATACCTCTCAGACAAACAGCTCCATGTTCATGAAGAGAGAAATTGGGGAAGCCAGACAGAGGGAAAGATGGAGAGAATGGTGAAGGGGAGGGACGGAAGGAGAGACATAGAACATTGATACACGTAGAGAAGACAGAAATGCTGATTCAGAGAGAGAGGGGGGGGGGGGGGGGGAGAGGGATTTTAAAGCTCACGCACCCTCGAAATAATCATGTGTCGTGACGAAAGCTCAGACTCTTTGGATCAAAGTCGGAAGGTTCGTGTCTGTTGATTGCGTCTTGTGTAAAGGTCAGAATCCGCCAGTTCTCAATCTGGCCATCTCCGTTCTGATTGGACAGAGAGAAACGTGACGTCGGTTATCAGGAACCTTCTGGATGGAGACAAGAGATAAATGCTGTAGACAAGTGCACACACGAATATACATATCGATATCTATGTATCTATGTTATCTATGTATCTATATATCTGTGTCTGTCTATCTATCTATCTATCTATCTATCTATCTATCTGTCTGTTTGTCTGTCTGTCTATCTATACGTGCTCGCGCACAGACACATATGCATGCACGCAAAGGTGAACTGGGTAGCACACGTTTCCTATCACGCTGAAATAGGGGTTACAGAAAAAAAGAGGGAGCTGTGTGGGTACAGATAAGCAAAGATTTATATATGAAACGTGCCTCCACCCTCCCTCTACCCCTCCCCCCCCCCCAAACCCCACCTCCCTCGCCCCCCCACACACGCACACAACAAGAGACGAGTTACATGTGATTTCAAAAGAGTTATCTAAAATGCACTGGAGAGAGAGGGAGGGTGTGGGGGGGGGGAGGGAGGTTGAGACTTGAGGCAGTTATCGGAGCTATAGGATGAGCGGCTTATATCACAGATTGACATAAGTTTACATTTGAGCCAACAGCAAAGTGAGAGCTGTATTATCAATGGTTTCTCCAGTCAATGGGAAACCATTCACAGCTTAGTCTTTTGTGAAGGACTATGACTCTCAAACTTGGAGGCAAAATTGCGCTGGCTCTTAGTGCTGCAGCCTTGTGGGCTAGTTGGCCTTTGGGAACCATCCCAACGCCGACTGTCCTAAAAACCCTCTTGGCCGAGAGAGTGGGGATGTAACTTGGGCAAGACACTCTCCACTATAATCAAATTCTAGCCCAAATAATCGGAACAGCAGTTGCCTCCTCTGCTGTTCTGATGGTCATAGTCGGACACGACTGACTATCATATATATAAAGGATGAGCAGCGCTTCAAACACAGGTGAACTGATGGCATACGAGTACGTGTCAAAAAACACACACAGGAAACGATGCATGCAGACCGACACGGAATCAAACAGACCTGTGGAACTCCAGACTAGGAGAGCGGAGAAGGGGGCGGGGTCAAAAGAATAGAAAAGGATAATTATTTGAACGTGTCCCGAAACTAGCATTAGAGAGAATGATTGATAGATAGACGTTAAGTAGGTTACCAAGTAGGCAGTCAGATAGGAGGGTAGGTAGGTAGGTAGGTGGCTAGGTAGGTAAACATTTGTGCACACCTGCCAGTGACTGAACCCCCTTTGTGTGTATACGCACGCAGAAGATCGAATACGCACGTTAAAGATCTTGTAATCCTTGTCAGCTTTCGGTGGGTTATGGAAACAAGAACATGCCCAGTATATCACCCCCGAAAACGGAGTATGGCTGCTTACATAGCGGGGTAAATAAATAAAACGGTCATACACGTAAAATGTTAAATGTTACATGTTTGTCTGAGTGTGTATGTGTGCATGTCCCGAAATCTGATTGAATGACACAGGAAACGAATGATGAGCGCCCAATGGCAGCCGTCAGTCGGCTCTACCCAGGTAGGCAGCCTGTTGTGTAAATGACCCCGTTTTCGTAAAGCGCTTAGAGCTTGGTCTCCGACCGAGGATAGGCGCTATATAAGTATCCATATCAATCAATTAATCAATCAATCAGTTATCTGTCCGAGTCTCTTTCTCTTTCTCTTTCTCTGTCTCTCTGTCTGTCTGTCTCTTTCTCGCTCTCTCTCCATCCTCCCTCCCATCTTTCTTCTTTCTTCCAAGGCAAGTCAAGTCAACTTTGTTATAATCTCTTGAGAAAATAAACTCTTTTTTTTTTTTTTTTGAAGAACGAGCCTTCACATTTGACATTTTCCAAAACAGATTTGGAGCACAGCAATTATCATGTTTGCAGTCACACTATTTCACTTTGCAGTAAGAAAACAGAGCTCTGTTGGGTTTTTTTGTTTTTCTTTTTGTTTGTTTGTTTGTTGTTGTTGTTGTTGTTTTTGTCTTGCTGCGCTGATTCCCAAGGATGGTTGGTTGGTTGGTTGGTTGGTTTTTACGATGACGGAACAGATGGGCAGGATTCAGTTTATATGTTTAGACTGCCCCTCTCCCCTTCCCCATTGGTTCAATCCTCGTCTGGCCCTCGCAACCTGGAGCATTGGGGGAGGTGGGTGGGGGGAGGAGAGGGGGGGGAGGAGAGCGAGGAGGGGGTAGACAGAGAGAGAGAACACTGAACACTGAAAGGTTTAATGTCATTAGCTATACAGCTCTAGTGACATGGGGGGGGGGGGGGTGCAATCTGAACAATAATGAAGAAAATAATGAAACACAATAGAATGGAAAATAAACATACCTGGAGTCAAATAAAGAGAGAAAGAGAGAGAGAGGGAAGAAAAACACCGAAAGAGAGACGAAGTGATTATGAATCAATCTATCTATCTATCTGTCTATCTATCTATCTATCTATCTATCTATCTATCTGTCTGTCTGTCTGTCTGTCTGTTTGTCTCTCCCCCTCTCTTTCTCCCTCC
Organism: Babylonia areolata; assembly: GCF_041734735.1. NCBI lineage: Eukaryota > Metazoa > Mollusca > Gastropoda > Neogastropoda > Buccinidae > Babylonia > Babylonia areolata. The sequence continues at coordinate 11,615,931 of NC_134878.1, read as the reverse complement.
TCTCTCTTTATACTCTCCCTCTCTCTGTCTCTCCCTCTCCTTTTCACTCTCTTTGTAATATTTGTGCATGTATTTACGTGTTTTTTGACATAATTAGAAATTGAGCAGGTTAGGTTGTGTGCTTTTTTGTATTGTGTGTTTGTTATATTGCCCCATTTTTTATGAGGGCTGGATGAAAACAAGCCTTATGTAATTATTCCTTTTCTTCCCTCAGTATCCCTCAGTTGGAAAATTCGATCGTCCTCTTCTCTTCTCTCTGTCTCTCTCTGTCTCTCTCTCTCCCTCTCTCTCTCTCTGTGTCTCTCTCTCCACCCCTATCTCCTTTCTGTCCCTCCCCTCTCTCTCTCTCTCTCTCTCTCTCTCTCCCCATCCCCCCACCCCTCTCTCCCTCATCTCCCCCTCTCTGCTTTCCTCCTCCCCCACCCGCCCCCCCACCCCGGATTCCCCCCCCCCCTACCCCCCGTATTATTTCTTCTTTCTTCCAGAACGATCCCTGACACTTGACATTTTCCCCACGGAGGGATTTTGAGCTCAGTCAGCTATTTGTTCATGGGGGACCGTGGGGGTGTGTGGAGGGTGTGTGCGGGGGGGGGGGGGGGAGGGGTCACACTGTTTCGCCTCGGTTATCGCAGGAAGAAAATCATGCTTGCATTTTTTTTTCTTTGTTTATTAGTTTTTCTTTATTCGCTAACACCCAAGAGTTGATTTTTTGTTGTTGTTTGTATTGTTTTGTACTGTCTTTGATTTTCACCCGGACGAAAACGGATGGAGAGGATTATGTTGATGTTTATAGACCATCCCCGATTCGCCTGTTGAGGTTTTTCCTCTGGAAAATTAACAGATAATGAGGCCGGGTTTGTTCCAGTATACCTTTTATTTTACCTGTGTGCTAGCTGAACCGGTAGCGTTGCAAGCAGCGCTGACTTGGAAGTTGTGTTCCTTGTGAATGGAGAGAGTTACCACTCTGTACTATGAGGTTTGCTTTTTTTTTTGTTTTTCCTTCATGAAGTGTGGAGTGTAAGCTGTGTGGGTGGGTGGTTATTTGGAGGGGGGTTGGGGGGCGGGGGGGGGGGGGGGGGGGGGGGGGGCGGGGCAGAGTGAGTATGGGTGTGGAGACAGACGCGGAGGAGGGTGAAGGGTGGAGAGAGGAGAGGAGGGAGGAGAGGGGAGATGGGCCAATAGAAAGGTCAGAGAGACAGAGAGAGAGGGGGGGGGGGAGAGAAGGAGAGAGAGGGAGAGACAGACAGACAGACAGAGAGAAAGAGAGAGAGGGAATGGTAATAGCCCACAGCAAAGTGCGTCTGTTTCGCTTTTTTCCTTGTGAGTGTGTGTGTGTGTGTGTGTGTGTGTGTGTGTGTGTGTGTATCCACGTGCGTGCGTGTGTGCGTGCGTGCGCGCCTGTGTGCGTGTGTTTGTGTACGTGCGCGCGCGCGTGTGTGTTTGTGTGTGTGTGTGTTTGTGCGTGCATGCGTGGATGATTATATAGTTTGTGTGTGCGTGCATGGATCCGTTGCTTATGTGCGCGTGCTTTTCTCCATCCAGTTCTTGCCCATTGTACTGGGGTCTACACACACACACACACACACCATCAGTTATACATGACAAAGTCCAAAAACATTAATAAAAAGAAGAAAAAAAAAACTGACCCCAGACAAGTGCTTTCGAATAAACTGAATGTAAATCTATGATACTGAAAAGAGTGAAGACAGAATGGGAGATCGACAGGGCGAGGTGTATGAGGACGGGGGTGGGGGGGGGGGGATGGTAAGGGGGGGGGGGCAGGGAAAGGAGGGGGGCGGGGGGCGAACGAGTGAGTCCATTTAAAACGAACGCACGTGCAAATGACGGCAGGGAAAGAGAACTAAAAACTCCCGGTAGACTGTATGAAGCAAGTTGTTTTGTCCAGATAAACCTGTATTGATCCGAGGAATCGTGAAGCCTGTGCGTGGAGAGAGAGAGAGAGAGAGAGAGAGAGAGAGAGAGATGTTTACTTTATGTGTCTGTTGTTGGTATGTATATCTGTATGTGTCTCTCTGTGTCACTGCCTGTCTGTCTGTCTGTCTCTCTTTCCCTTATTCCCTTCCTCCCTTCCTCTCTCTCTCTCTCTGTGTCACTGTTTGTCTGTCTCTCTGTCTGTCTTTCTCTCTCTCTCTCTCTCTCTCTCTCTCTGTCACTCGCCCTCTGTCTGCCCTCAGTCCACAGTGTTCTTCCTCGTTTCCCTGCTCCATGTATTTTCTCCCATCTCTATATCTCTCTCTCTCTCTGTCCTGTGGGTTTGATGTGTGTGTGTGTGTGCGTGTGTGTCTGTGTGCATGTGTGTGCGTATGTGTGTGTGTGTGTGCATATGTGTGTGTTTGTGTGTGTGTGTGTGTGTGCGTGAGTGTGTGTGTGTGTATGTATGTGTGTGTGCGTGTGTGTCTGTGCGTGTGTGCGTATGTGTACGTGGGGGTGAGGGGAGCGAGAGACAGGGATGGTGGAGTTTGAAGTGTGTGTACATACATGTCTCTGATAGAGAGAGAGAGATGGTGGGAGGTTACTCAATAACAAATTGAAATCCAAGCAAACACACACACACACACACACACACACACACACACACACACACACACACACACACAGAGAGAGAGAGAGAGAGAGAGAGAGAGAGAGAGAGAGAGAGCAGAACACACAGGAACTACCGTTATGTGTTCAATTATTTCGAAGTGTCAGTGTAAAGCACCAACTACCAAAACGTGTTCTGTGACATCGGGTGTCAACCCCCCCCCCCCCCCCACCCCCCCCCTACACACACACAAACACTAACCAGAGAGGAAATTATGACTTCGCAACTACATAGAGAGAGAGAGGGGGGGAGGAGGGGGGCAGAGGGGGGAGGCGAAGAACAGGAGGGGGGGTGGGTGGATGGAGGGAGGGGAGAGAGGTAGGGGAAAGGGAGAGATGTCACTAAGGGGCAGACCTTTTCAAACGAGGCCATAAACAGAAATAAACACACGAACAGCATTCGATCAACATAGCCATAACTTGTATTGATCCAGCTAGGGGGAAAAGGAAGAAAGAAAGAAGAAAAAAAAAACCACCACCAAAAAAAACAAAACAAAACAAAAAAACCAACGAAGGAAGATCATGCTGATAATGGTGAGCTGGAACTTTGTGTTGGTTTTTTTTTTTCCTGTTTGTCTGTCTGCCAGCCTGAATGTTTGTCTTTTCCTGTCTTTCTCTCTGTGTGCATGTGTATGTGTGTGTGTGTGTGTGTGTGTGTGTGTGTGTGTGTGTGTGTGTGTGTGAGAGAGAGAGAGAGAGAGAGAGAGAGACAGCCTGTGTGTATGTGTGTGTGAGAGAGAGAGAGAGAGAGAGAGAGAGAGAGAGTGTGTGTGTGTGTGTGTGAGTGTGTGTGTGTGTGCGAGCCACTGTGTGTGTGTGTGTTTGTGTTTGTGAGTGACGTGTGTGTGTGTGTGTGTGTGAGAGAGAGAGAGAGAGAGAGAGAGAGAGAGAGAGAGAGAGCCTGTGTGTATGTGTGTGTGATAGAGAGAGAGAGAGTCTGTGTGTGTGTGTGTGTGTGTGTGTGTGTGTGTGTGTGTGTGTGTGTATGTGTGAGCCACTGTGTGTGTGTGTTTGTGTTTGTGAGTGAGTGAGTGACGTGTGTGTGTGTGTCTGTGTGTGTGTGTGTGTGTGTCCATGCACAGGAACGAAGGTCAGAGAACAGGAAGGCCGGAGGCTGAAACAGGTCTGTATGCTTCCACACACACACACCCCCCCCCCATCCCCCACCACACCCCCCTCCCCCCACCCACCGTTCTTCATCCACTTTTCACCACACTGAACGCGGGAGCGACCAACCGTGTGCGCTCCATCATTTATTAACACACTGGTTCCTCCCCCTCTGGTGGAGAATCCGCGTTACAAATGCATATACTGCAAACATCCCTGCCCGCAGGATCGAAACGAAACGAAACGAAACGAAGCGAAACGAGAGAGAGAGAGAAAAAAAAAACCCAGACAGACAGACAGAGAGACAGGCACACACACACACACACACACACACACACACACACAGAGAGAGAGAGAGAGAGAGAGATGGACGGGCGCATGGTTTATTCATTTACAGGCCATTGCCCTTGTGAGAAGAGCCAGGTACAGAGAGAGAGACAGACAGACAGACAGAGAGGCAGAGAGAAAGACGGACGGGCGCATGGTTTATTAATTTATAGGCCATTGCCCTTGTGAGAAGAGCCAGGTACAGACAGAGAGACAGACAGACAGATATGGTTTATTCACGTATACGCCATCGTCCGTCCTCGGTGAGACGAGAGAGAGAGGAGGGAGGGAAAGAGAGAGACGGAGAGAGAGGGAGGGAGGAATTTGTGGGTATATCGCTATATCATTTGTCAACTTTAAGATCATTTGCGCATGGACAAATTAACCAAAGTTGCTCTTGATTTAGCTTTTGTGATATTTCGAAGAGTTTTTTTTGTTTGTGATAAGTATTTGACTTAGCAATGTTCTTCAAACACCAATCGTTATGTTCCAGCTTTCCGGTCCAGTCTTCTTTGAAACAACAACTATTTCTTGCCTGAACAGAGGAATGTGGCAGAATGGTTAAGACACTCATCTACCAGTACAGAGGCTGTGAGGGTATGGGTTCGAATCCCGCTCTCGCCCTTTCTCCCACGTTTGACTGGAAAATCGAACTGGTGCGTTTAGTCAATCGGATGAGACGATAAACCGAGGTCCCGCGTGCAGCACGCACTTGGCGCACTGAAAAAGAACCCATGGCAACGACAGTGTTGTCCTCTGGCAAAAGTCTGTAGAAGAAATCCTCTCTGATATGTACACAAATGAAATATAAGCATGACTAAGCGTGGTGGGTTATGCTGCTGGTCAGGCATCTGCCTAGCAAATGCGGTGTAGTGTTTATGGATTTGTCCGAACGCAGTGGCGCCTCCTTGAGAAACTGAAACTGACGATCTTCAAGCCATCTGTCTCGGTTGTGGGCTGTTCTCAGCGATTTGAAACTGAAGCTGTAACTGTCTGAACAATTTGAAGTGCGCTCTTTCTGCTCATCTTCATCCTCTCCATGTGTCCATACTCCTGAAAATCCCCCAAACGAACTGAACATTAATACCCCAAACGAACTGAACATTGATTTAAATGAAATGCCCATTTTGGAGCGTTTCCTCTTTCATGTTTCTATCGAATTCTTGTTAAGGCAGTTCTTTTTTTTATTATTATTTTTTTTAGTTTAGTAATTCAATGCACATGAAGATCAATGGGTGCAAATATCTGCCAATTTCTTCCTATTACTAGTATAATGCTGGGAGCGTTCCAGCTGAATCCAAGGATTTTTTTTTTTTAACCGGCATGTACCCATGTAGTCTATTCAGTTACACTTCTAATTCTGTTGTGACCCCCCCTCCCCCCGCAAAAAAAAAAAAAAAAAAAATATATATATATATATATATATATATATATATATATACTGATATTGCGACATCATTGTGATAACGTGTTGTTGTTTTACCCGTCTTATCGTCGCGAAAAAAACTTTTGGATCACATGTGTGTTTTCACTCAACGTCAGTCTGCGTAATAACTCGATGTTTCGGTTGTGTGTGTGTGTGTGTGTGTGTGGTGTGCGTGTGTGTTGTGCGTGCGCGCGTGTTTGTGTGTGTGTGTAGTGCGTGTGTGTGTGTGAGTGCGTGTGTGTGTGTGTGTGTGTGTGTGTGTGTGTGTATGTGTGTGTTGTGTGTGTGTGTGTGTGTGTGTGAGTGAGTGTGTGCGTGCGCGCGCGCGCGCGCGAGTGTGTGTGTGTGTTGCTTACCTGCTTGTGTGCGTGCGTGTGTGGCCGTGATAAACTTTGTAGTTAATTTTCTCTGGAGACACTTAGTTTGTCGACACAAAAGTTAGATGGATTGAAAATGGGGGAAAATCAGTTCTTTCCACATAATCTGTTTTTGATTAAAAAAAATGCACACCTGCAAAATTACAAATAAACCAAAATATTTCCACAGTCGGGTTACCGTAACATTTTAATATATTGTTGACAAAACTCAGCACACCTGCCTGACATACTTACACTGATTAACTGCAGTCGTTTTTTTTATCATTTCAGTTCAAATGAACAACAGTAAAAACCGTTTACATTGATGATTAGATCTCTCAGGAGCAGGGAACTAGTGGTAAGTTAATCTGAGTATACAACTGGAAATATATATATTTTTGTAAACGGTTCTCTCTCATCTAAAACATTAGCCTCCATAAGTTTTAGATATGATTCAAGGCATGGAAAGGTTTTACACCAGTATGGAGGTTTCGCTGTAGGTTATTTACATTCCCCCAAGTGTTTTTTTTTTTTCGGGAAAATGCATTTGCGTAGACCTTTTTCATATTAATTAGCTAGCACGCGCGGTTGTTGGTGAAAACATTATTGAAAAGAGGGAGGAGGCACTAATAATTTATTTATTCAGACACTGATTTGTGTATAGGTCTCGTCGCTTGCTATATAATATCTACCAATGACCATCACGATCAGCAGATCTCGTATTTTGCCTAAAACTTTCAGCTCGAAGAAGACAGTTACACTTAGGGCGAACTACGCATGCGTGTTTGAAGTGACTGTTTATGGTATTAATTTCCGTTGGATTCAAAACTTCTGTCATCGTTTTTTTAGAGATAATAATTTGCACCGTGTGCTTTCATGGATTCCGGTAATGGATTGCTTTTGTTGACTTTTTAAAATTTTATTTTAGTAATTATTTCATCATCACCATCATTATTGTCATCATCACCACCACCACCATCATTATCATCATCATCATCATCATCATCTTCTTCTTCTTCTTCTTATCACTGACATTAGTATTTGTAGCATTGCATTCGTGTCAAACATATAGAGCAAAGAGAGGTTCAGTGAAGAGGCTTGGATGTTTCAGTCAGTGACTTTGGTAGTGTATAACACCTTAGGTCACTCTGACATCAGTCACGGAGAAGAAGGCATCATGAACGAAATGTCCTATCCACTGAACATAATTGACATGTGACGGGCACAATAGCCGAATGGTTATTGCGTTGGACTTTTCAATCTGAGGGTCCTGGGTTCGAATCTGTTGGCGCCTCGTGGGTAAAGGGTGGAGATTTTTCCGATCTCCCAGGTCAACGTATGTGCAGACCTGCTTGTGCCTGAACCCCCTTCGTGTGTATACGCAAGCAGAATATCAAATACGCACGTTAAAGATCCTGTAATCCATGTCAGCGTTCGGTGGGTTATGGAAACAAGAACATACCCAGCATGCACACCCCCGAAAACGGAGTATGGCTGCCTACCTGGCGGGGTAAATAAACAAAGCGGTCATACACTAAAATGTTAAATATATGTTACATGTCTGTCTGAATGTGTATGTATGTGTGCCTGACATCTGAATGAATGACACAGGAAATAAATGAAGAGTGCCCATTGGCAGCCGTCAGTCGGCTCTACCCAGGAAGGCAGCATGTTGTGAAAATGACCCCGTGTTTGTAAAGCGCTTAGAGCTTGGTCTCCGACCGAGGATAGGCGCTATATAAGTGTCAATATCAATTGATTGAAAGTAAAAAAAAAGGACATGTCCGGAGTGATTGTCGTATACATCACGTCCGAAGATGTCCCTTCCCCCCCCACTCCCCCTAACCTAGCCTCTCTCACAGAAGTAACAAAATCATGAATAAGGCGGATCGCCGAAAAATATGGATGCAGAGCTGGATGATAGAAGCGTACAGATCATCCAGAAGAAACTATGTCTTTCTGCTTGATCCTCTGC
>NC_134878.1:11590639-11603139 GCF_041734735.1 Babylonia areolata | reverse complement strand
GTAAAAAAAAACCTCAAGCAAACAAAATGCACAAGAATAAATACAAAGAAAACATTTACATCAGAAGAGAGAGGAACAGGGAGTGGGTGCGAGAGAGAGAGAGAGAGAGAGAGAGAGAGAGAGAGAGAGAGAGAGAGAGAGAGAGAGAGAGAGTTTCGTTAAACAAGAAAACGAGGTCTTCGATTCTCGTTTCCATTTTTTGTTCTCTCTATCAAGTTTAGAAACTGAGTTTGATACGTCTCTGAACATTCCGTAACTTTAGAGGCGAAAAGATCCTCAGAACGACTTTTTAATGTATTGAAAGATCGCTTTTAAACTTTTGTCGAGAATCAGAAGGCTGTCGTGCGCGAGACCAGTTATGGAAACGCGACATTTTACTCCAACCCACTTTGAAACTCCCGTAAACCGTTTTGTTCTGTGCGATGTGATGTGTTTGGTATAGTGTTACGTTATGAGGTTTGGTGTGGTGGGTTTTATTAGATTGTTCTGTGTTCTAGTTTCAACTTTTTTGCCTTCAAACCATAAGACCTGTACTCCGCTGACTGAGAACCAATGGAAATTCTGTTACCACTGATGGCGGTCTCCACTCTTGGGGGGAGACGCTCACTCAGACCTACTCCGGCACTAAGCGACTGTTGTCGTCAGTTGGTGGCTTTGTAGGTGGTGCCCTGTGTATGCTGAATCAGAACAGGCACGACTGAACTGATCACTGAAGTGCAGGGTCTTCTCTGGTGTGTGGCCTCCTGATGATCTAACATCGATTGTTCCCTGTGGACTGCCGACACCGGGCAGCGACAGAAAAACTTTGGTATGGCCTTGTATGGGAGACTTGGAAATGATCGGCTACAAAATTTACAGGCTTGCACTACAAAATTTACAGGCTTGACGTTAAGAAGAATCAAATGGAACACTGCTCCAAGCATATGACGACATGACAATTATTTAGATCAACCATAGCCTAGCTGTGACTAACATGTGAAACTTTATCAACGAATTTGCCTTGTTCCATTTCGATCATATTTCTGTTGTTTCGATTATGAAATGTAAATCAAATGGAACACTGCTCCAAGCATATGACGACATGACAATTATTTAGATCAATCATAGCCTAGCTGTGACTAACATGTGAAACTTTATCAACGAATTTGCCTTGTTCCATTTCGATCATATTTCTGTTGTTTCGATTATGAAATGTAAATCAAATGGAACACTGCTCCAAGCATATGACGACATGACAATTATTTAGATCAATCATAGCCTAGCTGTGACTAACATGTGAAACTTTATCAACGAATTTGCCTCGTTCCATTTCGATCATATTTCTGTTGTTTCGATTATGAAATGTAAATCAAATGGAACACTGCTCCAAGCATATGACGACATGACAATTATTTAGATCAATCATAGCCTAGCTGTGACTAACAAGTGAAACTTTATCAACGAATTTGCCTTGTTCCATTTCGATCATATTTCTGTTGTTTCGATTATGAAATGTAAATCTATCTGAAGCCAGTCAAGAAGGTTTTTTTCCTCTTCCTTTGCTTTGTTTTACAACCGACAGTATTTTGAGTGGTAACTAGGAATCATGTGTGAGTCCTGATAGACTTTTCCTTTCTTCTCTCATCGTGGGTTTGGATCGTCTTTTCATACACTGCTGCCTTTACACACCACTATAATTAGTCACTGAGAGTACTGAGAATCAGTGAAGCACTAACCTTCATCAGTGACAGCAAATGAGAAGGAACGCGTCATATGCACTCACTGGAATATTCTCGAACAAACTGTTAGTGTCCAGAGACGTCACTGACTGTGACGTTAAGAAGAATCAAATGGAACACAGCTCCAAGCATATGACGACATGGCAATTATTTAGATCAATCATAGCCGAGCTGTGACTAACATGTCAAAGCAATAATTGAACAAAGCAATAACTGGACATACTCCTATGAACACAAGTACTGTCTCAACCAATATAATTTACAAATCAACACATTCTACACACTAGTACTTACAGCAATAAGTAGCCAGGTATCAGCCATTGTGAGAACACACACGACACACACTCACACTGCCCGCGACGCAGCAAGAGAGAGAGAGAGAGAGAGAGAGAGCAGCTCTGGTCAGATGACTGACCAGGTATGAAATGACCACTCATCACTCACTGTGCCAATTTATGCAAGTTAAGCGGACTGCAAAGACAGTCACGTGCGCTGCAAACAGATCGACCCTAATCTGGCCAAATCTGAAGGAAGGAATTTTTGTTTAATGTCCCGTCACACATATCGGTGATTGAAGACATTTTGTAAAAGTATTTATGAATACATCTGAGTATTATCGGTTAGAAGGGGTGGGAGATGTGGATGAATGGAGGGTTTGGGGAAACTGGGCAAATGAGGGTAAAAATGTGGGTGAAATTTGAAAGAAAAACAAAACAAACAAACAAACAAACAAACAAAAAAAACCCTCTAAATACAGTTACAGGAAATTACTTAAAGGACTTCGTAAAAGAGAAGTCGTTAAACTGACAAGCGAAACAACTGATAATGAATGCAAAAAGTCAAAAACATCAACGTTCTCAGTCACTTGTGAAGACACACTTTCGTGTACAAAAGGCTTCATCAAGCTACAGTGAAAAATTATATGCTCAATTGTCAGGTTATAAAAGCATATACACTTGACATTAGAACAATACTTGGTCCGTAATGAATTTGATAATAGTCTGAAAGCTAAGCTCAGAATTGGTCTGCGAATCGGACCAAAGTCTGAGAGAGTCAACTGACGAGGTTTTAGGCCAAATCTGACAACTGTGTTTCTTACAAGGTGTTCAGTGACAGATTTCTAAATGATTCCTGAACCGATTTACGTCGGATAAGTTGCAAAAGAAAGAGCTCAACGCTTACTTTCTAATGAGTATAAAATGAAGTGTTGATTATTTAAGATGAATTTATAATCTTGATTTAAGTCACCAGAACAGGGTCAGTTTTAACGAGCTCGTCGCTGAAAATTACAAACTGCGTTAAATCAGTTTAACGTAGGCAAACACAAATGGAATAGACTTAAAGATGGAATCGCGACGATTCTGCCAGTATATAATACTTGTAGTTTACTGATCCGATAAAAGATATATTAATTAAATACGGTGGTGCAGAAACACAAGTTTCCGCTCAGCCAATGACGTACCGTGACACTGGTCGAACAGCGAGTGTGTGGCGAGAACAAAATGATGTAAGCAGCTTGGCGTTCAAACTGGGAGTTCCAGTTTCAGTTTCAGTAGCTCAAGGAGGCGTCACTGCGTTCGGACAAATCCATATATGCTACACCACATATGCCAAGCAGATGCCTGACCAGCAGCGTAACCCAACGCGCTTAGTCAGGCCTTGGGAGTGATGTCACACAATCTGTGTCGTCTGATGTAGCTGGTGTGTGAGCAGTTTTGGAGCAAGCATAGCGCGCTTGGTCACATATAAAATGTTGAATACATAGTTGATCTATTCATGACGCATATTTTCTTGTTATGAAAATGTCTTCTGTTATTTATGTGAAAAATGTAAACGCAAAAATGAATATGAAAAAAAGAGTTCTGCATGTGCTGTTTTGTGAGCACAATCATGATGCATTTCTGGCATTCCTTGGAAGCCGATCTGGTGTCTAGGTGATAGTTCGGCGCTGTTTAGACTTTGTAGTATAAACGAATCCGCTCTCGCTGTCAGTATTTTGTACTCTATCTTTTTCCACATTCTGTTCTCTCTCTCTCTATCTCTGTCTCTCTGTCTCTCTCTTTCCCTTTCTTAGCCCCCCCCCCCCCTCGCCCACCCCCTTCCCTCTCCCCTCCACCTCAACCGCCCCCCTTTTCATTCGAATATACAGAAATGTTGATTTCTAATGAATAATGATCATCATCATCATTATGACAGAAATGATAATAATCCAAATAATAATAATATCATTTATTTTCAGTCTAATATCATCATCTTAGATGAACAGATTATCAGCAAATGAATAAACGAACGAAATCTCGCTGTCAGATTCCGTGGCGAAAAATACACCCAGAGCGCGCTGACGTGTAAAGGGCCTGTCTGTTGGAGACCAGAGCCAGTTGTGTGCAATGGTTGAGCTGACGGCTGCTCATTGGGCTCACTGGCTCAGACTTAGGAATCTGACCTCTCTCTTTGGATATGAACGAATATTACGGTATGTCAAAGTGTTTTTGGAGGAAGTGGCTATTGGCGACAGGGAGTAAATTGTTTGCACCCTGTCTTCTTCTTCTTCCTCCGCCCCCGCCCCCCCTCTCCCTCTCTCTCCCTCTCTCTCTCCCCCTCACTTTTGCTCTCTGTCTCTCTCTGTGTCTGTCTCTCTCCGTCTCTCTAAGTCCACTTGTGCTCTTTTTTCTTTTTTACACCATTCAAGATATTTTATTAGTAGTTCATCATTTTCTTGCTTCTGTCACTGTCTCTTGTTTCTCAGTCCTTGGCAAAAAGACACACACACACACACACACACACACACACACACACACACACACACACACACACACACACACACACACACACAAACAACCAACCAACCAACCAACCAACACCAACAAGCAAAGAAACAAACTGGATCGCTCAGGGAAACGCCCCCATCTGAGCTGTGCAATTTCGGATACATGTTTCCCTGGACCTCGTCCCCAGCAATTTGTCAGCCCTGTCTCCCCAAGGACGCCTGCTTTTCCTGCCGCAATTTGCGATGCTCTCCCCTGACCCCCATCCATCCTCCCTGGCCCTCCTCCCGTACTCCTCCGCCCCCATCGTTTCCTTCCTCCGCTGTTGGGTCTGTTGCGGCATGCATTGTTACACCTGCATGGACTGTCGCCGTCGACAATTCATACTGCCCTCACTGCATGTATTGTCGCCCTTCTCCACTGATGCTGTTGTGAGGAGAGAGTGAGGAATTGTGACGTAACTTTTACGACCCAGCGTAGAGTCGTTAAATGGCTGCGCCCTCGCAGATACGACAAGAACACACACACACACACACACACACACACACACACACACACACACACACACACACACACACACACACAGCAACAGTGCAAAAGGGCGACAATACTTATGTTCAGTGAAGCTGCACGTATTGTCGCCGGCGACAATCCATTCAGGGAAGACACTACATTCGGCAGTATCAGCACCAGTGCAGAGGGGTGACAATAATTATGTGCAGTGAGGACCGCACGTATTGTCGCCGGCAACAATTCAAAAGCAACAGTGCAAAAGGGCGACAATAATTATGTTCAGTGAAGCTGCACGTATTGTCGCCGGCGACAATCCATTCAGGGAAGACACTACATTCGGCAGTATCAGCACCAGTGCAGAGGGGCGACAATAATTATGTGCAGTGAGGACCGCAAGGTATTGTCGCCGGCGACAATTCATACACGGGCGACTCCACATGCCGCAACAGGTCCTGCCATCCCCGTGTGGCCTATCGTTTGACCTCGCTGCCGGCCCCTTGATTGCTCTCAACGCCGGGGGGACGCGTGTCGAGTTACTGGCCCTGAGCTGCACTGTCCTCTGGAAGTATGAAGAGGGTTCAGGCGGATGGGATTTTATCGACACGTTGGAAGCACACAAATGTGAAAAAAAAACAACCGCGCAGGAATATCTAAGTGAATTCAGGCCTGAATCCTTTTTTGGTGTTCTGAAAGAAGAAAGAAACAAGCGGGGGAAAAAAAGCAAAGCAAACACACACACACACACACACACACACAACACACGCACAACACACACACACGCACACACACACACACACACACACACACACACACACACACACACTTTACCGACAGAAAATTTAGATTCGTTCAATGACAGTGTTTTGCCGAAAGGGAAAGGGGGAACGAATGTTATTGTAAATTCCCCGGTGAGTGCTCCGTGAACCAGTGCTTTCTCCAAATGGGTGTGTGCTCAGCATCAGTGTGGGCCATGGCTCGCCACAGGACCTGTTTCCTTGGAGAGAGAGAGACGGGCGCAATAGCCGAGTGGTTAAAGCGTTGGACTGTCAATCTGAGGGTCCCGGGTTCGAATCACGGTGACGGCGCCTGGTGGGTAAAGGGTGGAGATTTTTACGATCTCCCAGGTCAACATATGTGCAGACCTGCTAGTGCCTGAACCCCCTTCGTGTGTATATGCAAGCAGAAGATCAAATACGCACGTTAAAGATCCTGTAATCCATGTCAGCGTTTGTTGGGTTATGGAAACAAGAACATACCCAGCATGCACCCCCCCCCACCCGAAAACGGAGTATGGCTGCCTACATGGCGGGGTAAAAACGGTCATACACGTAAAAGCCCACTCGTGTGCATACGAGTGAACGCAGAAGAAGAAGAAGAAGTGGAGAGAGACCACCGGGCTTTGCTTGCTGTTTACCAGTTGAAGAGGCCTGATCCTGAATGAAAAAAAGAGCAAATCTTCTTCCTCTTCTTCGTTCGTGGGCTGCAACTCCCACGTTCACTCGTATGTACACGAGTGGGCTTTTTACGTGTACGACCGTTTGTACCCCGCCATGAAGGCAGCCCTACTCCGCTTTCGGGAGCAAATGAACGAGGGGACAGTGTTCAGGTGCCAGTTGCATTGCTTGGTTCTAACTTTTTGACAGTAACACCTGACTAAATGCCCACGTTAACAGAACTACGCCATTGGTCAGTTCCATACGACACACAGTTGGTATCGGGTTACGACCATACTGGGCTCTTCCGTCCGAACAATGCAACTGGCTGCAGGACTCAACCCCATCGAACAACACAACCCCTTCACAGAACTAAGACCCTTGCTTGGTTTTGCTTGCTTGGTCCCTTGCCTCCGTGTGGAACCGTCGGGCACCACAATGCTGACTCGTGCACTGGCCTTCTCCATTCTGGACCATCATGTGTAAGTGATTGTGTCCCATCAAGTGCCAGCCTTGTTTCACTTCTGTATTTGTATTTCTTTTTATCACAACAGACTTCTCTGTGTGAAATTCGGGCTGCTGTCCCTAGGGAGAGCGTGTCGCTACACTACAGCGCCACCCGGTTTTTTTTTTCGTTTTTTTTTCTTTTTTTGGTATTTTTTCCTGCATGCAGTTTTATTTGTTTTTCCTATTGAAGTGGATTTTTCTACAGAATTTTGCCAGGAACAACCCTTTTGTTTCCGTGGGTTCTTTTACGTGCGCTAAGTGCATGCTAGCACACGGGACCTCGGTTTATCGTCTCATCCGAATGACTAGCGTCCAGACCACCACTCAAGGCCTAGTGGAGGGGGAGAAAATATCGGCGGCTGAGCCGTGATTCGAACCAGCTTCCTAGGCGGACGCGTTACCTCTAGGCCATCACTCCACTTCAGCGTTGTCAGACTTTTTTTGGATCCAGTACCCAAGCTCTGTACAACTCGACTTCAAAGACGTCAGTCAGTAGGACGTTGAACTCAACTCTGATACAGGAAACAGTGGAGGAGAGAAAAATGCGAATGAACAACCCTTCTTTCGTTTAAAAACAACAAAGCAACTTTACAAAGAGGGTAAACGGAAATGGAGGCTATTGGAAGAAAGGGACATAGTTGAGAATGAATATCAAACTGTCCGTCGACTCCTGCCGAAATAAGAAGACTGTATACCCCCGAAAGCGGAGTATGGCTGCCTATATGGCGGGGTAAAAACGGTCATACATGTAAAAGCCCACTCGTGTGCATACGAGTGAACGTGGGAGTTGCAGTCCACGAACGCAGAAGAAGAAGAAGACTGTATGATTTGTCGGTCAAGAATCAGCTACGAATTGGTGAGGACAAACTGTCAGCTGCTGCAGCAGAAAAGCGAGCATGCAGAAAAGGGACGGCAGCCAACAGACCAGCATCAGCTTACACATGTGACCGCTGCGACAGAGACTGTCTCTCTCGCATCGGTCACTACAGTCACAGGCGGCGCTGCTTGGTCCAAGCAGACAGCCCAATTAGACATTAGGTCGGATATACTCTATCCATGGTCAGCCATGTCCGAAGGAGGCCTACTACAATGATTTGTCGGTTTCGACTATTTTCTGAAATTCCTCAGATTCTTCAGGCAGTGTAAGGAAGGGTTTTTTTCCCCAAAAAAACCCCCACAGTACCGAAGCATCATAATGGTAATCTCTCAGGTACCGAATATATCGACACCACTAACAACATAGCGGCGTTTCCAACCTCATGGGGAAAATCTAACTAGGAGCCTGTCCTAGCTATTGGTTAGAATGATATCAGTAGTATGAAGAAAGTGATATGGACACAAATAAAATTGAAAAACAACAACAACACACAAAAAAACAAAAACAAAAAAACCCCAGCGACAACGAACAACAGAAATGCGAAAGTTCAAAATAAACAAATTCGTCTTTGCATCTCTTGCTTTTTGGATCTTAAAGGATACAGAGGTCAAAATACGTTTACAAACAGGATGCTAGGTCAATTAAATTTTTTAGCAGTGTGTTGCCTGGCAAAACGAGCACTGACGCAAGCGAAGGGTTATATTTTAAGAACCATTCCTTGGATCTAACAGAGAGAACCCCCGCCCCCCTCCCATTCCCAAACAATGATTATCAACATTGAGCAACTACGTTAACAGGGTGTGTGTGGGGGAGGGAGGCTGGGCGCAGTTGGAGGGGGTGGGTGGGGGGGGGGGGCTCCGCAGACAAACAACCTTTCAGTAAAATGAACAATGATTGTTGCAAAGACAGGGGGGTGGCGGTGGCCGGGGAAAGGGGGTGGGTGGGGGCGTGGAGAGCGAGTACGTGGGAGGGGGTAGGGGGGAGGAGTGATGGAGAGAGGGGGGTTATGGAGCATAAACTTCCTGGTCTCCAGTGAGGCTGCGGGTTTGGTCCCCCTTGAACCTTGTCAAACCTAGCGTAGTGCAAGGGTCGCCTGCTGCATCCCCTGGCAAGACTCAGGGGCAGATAATTTCTTTTTTTTCTTCTAGTTCTTGTTCTCTTTCTTTCTTTCTTTTTCGACGGATAGTTTTGTTTTTTTGTTGTTGTTGTTTTTTTGTTATTTTTTTATTCTTCCAGTTCTTGTTCTTTCTTTCTTTTGCACCGTTTTCTTCTCTTGTCCCTACTACCCCCCACCCCACCTTCTTCCACTTTGACATTCTACACTCCTCTTTCACCTGTTTACCTCCACAAATGTGCTGTTCGTTTTGAGGTTAATCCTCCCCCTCCCCCCCCCCCCTTCCCCCTCCCGTCCCCCCCCCCCCCACGACCTCCCCCCCCCCTTGCCCACCCCCTTCCTCCTCGGTCAAGAGTTGCGGAGAAGCTGCTCTTTATTCTGAACTCAGGCAAGAGTGTGTCGAACGAAGCTGATGGACTGGTTTTTCACACTGACACTGGCCACGCAGGCAGAAGAGAGACAGAGTGTGGATTAATTTGGCGATCGCTCAGTGTGTTATCTTGAGGAATATAGTAACAGGTGGTCGGGGAGGCACACGCACACGCACGCGCGCGCGCGTACACACACACACACACACACTCTCTCTCTCTCTCTCTCTCTCACTCACTCACTCATTCTCACACACAGAACTTATACACACACACACACACACACACACACACACACACACACACACACACACACATATATATATATACTCTCTCTCTCTCTCACTTACTCACTCTCTCACTCACTCACTCACTCTCTCACGCAGAACTTACACGCCAACACACACACACATACACACACACTCTCTCTCTCTGTGTGACTCACTCACTCACTTACTCACTCACTCACTCACTCTCACACGCAGAACTTACACACACACACACACACACACACACACACACACACACACACACACACACACACACACACACACAACCCCCACCCCACACAAGCCATTTGAGGACGGAAGACGCACTCTCAGTTTATTGCAAAGTTCTGAGTATTAGGATTTTATTGTGCTGCAGTAAAACAGAGCACACAATTATTGATCAATACTCATGTTTAGATGCTTGTTTCTGATGTCTTGTACTTGACACTTTATGATGTATTTGTTTGTTGAGTGCCATTTTTGAAATAACTTTGGCAGTCTGTTTCACAAGATTCGATATGTATATACAGACGTTAAAAATGTACATGGATGTGCAAAAGATTTGTAAAGAAGAGCAGCCAGGAGCAAAGGATTTGTGTTGAAGTGTTATTTGTATTTGTATTTCTTTTTATGACAACAGATTTCTCTGTGTGAAATTCGGGCTGCTCTCCCCAGGGAGAGCGCGTCGCTACACTACAGCGCCACTCATTTTTTTTGTATTTTTTCCTGCGTGCAGTTTTGTTTTTCCTATCGAAGTGGATTTTTCTACAGAATTTTGCCAGGAGCAACCCTTTTGTTGCCGTGGGTTCTTTTACGTGCGCTAAGTGCATGCTAGCACACGGGACCTCGGTTTATCGTCTCATCCGAATGACTAGCGTCCAGACCACCACTCAAGGTCTAGTGGAGGGGGAGAAAATATCGGCGGCTGAGCCGTGATTCGAACCAGCGCGCTCATATTCTCTCGCTTCCTAGGCGGACGCGTTACCTCTAGGCCATCACTCCACCACAACTTTGCGGACGGTAGAACATGGCTGAAGTGGCTTTGGACAGGAGATTCTGAGAAGCTTTCTTTTTGCCGTGGTTTGTGTAAATCTTGTTGCCAGGCACAGTGGCTGCTGCTGCCAGACTTTGTTGTGAATATTGATTCTTCTTCTTCTTCTTCTTCTTCTTTTTGACTGCACCGTTCTTCTCGGCCTTAGCCTTCGTCAGTTCCCCCCCACCCCCCCACCCCTCCCCCCTTCTCTCCTCTTGTCCACGTCACAAGTATGGGAAGGCGATCGCGTCAAAAGAAGGGCATTATGTTTGCTTGTTTTGTTTTGGCATGTTAAACCATTATTTTCAACAAGTGGCGGTTTTCTCCACGAAAGAAAGATGTTATTGTAGCAGCACTGTGGGGTGAAAGAAGTTGAAATGTTGTCATCTTGGTGAGATTAAAATGTTCTGATTTGGGTTTTGTTACACAAGAAAGAGTTTGCTTTGTTGAAAAACAAAAGCAGGGCACAGGAAAACAGACGATCACTGGCATTTTTTCTGGTCAGTTTGGTAATCTTAAAGGCGAAAACCGGTCATACCATCAACACACACACACACACACACACACACACACACACACACACACACACACACACACACACACACATATATATATATATATATATATATATATATATATATATCACAATACTAAATACAAATAATTGCTTTATCTTTAAACAAAACAACAAAACCGCTATGTTAGAAAATATCAACCACAACCCTTCTCGCACACTCCCCCTCTACCTCCCTTCCTCTCCGTCCACCATCACCATCTTTCTTTCTATTTTATTGGGAGTTCGTTATCCACGACTGCTGATGTCAGGTACTGGTGTGCCTGACAAGGGAAAGACGCTTCAGAGGGAGTGACTTCGCCCCATTCGATCCCCATTCATTTTGCCTGGTTCAGCTGGACATTTTCGTTTCATTTCGATACCCATTTGACGGGCGCAACAGCCGAGTTGTTGAAGCGTTGGACTGTCAATCTGAGGGTCCCGGGTTCGAATCATGGTGATGGCGCCTGGTGGGTAAAGGGTGGAGATTTTTTACGATCTCCCAGGTCAACATATGTGCAGACCCGCTAGTGCCTGAACCCCCTTCGTGTGTATATGCAAGCAGAAGATCGAATGCGCACGTTAAAGATCCTGTAATCCATGTCAGCGTTCGGTGGGTTATGGAAACAACATACCCAGCATGCACACCCCCGAAAACGGAGTATGGCTGCCTACATGGCGGGGTAAAAACGGTCACACGTAAAAGCCCACTCGTGTGCATACGAGTGAACGTGGGAGTTGCAGCAAACGAACGCAGAAGAAGAAGATACCCATTCATTTTGCCTGGTTCAGCTGGACATTTTCGTTTCATTTCGTTCACCATTCATTTTGTCTGGTTCAGCTGGACATTTTCGTTTCATTTCGATCCCTATCCATTTTGTCTCTTTCAGCTGGACATTTTCGTTTCATTTCGATCCTATCCATTTTGTCTGGTTCAGCTGGACATTTTCGTTTCAATTCTATCGCCATTCATTTTGCCTGGTTCAGCTGGACATTTTCGTTTCAATTCTATCGCCATTCATTTTGCCTGGTTCAGCTGGACATTTTCGTTTCATTTCTATCCCCATCTATTTTGTCTGGTTCAGCTGCACATTTTCGTTTCATTTCGATACCCATTCATTTTGTCTGGTTCAGCTGGACATTTTCGTTTCATTTCGATACCCATTCATTTTGTCTCTTTCAGCTGGACATTTTCGTTTCAATTCTATCGCCATTCATTTTGCCTGGTTCAGCTGGACATTTTCGTTTCATTTCGATACCCATCCATTTTGTCTGGTTCAGCTGGACATTTTCGTTTCATTTCGATACCCATTCATTTTGCCTGGTTCAGCTGGACATTTTCCATTCATT
>NC_134878.1:11568139-11575639 GCF_041734735.1 Babylonia areolata | reverse complement strand
GCTAAGTGGAGAGAGCTAGGAGAGAGGTGGAGAGAGCTACGTGAGAGGTGGAGAGAGCTAAGAGAGAGGTGGAGAGAGCTAAGAGAGAGGTGGAGAGAGGTAAGTGGAGAGAGCTAAGTGAGAGATGGAGAGAGCTAAGTGGAGAGAGCTAAATGAGAGGTGGAGAGAGCTAAGAGAGAGGCGGAGAGAGCTAAGTGGGGAGAGCTAAGTGAGAGGTGGAGAGAGCTAAGTGGAGAGAGCTAAGTGAGAGGTGGAGAGAGCTAAGTGGAGAGAGCTAAGTGAGAGGTGGAGAGAGCTAAGTGAGAGGTGGAGAGAGCTAAGTGAGATTTGGATTAAGCTAAGTGAGAGGTGGGGAGAGCTAAGAGAGAGGTGGAGAGAGCTAAGTGGAGAGAGCTAAGTGAGAGGTGGAGAGAGCTAAGAGAGAGCGGTGGAGAGATGTAAGTGGAGAGAGCTAAGTGAGAGATGGAGAGAGCTAAGTGGAGAGAGCTAAGTGAGAGGTGGAGAGAGCTAAGAGAGAGGTGGAGAGATGTAAGTGGAGAGAGCTAAGTGAGAGGTGGAGAGAGCTAAGTGGAGAGAGCTAAGTGAGAGGTGGAGAGAGCTAAGAGAGAGGTGGAGAGATGTAAGTGGAGAGAGCTAAGTGAGAGGTGGAGAGAGCTAAGTGAGAGGTGGAGAGAGCTAAGAGAGAGCGGTGGAGAGATGTAGGTGGAGAGAGCTAAGTGAGAGGTGGAGAGAGCTAAGAGAGAGGTGGAGAGATGTAAGTGGAGAGAGCTAAGTGAGAGGTGGAGAGAGCTAAGTGGAGAGAGCTAAATGAGAGGTGGAGAGAGCTAAGAGAGAGGTGGAGAGATGTAAGTGGAGAGAGCTAAGTGAGAGGTGGAGAGAGCTAAGTGGAGAGAGCTAAATGAGAGGTGGAGAGAGCTAAGAGAGAGGTGGAGAGATGTAAGTGGAGAGAGCTAAGTGAGAGGTGGAGAGAGCTAAGTGGAGAGAGCTAAATGAGAGGTGGAGAGAGCTAAGAGAGAGGTGGAGAGATGTAAGTGGAGAGAGCTAAGTGAGAGGTGGAGAGAGCTAAGTGGAGAGAGCTAAATGAGAGGTGGAGAGAGCTAAGAGAGAGGTGGAGAGAGCTAAGTGAGAGGTGGGGAGAGCTAAGAGAGAGGTGGAGAGAGCTAAAAGAGAGGTGGAGAGAGCTAAGTGGAGAGAGCTAAGTGAGAGGTGGAGAGAGCTAAGAGAGAGGTGGAGAGAGCTAAGTGGAGAGAGCTAAGTGAGAGGTGGAGAGAGCTAAGTGGAGAGAGCTAAGTGAGAGGTGGAGAGAGCTAAGAGAGAGGTGGAGAGAGCTAAGTGGAGAGAGCTAAAAGAGAGGTGGAGAGAGCTAAGAGAGAGGTGGAGAGAGCTAAGTGGAGAGAGCTAAGTGAGAGGTGGAGAGAGCTAAGAGAGAGGTGGAGAGAGCTAAGAGAGAGGTGGAGAGAGCTAAGAGAGAGGTGGAGAGAGCTAAGTGAGAGGTGGAGAGAGCTAAGTGGAGAGAGCTAAGTGAGAGGTGGGGAGAGCTAAGAGAGAGGTGGAGAGAGCTAAGAGAGAGGTGGAGAGAGCTAAGTGGAGAGAGCTAAGAGAGAGGTGGAGAGAGGTAAGTGGAGAGAGCAAAGAGAGAGGTGGAGAGAGCTAAGTGGAGAGAGCTAAGAGAGAGGTGGAGAGAGCTAAGTGGAGAGAGCTAAGAGAGAGGTGGAGAGAGCTAAGTGGAGAGAGCTAAGAGAGAGGTGGAGAGAGCTAAGTGGAGAGAGCTAAGAGAGAGGTGGAGAGAGCTAAGAGAGAGGTGGAGAGCAAAGTGGAGAGAGGTGGAGAGAGAGAGGGGGGAGCTAAAAGAGAGAGGGGGGAGGGAGGAGAGAGCCCCCCTCTCTCTCCCTCTCATCCCCCTCTCTCTCTCCTCCCCCCTCTCTCTCTCTCTCCTCCCGCTCTCTCTCTCCCCTTCCCTCTCTCTCTCCCTCCCCTCCCGCTCTTTCCCTCCCGCTCTCCCTCCCTCCCTCCCTCTCTCCCCCCCTGTCTCTTTCTCCCTCCCTCCCTCCCTCTCTGTCTCTCTATCTCCCCCTCCCTCCTCCCTCTCTCCCTCCACCACTCTCTCTCCCTCTTTCTCCCCCCTCTCTCTCTCCCTCTCCCCCTCTCTCCACCCCCCCTCTCTCTCTCCCCCCTCTCTCTCCTCTGTCTATACCCCCCCCCCCCGCCATCCCCCATCCCTCTGTTATTGCACCAGCTCAGCAGCATAGTGTTGCAATAATGTCTCTTTTCTTCCAGACCAGGTCACTGAGGTTGCAATGAACTGCCTGTAGCTGCGACAGGGAAGAGAGACGAAGGGGATGAGAGAGAGAGAGTGTGTGTGTGTGTGTGTGTCTGTGTGTGAGAGAAAGAGATAGAGAGTGTGTGTCTGTGAGAGAGAGAGAGAGAGAAGAGAGTGTGTGTGTGTGTGTGTGTGTGTGTGTGTGTGTGTGTGTGTGTGTGTGTGACAGACAGACAGACAGACAGACAGAGGCAGACAGATAGGGAGAGCTAGAGAGACAATCAAATGCAAAGAGAAAGAAACAGACCAATTCTGGTATAGGACAGGCAAAACAACAGTCAGTCAGTCAGGCAGACAGACAGACAGACAGACAGACAGAGACGGACCGACGGTGCGAGCTAAACGACAATCAAAGGCAGAGAGGGAGATTGATCGATTGATTGATACGGATACTTATATAGCGCCTATCCTCGGTCAGAGACCAAGCTCTAAACGCTTTACAAACACGGGGTCATTTGCACAACAGGCTGCCTACCTGGGTAGAGCCGACTGACGGCTGCCACTGGGCGCTCATCATTCGTTTCCTGTGTCATTCAATCAGATGTCAGGCACGCTCACATACACACTCAGACAGACATGTAACATTTTACGTGTATGACCGTTTGGTTTATTTACCCCGCCATGTAGGCAGCCATACTCCGTTTTCGGGAGTGTGCATGCTGGGCATGTTCTTGTTTCCATAACCCACCGAACGCTGACATGGATTACAGAATTTTTAACGTGCTTATTTGATCTTCTGTGTGCGTATACAAACGAAGGGGTTCAGGCACCAGCAGGTCTGCACTTATGTTGACCCTGAGAGATCGGAAAAATCTCCACCCTTTACCCACCAGGCGGCGTCACCGAGATTCGAACCCGGGACCCTCAGATTGAAAGTCCAACGCTTTAACCACTCGGCTATTGCGCCTGAGAGAGGGAGAGAGGAACAGACTGACCAATACTGATACAGGGCAGGCAGAAGAAAAAAGGTTAGTAGTGAGAGAGACAGAGGAACTTCGCATCACCGCAGCGAAGACAGCCAAACGACATTGGTAAGTAGGCAGTCTGATGGGGGGGTTTCCACAGTACTATTTGGTACCAGACTTGTCGTCTGTGTCTCTGTGTCTGTCTGTCTGTCTGTCTGTCCGTCTCACCCCAGGCTTCCCCCCCTTTCCTCTTCCGAGATTGATCTGGCGTGCTTACATCCCTGAGAGGTCCTGGCTGTACAGGCTGGTTCTCGATCTTGCATCCTCTCCCGTCCGCCCCCACCCCCCTTCTCTGTCTGTCTGTCTCTCCCTCCCTCCCTCCCTCCCTCTCTCTCTCACACACACACACACACACACACACACACACACACACACACACACACACACACACACACAGTTTTATCCTCAAATCATGTAGAACAGGGCAACAAAACCTGATATGGATTTCGTTTTCTTCAGTACTAATCAAAATCAATGTTTTTTGGGTTTTTTTTAAAGATTCAATTTACTTATGGCATCTAGAAATGAAAATGTCTTAACTAACATGGCTTTACTTGTTTACAAGGCACTGAGGCTGTTGTATATTAGTACAAGTTAGATGTATTCTTGTGTTGTGTTTGTACTGCTTTTGTTTACATGTGTTATGTAGTTGCGCTCATGTTATGAATATTATTTGTTTACGATTATGTCTCCCCATCACCACCCCCCACCCCTTTCAAACAGGGGTTATGGCCTAATCTGAATAAAACATTCGCATTCTCTCTCTCTCTCTCTCTCCTCTCTCTCTCTCTCTCTCTCTCTCTCTCTCTGTATATGCATAAGGGTGTGTGTGTTTGGGGATGAGTGTGTGCATATGTGTGTGGGTGGGTGGGTGTGAGTGTGTGACAGTGTTCCCTTCATTATATTTTTTATGATGATGATGGTCCGTTGATTAGTATTATAATTATCAGTAGTAGTAGCAGTAGTAGTAGTAGTAGTAGTAATAGTAGTAGTGGTAGTATTTACTATTGCTATTATTGTTGTGTCTTATCGTTACTGTTTTTGTTGTCACAAGGACAGATTGGAAGACTAGGCAATGCCTAAAATCTTTATCCTTGAGTAATAAAGTTTTTGAATCTTGAATCTTTCTCTCTCTCTCTCCCTCCCAATCCTTCCGTCTTCATATGTAGCTTACGCACATACCGTGCGAACAAACAGGTGGTAGATATACGAGTAGTACAATAGTGGAGTGTTGATGGTGTAGTCGATTTTCCTAAATGTGGCATAATGGGTGTGGCATGATGGAGTGTGGCAGGTACTCAGACACTTTGGCATCGAGGAGGGTCTTACCCAAGTCATTCAGGCGCTGTACAAGACATCCAGCAGCGCAGTCCTCCTCAACAACCAAATCGGAATATACTTTAAGACCACAGTCGGTGTCCGTCAGGGTTGCCTGCTCTCCCCAGTACTATTCAACCTTTTCCTAGAAAACATCATGCGCGAAACCCTCCATGACTTCCACTCTACCATCTCCATAGGAGGAAGAATCATCAACAACTTGAGATTCGCAGATGACATAGATCTACTAGGAGGCAGCAACAAAGAACTACAAGACCTCACCAAGAGACTAGAAGGAAGAGCAGGTGCATACGGAATGGAAGTGAGCACCGAGAAAAGCAAAGTGTTGGTAAACAGCTCAACCAACACCCGAGCTCAAATCTTCATGAACGGACAACTTGAAGAAGTGGATGCTTTCAAATATCTCGGCTCCACCCTCACAAACGACGGTCGCTCAACAACTGAAATAAAGATTAGGATAGCGATCGCAACATCAGCAATGGCTAAGTTCAGCAAGATTTGGAAGAGCAGAGAGATCAGCTTTCCAACAAAGATCAAACTGTACCGATCCCTGGTGCTATCCATACTGCTGTATGGATGTGAAAGTTGGACTTTAACAGCAGAGACTACTAGGAAAGTCCAGACGTTTGAGACAAAATGCTTCAGACGATTGCTTGGAATCTCATGGAAGGACAGAAAGACCAATGACTTTGTCAAGAGCCAAATAACCATGCTAGCGGGTCCACTGGAACCACTCTTAGCAGTGGTCAAAAGGAGGAAGCTGCCATGGTTCGGGCATGTGACACGCCACAATTCACTGCAAAAGACAGTTCTACAGGGAACGCTAGAGGGTGGTAGGCGAAGAGGGAGGCAAGCCAAATGCTGGATGGACAACATCAAGGAATGGACCAATATGGATAGCCCTACGCTGATACGACAGGCAGAAGATAGAACCGGATGGCGTCGTCTGACTACGGAATCGTCCCTCATGTCTCCTCTACGCCTATCCCGGGCAGAAGAATGAATGGAAAAAATGGAATGGCATAATGCAGCATACTATTTTTTTCCTTTTATAGCGGGTATTTCATTTCTCAGTGGTGTCGTTGATAGTTCGTTTCACGATTGTACAGAGGGTTATTTGTATTTATATTTGTATTTATTTTGATCACAACAGATTTCTCTGTGTGAAATTTGGGCTGCTCTCCCCGGGGAGAGTGGGTCGCTACACTACAGCGCCACACCCCCTTTTTTTTTTTCCTGCGTACAGTTTTATTTGTTTTTCCTATCGAAGTGGATTTTTCTACATAATTTTGCCAGGAACAACCCTTTTGTTGCCGTGGGTTCTTTTACGTGCCCTAAGTGTACATGGGACCTCGGTTTATCGCCTCATCCGAATGACAAGCGTCCAGACCACTACTCAAGGTCTAGCGGAGGGGGAGAAAATAATCGGCGGCTGAGCTGTGATTCGAACCAGCGCGCACAGATTTTCTCGCTTCCTTGACCATCACTCCACTTGTTGTTTGTGTTTTCAATGGTAAAGTAGGTTTTTTTTTCTCCCCGTTACTCAACGATGTTGCGGATTTTTGTTTCTCTCCAAAGGCGTTTCTTTTTCTTTGTTTCTTTCTTTTTTTTCCCCGATGGTGCAGTAATGTCTTTGCCAATGAAGTGGATTTTTCCTCTCTCTCTCTCTCTCTCTCTCTCTCTCCCTCTAGCTCTCTCCCTCCCCCTCTCTCTCTCTCCCCCCCCCCTCTCTCTCTCTGTGGTTCAGATGATTTTCTGTCTGTTTCTCAGTGGTATAAATGTTCTACCCTTTGTTAAGAATAATGTAGCGATTCCCTTTTCTTAGTGGTTTTTTTTGTTTGTTTGTTTGTTTGTTTTTGCTTGTTGGTTTGTTTGTTGGGTTTTTTTGTTGTTGTTTTTTTGTTTGTTTGTTGTTGTTTTTATTTTATTGTGAATTGTATTTCATTTCTTCGCATATGTTCCATTCATGCTACAGATTTGTCTTCTTTGCTCAGTTATCTAAGAATTTCCCGTTTTCTCGTTAGTGTAGGTTTTCATTTTCCCAAGAGAGGAAAGAGTACTTTCTAGGACTTCACTTATTTTGATTTATGTGTGGAGAGTCAGTCACGGATGTGCATTGTTTTTGTAAACGTGCGTTCGTGTGTGTGTGTGTGTGTGTGTGTGTGTGTGTGTGTGTGTGTGTGTGTGTGTGTGTGTGTTTGAGAAAGAAAGAGTGTGTGTGTGTGTGTGTGTGCGTGTGCGTGCGTGCGTGCGTGCGTGTGTGTGTGTGTGTGTGTGTTTGAGAGAGAGAGAGGGGCGGGAAGAGAGAGAGAGAGAGAGAGAGAGAGAGAACTCAGAACTCAATACAAATAGACTGGGATCGGGGAGATAGACAGAGATAGAGAGACAGAGTGAGACAGAGAGAGAGACAGACAAAGAGAGAGAAAGACAGACAGACAGACAGACAGACAGAGAGAGAGACGGACGCAGTCTGCCTGTCAGCATCCTGGTGTCTTTGAAGGCATAGAAGCTAACCGAATCCCAGACGTACTTAATTGAAAGGTATCACGTTTCATCAGATATTGTGGAAGAGGGAGCGGATTTTTTTTTTTTTTTTTGGTTTGTTTGTTTGTTTTGTTTTGTTGGGTTTTTTTTGTCTGGCACGATTGATGTGACTCTACAGACCGTGTGTGTGTGTGTGTGTGTGTGTGTGTGTGTGTGTGTATGTGTGTTTGTGTGTGTGCGTGTGCGCGCGCGCGTGTGTGTGTGAGTGCGTGCGCGTGTGTGTATGTGTGTGCGTATGTGTGAGCGCGTGGTGTGTGTGTGTGTGTGTGTGTGAGAGAGAGAGAGAGAGAGAGAGAGAGAGAAAGATTCAGATGGCTTAAGATGGTTCACACA
>NC_134878.1:11403139-11563139 GCF_041734735.1 Babylonia areolata | reverse complement strand
ATCGCCAAGAGCTGGTCTGGTGACATCAAGGACTGGACGGGGATGACCTTCCTGGACTTTCTCTTGACAGCTTCCAACAGAACAGTGTGGAGGATGTCGTCTGTCTCTTCAGCCCTCACGCATCCCCCGATGACTTCCAGTTTCAGTCTCAGTCTCTCAAGGAGGCGGACAAATCTCGATAAGAACACTGTCTCTTTGTTCAAATACCTATATTCAAACAATGACCACGGTTCTGCAACCAAAGAAAAGAAAAGAGAACTGAGAAACTGACTAATTGAATTGCACATATTGTCCAGTTAAACGAAATAATCATCATAATGATGCCATGCATTGAAAGGAAAAAGAAGAACCGAGAAACCGACTTATTGATGTGCACGTATTATCCAGTTAAACGTGAAAAACAATCATCCAGTCAAACACGAAAGAATAATCATAAGGATGCCATGTATCGAAAGGAGCTTAATATCCTATACAACTAATACTACGATTAAATCACGGAATAGAACTCACAGATAAATAAAGATGAATGATCGTTTAGAACTACCATATTGACGTTACGTAGTAACCAGTCTCAAGGAGTAGCTTCCCTTGGCTAAACTGTCTCTTTACAAAAAGAAACAAAAATGAACCATAATCCGTTAAAATCCATAATATCATACGCTGCACCACATCTGCTAGTCAGATGTCTGACCAGCAGCGTAACCCAACGCGCTTAGCCAGGTCTTGAGTGCATGCTTATATGTTTGCGTACCTGTCAGAGTGGGTTTCTTCTGCAGGACAACACTCTCGTTGCCATGGGTTCTTTTTTCAATGCGCTAAGTGCATGCTGCACACAGGACCTTTGTTTATCGTCTCATCCAAACGACAAGATGCTCAGCTGGATTTTCCAGTCAAACCTGGGAGAAAGGGTGAGAGCGGGATTCCAACCCACACCCACACAGTGGAGTGATGGCCTAGAGGTAACGCGTCCGCCAAGGAAGCGAGAGAATCTGAGGGCGCTGGTTCGAATCACGGCTCAGCCGCCGATATTTTCTCCCCCTCCATTAGACCTTGAGTGGTGGTCTGGACGCTAGTCATTCGGATGAGACGATAAACCGAGGTCCCGTGTGCAGCATGCACTTAGCGCACGTAAAAGAACCCACGGCAACAAAAGGGTTGTTCCTGGCAAAATTCTGTAGAAAAATCCACTTCGACAGGAAAAACAAATAAAACTGCACGCAGGAAAAAATACAAAAAAAATGGGTGGCGCTGCTGTAGTGTAGCGACGCGCTCTCCCTGTGGAGAGCAGCCCGAATTTCACACAGAGAAATCTGTTGTGATAAAAAGGAATACAAATACAAATACCCTCACGGACTCTCTGAATTGGCAGCTGAGTGTCTTGACCACTCTGCCACCTTCCTCCGTGGACGACTTCCGTATTGAGGACTGCTGCTGCTGATGATGATGATGATGACGATGATGATGATGCTGAGGATGATGATGATGAGGAGGAGGAGGAGGAGGAGGATGATGCTGCTGATGATGATGATGATGATGATGATGATGCTGAGGATGATGATGATAATGCTGCTGATGATGATGATGATAATGATGAAGATGATGATGATGCTGAGGATGATTATGATGAGGATGAGGAGGAGGAGGAGGAGGAGGATGCTGAGGATGATGATGATGACGATGACGATGCTGAGGATGATGATGATAATGCTGCTGCTGCTGCTGCTGCTGCTGCTGCTGATGATGATGATGATGATGATGATAAGGATGATGATGATGACGATGCTGAGGATGATGATGATAATGCTGCTGCTGCTGCTGCTGCTGCTGCTGCTGCTGCTGATGATGATGATGATGATGATGCTGAGGATGATGTTGATTATGATAGGGACAGACTCAGGCTTGTCAGAACCTGGTGGTGAGCTATCACTTTTGCATGTTGCGTGTGGTGTTCAACAAATAGGACAGAGGCTTAAACACTAGCAGGTCTGCACGTTACATTCATGGGAGACCAAACAACAACAACAAAAATCACCACCTTTACCTACTGAGTGCGCTGAATCCGGGGATTTAACTCGGGATCTTTGGGCGAGGATCCGGCGCTGTAGTTTATACGGACACCACACTCGTCTGTATTTACGTACATAGCTACCTCCACACGTATACCTCCTAGCTCATAGCCCCACCCACCACCACCACCACCACCACCAACGTCAACACTGAGCAGCACTGTACTCAACTTTCACTACACTTAGATAATATATGATAGTCAGCTGTGTCCGACTATGACCATCAGAACAGCAGAGGAGGCAACTGCTGTTCCGACTATCTGGGCTAGAATTTGATTATAGTGGAGACAGTTTCAGTTTCAGTAGCTCAAGGAGGCGTCACTGCGTTCGGACAAATCCATATACGCTACACCACATCTGCCAAGCAGATGCCTGACCAGCAGCGTAACCCAACGCGCTTAGTCAGGCCTTGAGACAGTGGAGACAGTCTTGCCCAAGTTACATCCCCACCCTCTCGGCCAAGAGGACAGTCGGCTTTGGTATAATAAAAAAAAATGGGGGTAGAAAGGTCAGTTCAGACTTTTACATATACTCCGCCTTCACCGTAAAATTTTATCCTTTATCCTTGCGTTTCCTGACCAGAGCCCCTGTGTCTGTTCCATTTCGAAACAAACAGTTGCCCTCCAACGACTTGTCTGCTCTGTGTCCTCAAGGATTTATCAGAAAACCCTAATGCCTTTGCTTCAGAGTCTTGTTGAAGAGATTGGAAGAGAAGCAGGCTTTTCGTGTGGAATGGCCTAATCCTCTCAGACAGACAAATCCCCCCACTGCCTCTTTGCTAATTAGTTCTTATACCACCACCCCGCCCCTCAGTGTCTTGTCTCCCTTGTGCCCCCCCCCACCCCCCTCCTCTCCCCCTGTCTCTTCTTCGCCAGGCTCTGCTGTGTGCTCTTGGGATCTGGGGTTCCTGATGTTGAATGATAGCGGATCCGTGGCTGACAGAGGGGGGGAAATAGGGTAACAAGGAAAACAGCCAAGAAAGAAAAAGAGGGGACCAAATGGAAGAGGGTTGAGAAAGAGCTGTATGTCGTGTTTAGAGCGAGATTTCAGCAGTTCGGTTTTTCCTTTTTTTGTCTTTTTTCTTCCTCTTTCTTTCTTTTTGTTGTCTTGTTTCTCTTTGTCTTTATCTTTGTTGTGGTCTTTTGTTCGCTCATGTGCTGCAACTCCTTCGTTCACTCGCTTACACAGGTGAATTTATGAAATGTATATTTATGTCATTGGTTTTGAGTATTAAAATGATCGGCATACACTGTTTGACTGATGGGAATTTGATGTTTACGGGAGAGTTGTCACTTTCTCGGCACTAATTCGAGTAGTATTTTTTTTTATGTAGAGATTCAAGATTTGTACTAGACACTTTAAGTGCACATAAAGGACAGAATGGCATAACCTTTACTTTAAATAGATATCACAGATCGTGCATATTTCTATTCTCTGTTCTGATTTTATTAATTGCCATGCACATACATGTACGTGCGTGTATCAAACCTCAACAGTCCACATAACACACACATACAGAGAAAACTCGGACAAAAACACATTAATGAATGTCTATCTAACTCACGATGTGTGTGTGTGTGTGTGTGTGTGTGTGTGTGTGTGTGTGTGGTCTTCAAATAAGTGATACTGGACGCTGTGGTGTATATATGTGTGTGTGTGAGAGAGAGAAAAAAAATATACATGTTCGTTATTCCTGTTCTGTCTGTCTGTCTGTCTGTCTCTGTCTCTCCATCTACAGCTCTCTGTCTCTCTCTCTCTCTCTCTATCACTGTGTGTGTGTGTGTGTGTGTGTGTGTGTGTGTGTGTGTGTGTGTGTGTGTGTGTGTGTGTGTTTCCAGTTTGTGTGATCTTCGTGAAAATTTTATCATAAAGAAAAAAACATCAACCCCCCCAAAAAAAAAACCCAACAAAAACAAACAAAAAAAACCACAAAAAAACCCACAAAAATCATACCCATGTCCTTTTCGATTTAATTCGCTGATGGCATCTACGGACGACGGGGGTATACGTAATCTGGCATTATATTTGTATAAAGCTTTTCACTTAAGAGCTACAGCAATGTCAGATTTCACTGCTGTAAGTCTGGTAACAATAAAAACAATTTTAAAAAAAATTAAAAGTTGTTGTTGCTCCTTTGTTCATACAGGGCTGTGGCCCTAATGAACGAATCATCTGAATCGGTTAAAAGAGAAACAGTTACATCACAATTTATTGCTTAAGTCTGGTGACATCAACGAAAAAATTAACGTTGTTGTCGCCCCCTTTTTTCATACAGGGCTGTGGCCCTAATGAACGAATCACCTGAATCAGTTAAAACAGATACAGTTATATCACAACTCACTGCTGTAAGTGTGGTAACTGTTCGAAAATGTTGTTGCCCCATTGTTCATACGGGGCTGTGGTCCTAATGAACGAATCATCTGAATCAGTTAAAAGAGATACAGTTATATATCACAGTTCACTGCTGTATAAGTCTGGTGACCATAAGAAAATTAATGTTTTTGCCCCTTGTTCATACGGGGTCTGTGTCCCTTGATGAACGAATCACCTGAATTCGCTATGTTGTGTACCAGTTCACTGCTGTAAGTCTGGTGACAATAGGAAAAGAGTAACGTTGTTTATTTATTTATTTTTTTTTACATTATAGTTATGTGTGTGTGTGTGTGTGTGTGTGTGTGTGTGCCCTTCCTAGATCTTCGTCAGCGAAGCCAGGCCATGAGTTATTATTTATTTATTTATTTATTTATTTATTTATTTATTTATTTATTTGTGTAAGCTTATCTATTATTTATTCACCTTTTTTTTTTTCCTCAAGGCCTGACTAAGCGCGTTGGGTTACGCTGCTGGTCAGGCATCTGCTTGGCAGATGTGGTGTAGCGTATATGGATTTGTCCGAACGCAGTGACGCCTCCTTGAGCTACTGAAACTGAAACTGAAACTGTTGTCGCGCCTTTCATATGGGGCTGTAGCCCTAATGAATGAATCATCAGAATGTGTTTGAGAGATACAGTCACGTCACAATTCACTGCTACAAGTCTGGTGACAAATATTTATTAAAAAAAAATAAAAAAAAAAAAAAATGTTGTTATCGCCCCTTGTTAAAATTGCCTAACGAACGAATCACCTGAATCTGAATCTGTCTCCAGGCCTACGGGATCATCTCTTTCCTCTTCGTCGTCACTTCCATCGCGGGTTTCTGCCTGGAGACTCTTCCCCAGCTACGTCCGGCCATCACGCACAACGTGACGGTGATCTGCAACGGCAAGAGCCAGCTGATCCCGACGGTGATGAACAGCAACGACGCTCTCTTCGTTCTGGACGTCATCTGCACAGTCTTCTTCTCCGTGGAGCTGGTGCTGAGGTTCACCTTCTCGCCCAGCCAGCTCAAGTTCGTCATCTCGCCCATGAACATCATCGATCTCCTGGCGCTGGTCCCACTCTACGTCACCGTCATCTTCCAGGCGTGGAACCTGCAGGCCTGCTACCTCAATGAGCAGTTCGTCATCGAGATCATGTTCATCCTCAGGATCTTCCGCATGTTTCGCATCTTCCACCTGGTGAAGCACTACCAGGCGTTGAAGGTGCTGGTGTACGCTCTGAGGGCCAGCCTGCAGGAGCTGTTGATGCTGTTCATCTTCCTGCTGATCGCCATGCTCATCTTCGCCACTATGATCTACTACGCGGAGCGGCAGGACGCCACGCGGCCCTCTGAGCAGTTCAACACTATCCCGGTGGGGTTCTGGTGGGCCATCATCACCATGACCACTGTGGGCTATGGGGACGTGAGCCCCGTCACCCCGGTGGGCTACATCGTGGGCACCGTGTGCTGCGTGGTGGGCGTCCTGCTCGTGGCCTTGACCTTCCCCGTCATCTCCAACAACTTCTCGCTCTTCTACACGCACGTGCGCTCCCGGCCCACCAAGCAGCTGGCCAGCCACGTCTCGTCGTCGGCGACCACTGCCGCCGCCGAGGATGATGGGGAGGGGAGGGGAGAAGGGGGCGGGAGGGGCAGGGGGAAGGGAGAGGAGGAACGCGTCCCGTCTGGGCCGCAGCGAGGAGGAGGTTCACATGCTGCGCTCCCCGTACCCCTCCCCCGCCCACTTCCTCCACTCCCGCAAGGTGTCCACGGCGTCCGCCGCCCTGCCGGGACCTTACATGAATGGCGGCATGCTCAGCAACGCCGCCACCGCCCACACCCCCACCCCCACCACCGCCACAGCCACCTCTCCCGACCGCTACTTCCACCCCCACCCCCAATCCTACTACGTCGCAGACACCAACAAAGCCCTGAAGCCGACCACGCCCATCCTGGCCAAGTTCTCCGAGTCCAACTCCATGACGGACATCGTGCTCAGCCGTGGCGGCCGCCGCTCCTTCAGTGTTGACGGCGGCGGCGGTTACCGCTACCCCCAGCAGCAGCCGCTGGACAGGCGGAGTCAGCCCAGCTCGTGCACCTCGCGAGGGAGCAGCGTCTGCAGCCGGAAAACACAGAGTGACGACAAGCTGCGCTACAATGAGGAAACCGAGTTGTGACCTTAACCTCGTGGTTTTTGGAAGAGGAAACAACTTTTTCATTCAAAACACAGAAACCGACGGAACGGCGTAAACATTATAACACATTTTTTTTAAAAATCGTTCTAGTTATGTGCAGGAGTGTGAGACT
The DNA here is from genome assembly GCF_041734735.1 of Babylonia areolata. Classification (NCBI taxonomy): domain Eukaryota; kingdom Metazoa; phylum Mollusca; class Gastropoda; order Neogastropoda; family Buccinidae; genus Babylonia; species Babylonia areolata. The sequence goes on along the minus strand of NC_134878.1, from coordinate 11,556,410 downwards.
GCCTGGTGAACACATTGGTTATTAAGCGACGGTTCCCGCTGGTTCCCAGTGTCCGTGGTCTCTCAGTCAGTCAGTACCTCAACGTCCGTGTCGGAACAGGAGTGTGACGACGCCTTCGACTTCCCGGGAATAAAACAGGTTCCAGTCCGTCCCCGCTCCTCTACACTGCAGATCAAAGAACCGGCGGTCCATGCCTCCGGACAAACCTCTGGTGACACTAGTGGCTCCCCAGTCATGACTCAACAGCCAGTGCCGGCAGGAGAAAAGAGGAAGGTGGCAGAATGGTTAAGACGCTTGTCTGTCAGTACAGTGTCCGGCAGCGAGGGTGTGGGTTCCATTCCCGGTCTCTCCCTTTCTCATAAAATTGGACTGGAAAAAAAAATCAGACTGACCGTTCAGTCGTTCGGATGAAGCGATAAACCGAGGGGTTCTTTGTGCAGCACTCACTTGGCACACTGAATTTGAACCCATGGCAACATTAGTGTTGTCCTCTGGCAAAATTCTATCGAAGAAATCCACTCTGACAGGTACACACACACACACACACACACACACACACACACACACACACACACACATATATATATATATATATATATATATATATATATTTCTATACCTGTACTCAAGGCCTAACTAAGCGCGTTGGGTTATACTGCAGGTCAGGTATCAGCCTGACAGATGTGGTGTGGCGTATAATGGACTTGTCCGATAGCAGTGTCGCCTCCTCCAGAAACTGAAACCAGTGTCGGAACAGCAGGCAGCTCACTTCACACTTGCCAAAGTGACAACGGTTTGTCCCCTAAGTGACAACGGTTTGTCCCAAATGTGACAACAGTTTGTCCCCAAACGGTTTGTCCCCAAAGTGACAACGAACCCCCAATGTGAGAACGGTTTGCCTCCAATGTGACAACGGTGTGTCCCCAAAGTGACCACGGTTTGTCCCCAAATGGTTTGTCCCCAAAGTGACAACGGTTTGTCCCCAAATGGTTTGTCCCCAAAGTGACAACGGTTTGTCCCCAAACGGTTTGTCCCCAAAGTGACCACGGTTTGTCCCCAAAGTGACCACGGTTTGTCCCCAAACGGTTTGTCCCCAAAGTGACCACGGTTTGTCCCCAAACGGTTTGTCCCCGAAGTGACAACGGTTTTCCCCAAATTGACAACGGTTTTGTCCCCCTCAACATTCCATGCAGCGGAAAAACATAGACAACAGCGCTCACATGGTCCAAACCAAATACCTGATTCAAACGGTGTTGTTCACATCCCATACTGTCTACTGGGGTCACTTCAGGGCTGCAGAACGACACTCCCATTACGGTGAGGTGGTGGTGCTCTATTGGCCACAGTGCAGGCGTAGGAAGCAGGGGTTCCGAGGTTCGATTCCCGTGATGAAGGGAGCTGTGCTCCTCCTTCAGTTCCGTTTCTTTTAGATATATATCTTTTGAAGTGGTGTGGAATTTGTTTCTTATATGACGGTTCGTTGTACAGTATATTCATAGTTCTCACCCCTCAGTCTCGCGCGCGCACACACACACACACACACACACACACACACACACACACACACACACACACACACACACACGTGTACACACACACACACGCGCGCACTCACACACACGCACGCACACACACTCACACACATGCATCTGTATATTATATGTATATCTATTTATCTATCTATCTATCTATCTACATATACAGATACAAATAGACAGATAGATATTGATAATTATCATTATTGTAATAAATGAAAAAACAACAACCATTCATTGTGACCCGGGTACACATGGTACTAAAGACATGCTCTATTCTAGTCTAAAGTTATATTTAGGCCTAATTCCATGGCAAGCAAACGTGCCCTTGTAGTAGGCAGCTCTGTATGATCCCGTATACTTGTCACCATAACTAAAGGACCAGATTTCATCCGTCACTGCACAAACGAAACTCGGTTGAGAGAGACGTTTAGAAACGTTCTGTAACTGTTGTAAAACTATATATTTTATCAACACCACAACTTTTTCATAGTTATTTTTCATCTAACACAGAGACGGGAAGGGGTGGGGCGGGTGGGGTTGGGGAGGCGGGGGGGGGGGGGGATGAAGATTATACCCATTCCCGATGTACCCGTGACGGTGACTTGCTTTGCGTCCAGCAGCGGAGAGGAATGAATTGTAATGTGTTATGCCATTCCGACTTTCAAAAAAATTTTTTTTTTTTAATCAGTATAATATAATCACACAGTGTACAAAATGTATACTGTGTAAAAGTTATTTCTCTACCCTATTTTTTTAGGCATAATTTCTTTTTTTCCCATGACACCAGAAATCTCAACAGTTGCTAGTTATGAACGAAATGTATCCTGCCTCATGGAAGTCTTACAATCTACATACATTCTTGCCAAAGACGGAAAGGCTGAAGCTATTTCGTTCCATAGAGATTGAAATTTGTGTTCTCAGTGCCTGTTTCTTTCTATATACTTACACCCACATTTGCGTGAGCGCACGTGCACACAAACACGCGCGCGTGCACTCTCCCACGATCACAAGCGCGCACGATTTTCTTCATTCCTTACCCCCAAACATAATACGGAAACAGAGAAACTCATCTTCCGGGGAATAATCTGTCCTCCCCGGCAAGACGATGACACCATAAAGCGAGCTGTGCTATTCCGGGCAAAGCAATCATTGCTGCCAGTGTCTCTGACGATGAAGCGGTCTCCTCAGCCTCTGGAGCCGAGCCCAGCTGCCGGTGAAAATAGTTGACGCGAACTGCCTGTAATATGCCTGGCGCCGATCGTCGGGGCCGGGAATGCCTTGTTTGCTCAAGAACAGATTGACAGTGACATGTTCCGTGTCGAATTATTTTTTCTTTTGTCCTTCTTCCTTTTTTTTGGGGGGGGGGTGGGGGGGGGGGGGTTTGTTTGTTTTTGTTTTGTGTGATCAAGGACGCTCGGAAGATGTGTACAAGCCTAATAACTGCAAGAAGACACGAGACATAAATCTGGCCAGTTTGTGTCAGGTGACGAGTTCATGAAGAAGAAAAAAATTGGTTGAATGACGAAAAAAAAAAAAAAAAATCAAAGAAACTGTTATTTTAGCTGATTTTATTTTTAGGCATGATGATAGGAAGTTCATAAATGAGAGGCGTGGCATTCTTGGTACCCGAATGTCCTCTTTCATAAAGAAGACGTTGGTACCTGTGTACCCGTGTACAAAGATGACGATCGAGTATCAGCCTCAGAATTGGATCGACTGTTTGTGTATTGGATCCAGTTCTTAGTTCTTAGCCATTTGTTTGATGTGCGTATGTGATTCTGTGCAGTAGTTGTGTAAGGTCTGCTGAGCTCCCCTGTGTCCCTGCCTTCAGTGAGGTCTTTCTGAGGACTTTGGTGATAACGACATCTAGTATGTGTGATCTGAATAGACTTTGAAGCCTCGTCTGTGCATACTTGTATCATGATGTATTTTGTGTGTTGGTGGAGATGGGAGTTGTGCTGGTATATTCATGCCTTGATTTTCACACACACACACACACACACACACACACACACACACACACACACACACACACACACACACGCTGAATTATTCTTTTGTGTATTATGTAAATCTTTATTGAACATTTATATAAACGCAGTTCTTGCCGTTCCGTCAGCATTACTCATCTTTGTCCACATTCAGCTTTTCTTATAGACACAATTATGGTCAGCTGTGTACAGGAGATTAGACGAAATGAAATGGCATTGTATGTTAACAGATTTATACTCTAACTGGTACATTTTTTTTTTCTAACTGATGCGATGGCATATCGAAGTACAAACGTTAAATAAGATGAGAACAGTACGTGACGAAGTCTGTTTATAATATGTTACATAGAATGTATAACATGTACGCTTCTGACTCATCTTTGCTGCGGAAATTCAAAATGACCGACAGATAATGCTGTTGTTGTTGTTTTTATTCAAAGTACAAAATTTAGAGATTGATAAGTTTTAGTATAAGGTGCACCGTAAAAACTATACTGCTGGACTGGTCCGTGTGTTGTAAATCTTCGTTGAAAATCTTACAGCTTTAACTTTGAATACAGTTGTGAAGGCTTTAAAAATAAATCAGAATTATTTTGTTGACCATTTCTGAATGTTTGTGTAGAAACGGCAGGGCAGATTGCATATATAGGTGAAGAAGATTGTGTGTTCAGCGTAGTGGTTTGCTTAAACAGTAGCAATCAGTCCTTGAATGTGTGTAGCTGTTTTTTATGAAGATAATCCAACGGGATATTCTCGCTCAACAAGTTCTCAGGTGTTTATTGATTAACTCTTGGAGGGTTGCTTTGGATCGGGACAATACGACTCCCCTCTTGTAACCATGCCGCGGGCATTCGTCTGTGGATATCGTGAGTGCACATGTACTAGAGTGCGCGAGTCCTTGTACTCGCCTGCTTGAATGAATCGAGTCGTTGTGTTTGACCCAGAATAAATCACCACCTATCCGGGAACGAGAGAATTAGCCTCGGATACTTCGAGTGGAGTTATTCTGAAGTTATCATGTGTTTGACTTCTGCCAGTGTAGAACTGCAATGTCACGGTTGATACATACAAAACGCACGCCAGTCATTTTGATTCGTGAATATACTGCGAGGCTTAAGTGGACTCACTTTTACAGCCACTATTCAAAATGTCTACTTGCTCAAATATCGGCGCAGCTTTTTCTGTCAATGTTGTAATCGACTGCATTTCAACTGTTCATTGAAATAGGATGTGCAGAAAAATGGAGGAATATAGAAAAATAGGTCAGACTCCTCAAATGTGGCAGGTATGTATCTAGAAAGAACAGAGTATATGTTGAAATGCTTGTGAAGGGTTCGCAAAGAGAACAGATAACACACGTCAGGTTTACTTTGGGAATGTACTGTTGAGCATGTATTTTTTTGTAAGTAAACTGGCATGTGAATGGTCTTTAACACAACAGTATTATACACTAGGGGGATTCCAGTTCAGTTGTGAAGCGCCGTCTTTTGTGGGACGCCAGTTTCGCTGCATTGCCACAAGTGTCCCCTTTCCTAAACATGTCACCACTGGAGAAAGTTCGATACAGTTCGATACTCCTGTCACGCGTGATACCCATTCCCATCCATTCTTCCCCTCCCTTCTATCGATCTCGCCCAGTCCACACCTTTGCAAATGAGGGCATTCAATATGCGCTGGCACTTCGAATGGAAAGGAAACGTGTTAAAGCCAGTGCTTCGTTGCACATTTCATTTTTCATTGTTAACAAACATGGCCTGTTGAAATGCAGTCGATTGACACTTGTCTGATGTAATGGATACATCAAACTCTCATTTAACACCCGCTGGATGCTGCATACGGCCACTCCAGACCATTACGTTCCCAACAGATGGAATCGACAGGGTGCCAGACATAACCTAATATCACCATCAGTAAGATAAAGGCAGCGGTTCCCTCCCCTCCCCTCTACAGTTCCTTTGTTTCGGAAACTGTACCCACAACTTCTTATCTGCTAACTCGATGCTCAGCTGAACCAACTCTTTTTTTTCTTTACTTTTTTTGTTTTTTGTTTGTTTGTTTGTTTGTTGTCATTCATGTGTTCCGATGAACACAAATATCAGAAATATGTGACAATTGCAGTCGCAGTAGCGTTATTGTGATTCTTCAGAAACTGCACACTGCTGACCGGAAATACTTGCCTTTCAACTGACGACACTGATCCACAGACAAATAGCTGAGTACCTGCTAACGGACTGATTAAGGTAACAAACAATTATAACAAGTTTTTTAACACAACAGTGATTATACGAACTAGTCTTGTGTGTGTATTCTATGTCATTTTATCATGCTGGTTCGTGTATTATGACTATGTAGTTACGATTAAAATTAGATCAATCAGCTATAGTCTGGTTATCGAGTTGGGTTTGCCTGTGCTATTCCAGTGTCTTGCATGATGCACGCGTGTGCTCACACACACACACACACACACACACACACACACTTAGATACACACGTGCGAGCGCGCGCGCACACACACACATCTACTCATATTCAAGATCACTCATCGGAAAAGCCGAGTTTCAGCGCGACGCTGACAAAAGCCAAAGTGTCAAGATGTTCAATGCAGGGGACTTCACTCCACTGATGGGGGAGGGGGAAGGGGCTAGGCTGACACACCGAAACATCGTACAATTTGACACGAGCTACACGTGCAACACGCCTTGGGAGACACAAGTTTGCGAAGCTCACACAAGCTCAGAGCACAGAGACCAGTTTGAAAGAGAACGGAAGTACAGTGTACAAGCTAGGTGGGCTTGAAATGGAATTTTTATGGTACAGAGAAACAAATTCAGACGACCGTACAAAATTGGAAACGGACTCAAAAAATAGAATTAACAACCTTTTGGATGGAGGGTAAAAAAAGAAAAAAGCTGTTAACCTAGTGCTCTTTTCATCGTTGCGTGAACTGTTCATTTTGTGAACATGGAGTGCATCATTCAAAGTGTGAGTTGTGTAGTCTTCAACATGAACAAGGACCTGTGTGCTTTGCATGAAAACGATGTGGGACCTGGATATGATATGCAAAAACGAATCGCTTCCATTGCATGTTTTTCCACACACAGCTTTGTTGTTTTTCTTAAGGACATGTTGAGAACTGAAGAGATATACATAACTACGGAATGTACGTGCTGATGTGGATTTTCCATTGCACAGAATCTTTACCCACAACGGAAGTAAGGTAAGATGTTATTCCACACCCTCGTATATTTTATTGTCCATCTTCCAGTATTGTGGGCTTCTAATCAGAAACCTTGGTTAATTGTCATTTGATGATGTGGGATGTTTCAGTAGATATAATGCGTGTGCATGATTTGTACGAGTGTGTCGTGACGGAATGTACTGGTGCGCGCGCGCACGTGTGTGTGTGTGTGTGATTTTTGTTTCTTCCTCACCTCCGGTCAACAGAAAGCTGTTGTATTTTGAGGAAACATGTCGATGCATTTTTAGTATATGAATCTGATGTGTTTTTCATCCCTTGTTCACGTCAAGATCATAGGTCTTTGTGGTTCATCTTCCAGGGGAAGTAACAACGAATGTCCTGTGTATTGGAAGATCAGTGAGTTCCCTTTATATGCACTGTGTTGGGAGGGGGTGTGACTACCTGGAGAGATATGGCAGAATGGTTCAGACGCTTATCTGCCATTACAGTGTCCGTGAGGGTCTGGGTTCGATTCCCTCTCTTGCCCTTTCTCCCGTTTGACTGGAAAAATCAGTTGAGCGTCTAGTTTCCGATGATACGATAAACCGAGGTCCCGTGTGCAGAACACACTCGATCGGGGCAAGGAAAAAGAACCCAAGGCAACAAAAAGGTTGTCCAAATCCACTTTGATAGGTACACAACTATAATTATAGGCATTCACTCAAGGCCTGACTAAGCGCGTTGGGTTATACTGCTGGTCAGGCATCTGCTTAGTTGAAGTGGTGTAGCGTTTAAGGATTTGTCCGAACGCAGTGACGCCCCAAACTGAAACTGCTCTTCCGATCTACGACATTCGCTGTGACTTCTCCTCGCACCGTCTCAGTGGTAGCACGGGGAAAACAGTTTAATAGGTTCGTTTGTTTTCTTATGTGCCCATTCAGTAGTTGCATTATTTTGTCGTACAAGCATGCTGTGCATGTGCTATTATTCATAAGATCATGAACAACTCTACGCATTTGGGTATCTTGGGTAAAATATGCACGAGCGCGCGGGTGTGTGTGTGTGTGTTCGCGCGCGCGTAAGTGTGTGTGTGTGTGTGAGAGAGAGAGAGAGAGAGAGAGAGAGACTGATCGAATTAGGCCTATACAGGAAACGAATGACTATGATGGGGCAGCTTTGTCTCAGTCGGTTCGACAAGTACCGTAGTAGGCAAACAGTTGTACAACGGACTCTGCAAAACGATTCGAGTTTGGTCTCTGACCGAATACATGCGCCTTATAACTGACAGGCCTAAGTATCTGTATCAGTCTAAGTCAATCTTATCCCACTGCTTTTTTCAAAAATTTAATATCTAATACTGATTGTTAGTTTGTACATTATTTAGCAAAGAAATAATTTCACTGTAAATATTAGCAGGCCTGTTACTGAATACTGTTCACGCCGAAGATCAATACTGAATTGCTGAATTAGAAAAAAAAATCTTTTAGAGTCTTGTGAGAGAACAATGAAGATAATGAGAAAAACGGTACTCCATTGTTTCATTTCAGCACTTCAGTTTGTGCGTTTCCGGGTGCCCATTGTTTGGCGTTGTCCACAGTTTTTGTATGTCCACCCGTCAAGATTAACGGCTTCTGTCCGTCTGTGGTGAACTGAAAACCCCTTTACTGCGATAGTAAATACCTTTTGGTAAGATTGTGTGCCAGGTATGTTTGTGAGTGTGTGGTGTCAGTGCACGATTTGTGTGAGGAGTGTTACGTTGAGTTGCATCGCGCAAGATTATGCCATATATAATAATGAATCATTTACAACAGCAATGATACTACCACTGCTCATGATTATAATGATAGTGTTAATAATACGGTTAATAATGATGATAATAATAATAATATCATTATTGTTATAGTTGTTGTTATTGATAGTATCATCATCATTATCATTATTATCGTTATTATTATTATGGTTTTATGTTGTTATGCAGACCTTTGAACGGGTACTGCCAGACGGAGAGCAGCCACCCTGATGTCAGTGACGGGGCCGACACACCGACCACGTGGCCGTGCAGACAGCAGAGCGGAGTGAGGACAGGACAGTGGTGACCCGGGACAGTGCCACCTGTCATTGAGGCCAGCTCCACACCACGAGCAGCCCGTGCAAGAACGCCGTTCTCAACAGGTCAGTCCGTACACCGACAGTTCATCCTGTGTTTCTTGGGGAATGGTCGGAGGAGGAATTTTGTTTAATGCCCCGTCACACATATCGGCGATTGAAGACAATCTGTTATTGTATTAATCTATATATTTGAGAATTATCGTTTAGGACAACCTTTTTGTTGCCTTGGGTTCTTTTTCCTTGCGCCGATCGAGTGTGTACTGCACACGTGACCTCGGGCGTAATAGCCAAGTGGTTTAAGCGTTGGACTTTCAATCTGGGGGTCCCGGGTTCGAATCACGGTAACGGCGCCTGGTAGGTAAAGTGTGGATATTTTTCCGATCTCCCAGGTCAACATATGTGCAGACCTGCTAGTGCCTGAACCCCCTTCGTGTGTATACGCACGCAGAAGATCAAATACGCACGTTAAAGATCCTGTAACCCATGTCAGTGTTCGGTAGGTTATGGAGACACGAAAACACCCAGCATGCATGAACCACGACAGAGTAATCGGCAAGTCGATGTTGGTCGTGTAACGGAAAGAAGAAGAAGAGGGGGAGGGGGCATGAATGGTGAGTTTGGTGAAACTGGGTATATGGGGGGTGAATTTTGAAACAAATATCTAAATACAATCACAGAAAATTACTTAATGGACTTCGTAAAAGTTAAGTCGCTAATCTAACAAGCGAATTAACTGTTAATGAATGCAAAAAGTAAAAAAAATGTCAACGTTCTCAGTCGTGAGACACAATTTCGTGCAGGTAAGGCTTCTTCAAATCACAGTACAGAACCAAACAAAAAACTACATGCTTAATTGTCACATTACTGATGCATATGCATTTGACTTTAGAGCAATATTTAGTCCGTAATGAATTAGATAATAGTCTGAAAATTAAACTTCGGATTGGTCTGCGAATCGGACCAAAAGCTGAGTCCACTGACGACGTTTTAGAGTTGTATTTAAGCACCCCTTGGAATTCCATCATGCCTATGACGCAAAGCGTATAGACGTCACAGAAGTTACGTCATTGCAAAACGACATAATCGGGTTTCAGGAGAAAAAAATAAGGAAACTGGAGGGAAAAAAAAACGCACTAAAAACTTACAAAAAACAATTGCACAGATCCGGGAAAAAAGCAAACACAAGGAGAGGACAGGCAAAACACTAGTTTCAGACCTGTGTCAACTGCAGCGTTTCAGATTCTGATCAGACTCGGAGAGCGCCGCTCAAAAACCAGGCCGTCGGTACAATGGCCGAGTTACAGCCGCGAACACAGCACGGCACACGATTGAACCCCGTAGCACACTCCTACCGGATATACTGCACAAAACACTCCCAGAATACGACACCAAAACACAGATGAATAGTGAAAAAAAATCCTTTTGACAATATCAGTTGTAAAACAGTCTGACAGAGCTGCTGGTTTCTTCTGCATGACGTTATCTATGGGCAGGTAATTCCTGGAATGGTCGGCATTCGGGCTGTAATAGGTGGTGGTGGTGTCAATGGAAGTCCCAGGGGATAATTCCCACAGTCTCTTTTGGTTTTGGATTTTTCTTCTTTTCTCCCCCTCTCACTTTCCGTTAAATATGCCATCTCACCAACACCACACTGACCACTGCCAAACACAAACACCAAAAGACAAGAAAAAAGCAAGAGAGAAAAAAAAAACGTTACTCGCATGATGAACAAGGAATTCCACCTTTAAGGAATGTTCTTTTTTTTGCGCTTTGATATATATACTTTAAAACGTATTTTTTACTATTTTAATGAAGTGCTGGGGTTTTTTTCTTCATAGATTGAATTTTTCCATTATCTATTTCCATGCAAAGTGTAGTCTATGATTTACATAGACTGATTTCTTTTCGTTGATTATTTGCTGTGCAGGGCTGAAACATACTACCAGAGCCGTCAATGGAGACGTTCTGGAATGGAATGGACCCCTACAGCTGTGATCCAGGACACAGGGGAAGCCGCCAGACCTCCGTCATGTGGACACAGATGGATCCCCACCCCCAAAAAAAGATTCCGGTGATTGTGGTGTATTGATTGAATCCAGTCATCACAATTATATCTCGACGCAGTGGCCTGTTGCGGTTGTTAAGTATATAGTGTACGTTTGTCCATGAAAGTTGCATGGCTCAGTGTACACATTGTGTACGGTCAATGACCCTGATAGAGTGTCTGCTGTATGTAGAGCTTATTTGTTTGCAAATTGAGTTTCATTCCCTGTATTATGTATGGTTTAAAGCAGGCTCGCACCATTTACCATCCCGCTTGAAATACTTGTACCCAGACCACCGTTTAAGCATTGTGGAGGTGGAACTTTGGTGAACCAGGCGAGACTGGAACCAACTACTGCCATTTGTCACAGTCTGCTTATCAGACCTGTGTGTACGGGACATGTTCTGCACAGGAGAGGACTATCAACCTGTAGAATCAGTGAATGTGTTTAAAAGAGGAACTTATCAGTAAGTTTCTGCCTTCTTGATACAGAAATGACACTCATATATTACATGCACAGTTCAGGCCCCGTGTTTTGTTATAATGGGCGAACGTGACGGTCTAGCATCACGTAGCACATAGGGGTGTTGTGACATTGAACTGGAACATGAAGTGTCAGATGGTTCATTTCGTTTCGGATTCCCGAGAAAGATTGGGTGTCAGAACGTCACGGCACCTCTTCCAGACAGTCGGGCAACGTTATTGTTGGTCCTCTGCTGTATGTGTGACGCTCTGTGTTAAATGTTATAACGTTCAAGGCGCAAACCCATACTGCAATGTTAATGATGGCAATGGTTTGGGCACTGAAGTACGAGGTGCGGATCATCTGTCAGTTTTGACGATTAACAACCAATACAGAGTGATAACTGTCTTCATTTGCAAGGTACACAACACGGAGTGAGGAACAGCACACATACAACCAATGCAAACAGACGATTAACAACCAATACAGAGCGGTAACACTCATAATTTACAAGGTACACAACTTCAGGTCAATGGTGCTTATGCTACCGATTCAACTAGCACACAGGTAAGTGAAAGGTTACATCAAATGATCAGAACAAGACCGGAGCTTATTTTTTTTTTGATGGAGTATCTGGGTTTGTTCCAATGTACCTTTCATTTTACCTGTGTGCTAGTTGAATCATAAGCAGCATTGACTGCCAAATATACAAAGTCCAACTTTATGAATCTTTCGTTCATTCCCATAGTAACTGTTTTCATTTTATCTGCAAAAAAGACAACCCACATCCATCCAATCCATGTTCTGTTTAATTTCACCACTGCTCCCTGAGATGTCATGATCAAAACGGCAAATCTGCAATAACGAAAACACATCGCCATGGGTGATGGGACCCAACAAAAGCTCACCGACAATGCGCAAGGCATAGGGACGTTAACGAATGAACTTTCCATATTAAAAAAAAAAAAAAAACAGTTCATATGAAGTTGCACAAATGTTTTCAAGTAAATTGTCATTAAAAAAAAAAAAATACTGCTTTGCCAAACATTGTCGGTGAGCTTTTGCGCCATGACGATGTGATTCTACAGACCAAGGGAAACAACTGGTGGGGTCTAGATCATGACCAGCCGATCCACTTTTGATTGCAAGAGCGTGTTGCTGCCTACATCAAATATAGACGCTGCACATCCACCTGTCTTTTTTTCTTTTTTTTAACTACAAGCATGCATACTCAGGTACCAACCCCGAAATCAATTTCAAAATAGTCTTCTCAAAATGTGTTTTCAACTTTTATCTGCACCTTTCCATTAAAAGCAAGATGTAAGCACGGCAGTACAAATTGAACATGAAAACCACCTTTAGTCACAAACATGGGCGACTGATGACTTAATACCGAACTGCAAACCATTATCGAAATTTTCCCCTCAAAATATAAATGGCTGACTCTGTATTGTGACTTTAGTCATGTGTTCTGGGAATCATGTAGGATCAGGCTAGAACAGTGTTTTATTTCAAGTCATAAAGGAAACCAAACTCGATTAAAAAAAAAAAAGACTTGATGTCGTCCACATATTAGCCGCAGCACTATTTATCACCAAGAGTGAATGTTTTCACTGCATACTTGCTTGTAAATCGAGTTGTCCTTTCTATGATACTGCAAAATTGGACCCTTTTTTTTTTTTTTTGTTTTGCGACATCAAATTTTGAAACTGCAAATAAACTGCCATTTTTACGCCCATCACTGAGCGTTGAAAATACCAAGAAACAGATCTGCAAAGTGGATCAAAGGCTGGACAAAACACGAGGAGATACATGCCTATTCACTGTATGAAAACTGAACATCAGCATCAACAGGCCTAGTCATCATATGTAAACAAGACAACATGGGGAATACAGGTCTAGTCATTGCGTGAACATCGACATGGGGAAATGCAGGCCCAGTCACATAAAACTGGACATAACATGGAAAACAGGCTTCGTCACAGTATGGAAAAAAAAAATTGCACAACATGGGAAATACAGGCCTAGCAACTGTAGGGAACTCGACATGGGGGAAAAGCAGGCCTAGTCACAGTACTTTATTGTATTTCTCTGTGTGAAATTCGGACTGCTCTACACAGTACCACCACCTTTTTTTTTTTTTTTTTTTTTTTTGTCGTTTTGTTTTTTTCCTGCCTGTAAGTGGGTTTTTTTCCTTTCAAAGTGGATTTCTCTACAGAATTTTGACAGGGACAACCCTTTTGTTGCCGTGGGTTCTTTTATGTGCGCTATGTGCATGCTGCACACGGGACCCAGGTTTATCGTCTCATCCGAATGACTAGCGTCCAGACCACCACTCAAGGTCAAGTGGAGGGGGAGAAAATACTGGCGACTGTGCCGGGATTCGATATAAAACATGGAATACAGGTCAAGTCACAGTATGAAAACTGATCAACAACATGGGGAATACAGGCCTAGACATTGTACGGAAATCGACACGGGGGGAACACAGATGTAGTCACTGCATGTAAACTGTACATAAACATGGGGAATGCAGACCTGGTCACTGCATGAAAACTGATCAATAAGGGGAATACAGATTTACACATTATGAAAACAGGACATCAGCATGGAGGAATACAGATTTAGTCACTGTACGAAAACTGGCCATCGGCATAGGGGAATACAGGCTTCGTCTGTGCATGAAAACTGGACATGGACATGGGGGAAAAACAGTCCTAGCCAATGTACTGAAAAGCGACAGGAGGAAAACCCTGCCGATCAAGCCTTGTAGCATAGCACCACACCTCAATGTTTCCTGGCACTAACAAAGATGACCATGTGTGTATACATGCCAGACCTCAATGTTTTCTGAACACTAACAAAAATTATCACAGTGCGCGTATGTATGTGTGTGCGCGCGCGCGCTGCTTGCCAATGAACAGCTGAAGTTTGATGTTTCCTGAACGTGTATTTGTGTATATTGTTTTACTGGCCTACCCTTTCTCATTTACAGTTGCCTCTCTCCATGATGCACAGTTTAATCAAAACTTGTTAGATAATTTGACAACGTCTGTCAATCATAAGAAAAGCAGTAATTCCATTGTTAAAAGATAAAAGCCCAAAATTGGAGACAACCGAAAAAAAGTTTTTTCTATGTGGAGCGTTTGTTACGATTTATCGAAGCGGGTTGTATACCTATATCATGTGGAAGGCGTCCCGTCCGTCGATCATAATTTTGACGAAAGAACTGGACTTGTCCACAGTGAATATCGTGTATACTACGCTGGAAAAGTGCGTTTGGCTATTTTCTTATGATTCATCGAAGCTGGAAAGTCTCAATGAGAACAGGGAAAGTTTTAAATTTTGATATATATTTTTTTTATTTGGATCGTAAAACAATGAAATGTAGATGAACGGGCGTGGGCTGATTTAGCAATATAGAATTGTTCATTTTCCAGCGCACAACTTTCGGTTCGACAAACACTCGTGGCAGATGGTGTGCGAAAGCATGATTCGGATCGAAAGACCTATACAAAGTTGAAAAATAATATGGGGACACAAACAGGCCGCGAGGCCTAAGGCCAAAAGCCAATCCCTACTACTACTACTACATATTTAAGTACTGACACGCCTCCCCTAACCCCCCACCACCCCACGTTTTCGGTTTCGTTTTAGTATATTTTAAATTAGCAGAGATCACATGTGAGCCATGAAGGCTTCGCCTTTTGTTTACTTTGTGATATCATACATGCAATGACTCATTACTAATACTATAATCAAACCAACTAAGACTTAAGGTCGAAATCAATTTACAAGTTATTTTTTTTAATAAGTGTTCCCAGGAATCCAGAGAGGGGTGATGGGGTGTGAGAACAGGAGGAGGAATGAAGAATTACCCGTAAAAATCCCCCGATTTCCTTATAAAAGCTAGTGCCATACACTTTGTAACCGCACGTCAAAGAGGCTCACAAATTATTGTGACTTCTATGCACACATACCCACAAATACATAATCAAATTCTCGGTTACAAATAATGAACACCAAGAGACTTGCCAGTACTCCAGTTTCTGTTTACGGTTTATCATTCCATTTCCTACACACCAAAAAGAGAAACATCCTCTCCAAACAAATGTTTTTTTTTTCCTTTGATCTGAAACTACAAGAAAACTAGACATTCTTTGGTAATACGCAGAAGCAGTTTTGTTGCACCACAGTCAGGTAAAAATGCGCTTTCTTCTCGTTTATGTAATCCACGGTTGAAGTGGTGGTGCTGGAAGGGAACGGAAGTGTGTGGGTGGGGGTGATGAAGGAAAAAGAAATTATTTTGCCTGGAGGAGAGTGCTGTGACGCTGTGACAAAACAGGTAGCAAAGAAAAGAGAAAAAAATATAAAAACAAAAAAAACCGTCGCAGCACCAGCTTCAACGCAAAATTATTTACGAATTCAACTTGTTCGTTTCATTTTTGTTGTTGTTCATTCAATTCGTTTATCCATTCATTCCTTAAGTCACTCATGCCACAGCTACTCACATAATTATTGCATCTGTCTCTCCAACTCCAACCAACTAATCCAATCACAGAACGAACGGCAAGCGTGGCTTTGCCTTCTTGGTGACGGCAGGGGCAGTCCTGTCTCTGAAGTACACCACCACAGGGTTGTTCAGCTTGAGCGTGTCCAGGTCAGAGTCCTTCAGCCGTCCGAACTTACGGCCGTCCAGACCGTTCCTGTGCAGGTGGTTGATCAGCCGGTCCTCCAACCGCAGGTACCGCAGGAACGTCGCCATGGAGTCTGCCGAAAACGAGGCCAGGTTTCCGTCGGTGGGGAGAGTGATCTCCTCTTCCGGTACGAAGGACACTGTAAGGAACAGAAAGAAGATTCAGTTCGCAGCACTGCATATAAATTCGCTTCAGCCTGCATTAACAAATGATCACACAAGTGCATCTCCCCTCCGCTGCCCCCCACACCCCCAAATTCACCCACAGTCATATATATATATGTGTGTGTGTGTGTGTACACTCACACGTATGTATACCTATGTGTGTGTGTGGTTGTGTGCGTACGTGTGTGTGTGTGTGTGTAACCATAGAGATTAGCCCAATTTCAACAATGGCAAACCAACAGAGCCTACAAACATGGAAAAGGAGAAAAACCATAAAAAAAATAAAGAAACGAGAGACGAAAAGCCAAGAATAGAAACTAAACGAACACCGTCACGCATTAAACATACCCATCCTTCAGACAATAGGACGCACCAAAAATACAAAAGTTAAACATAACAACCCCCCCCCCCCCCCCCAAGATAAATGCACAAAAGAGAAACCCACTCCTTTTTCCGGGAGAAGGTAGAAAACGCACAAACAGTGATAACAGGCAACAAAAAACCCACGATACATGCTAAAAAAACAACAAAAAAACACTTCTCTTTCCGAGGGAGAGAGTAGGAAACGCACAAACAATGATATATAAAGTTCTGCAAGCATAACTGTATCAGAACCCAGAGGGAGACTCGCACAAACAATGATAACATGCAACAAAACCCCCCACGATACATGAACAGAAGAAAAACCCACTTCTTTTTTTCCGATGGAGAGGGTCGGAAACGCACAAACAATGATGTATAAATAAAGCTCTGCAAGCAGAACCAAGTCAATACACAGAGTGTGAGACTCACCCATGTTGCCGGACTTCAGAACTTTGTGGCGGGCGGTGCCTGTGCCCCCTCCTGTGCTGGGTTGTCTGGAGGGGATCTCGGGGATCTGCGTGCTGCCGTTCGAATCCCCGTTCTGGGAATGGATGCTGCACACACACATAATGCAATGGGGGGATTTGTAAAGTACTACACGTGGTTCAGGTTCATCCTGTGCTTTCTGTTTTGATGAAGAGATGCCAGCTTGCGAGGAGTGTACGAGTGACTAACTCTATATGTTGTAAAAGTGCATGTGTGAGGGGAGGATAAGGGGTGTGGTACACGTGTGTGTGTGTGTGTCTGTATGTGTGGGTGTGCGAGCGTGCGTGCATAAGCACATGTATGTCTGCATTCGTGCACTTGTTATTGGTGCATCGAATGGGTTACTATTTGGGGGAAAGGGAATGTTTAGACGAGGGATGTACTGACGGAGAATTTGAACGGGCGAGCGAACGAGCCCGATTCTCCCTGACCAACCGACTCCCCATTTCTCATACACACGCACAATTCCATCTCTCTCTCTCCGACTCTCTCTCCGACTCTCTCTCTCTCTCTCTCTCTCTCTCTCTCTCTCTCTATATATATATATATATATCCATATATATATGTATGTATGTATGTATGTGTGTGTGTGTGTGTGTGTGTGTGTGTGTGTGTGTGTCTGTGTGTGTGTGAATGTATGCATGTATACTCACACACCCATCCACACACATATATAATGATAATATATAATTATTTATAGAGCGCCGTTTCTAAGAGCTCGGGGCGCTTTACGTTAAAGGAAAAATTACAAATTGCATAAATCATTCATGGCCACTTTCTCAAAACCCCTCCCTCCCTTACCACTCTACCTCTCCCATAAATACAAATACATGCACGCTCGCACGCACCCACCCATATAATATATATATGTGTGTGTATATATATATATATATATATATATATATATATATATATATACGCACCCCCCACCCACCGACCCCCCAAACACACACATATCTTTCATCCCTTTCCCACAAAAGGTTTCACCACGTCCGTTCAGCGACACTGAACATACGGATCCGTGATCAGAAGCACGTGTCTGTCAACAACGAAGAATGACCATGGGTGGGGGCGAGTGATCTATAGGCTGCACTTGTACAAACAAGGGAGCAGGACACACGCACGCACCAACGCCAAATGCACACTACCTGCGCACGTCCCTCCCGTACCTCGCGCACGTGTGTGTCGCGTGCGTCATCTGTCATTGTGGCATAAGACAGGTAAGAGTCGGAGTGCTGCTTTCTTCCACCAAGTTTCAAACCGTGCAGAAGTTGTTTTTTTTTGTTTTTTTTTTTTAACTAACCTCTGCTATGGAAGGGTACGTCAACAGTTATTTTTGCCGGACTCCCTGCTATGCTTGCGATTTGACATCCTCTTACATGTGTCAGTTATAGCATATTCTAATTTCATTCAAATGCTTTATTCCTATTTCTGCTTTGGAAACTACACAGTTATACCAGAGGTGAGGATAAAAAAGACAAAACAGACGAGAAACTTGAAAGGGAAACAAGTGTCTAATGAGGCAGCAGTTCCTCGGAAAACGCCACTGTCAGTGTCACACCCAACCCCATCCCCAATACACGCGCACGTGCACAATAACGACAACCGTGGCCGGATGGGTTCACAAACACAGTCACACACACACGAGCCAAAATGCATGCACAAAGAGAAAACGAAAACAGCCAAGACGTGTCATGCCCTAGAGTGAAAAGGGCAGACAAAGGGGTGGGGTGGGATGGAGTGACTTTACCATCACGGCCGGGCAAACAAGAGATGTTTACAAGATACACACGAGGGCGGAGCATATGTCATGCTCGAGCAAACTACTACTACTTCTGCGTTCACTCGTATGCACACGAGTGGGCTTTTACGTGTATGACCGTTTTTACCCCGCCATGTAGGCAGCCATACTCCGTTTTCGGGGGTGTGCATGCTGGGTATGTTCTTGTTTCCATAACCCACCGAACGCTAACATGGATTACATGATCTTTTACGTGCGTATTTGATCTTCTGCTTGCATATACACACGAAGGGGGTTCAGGCACTAGCAGGTCTGCACATATGTTGACCTGGGAGATCGTAAAAATCTCCACCCTTTACCCACCAGGCGCCGTCACCGTGATTCGAACCCGGGACCCTCAGATTGACAGTCCAACGATTTAACCATTCGGCTATTGCGCCCGTCACTCGTGCAAACGAATTTGAAGACTGTACAAGATGAGTAAGAATTAGACCGAACAAAGGAAACACAAGACAACACAAACTGCAACAAGAAAACGTTCTCAAGTCAGGAGAGGGCAGAAACCACCAGAGAGCGCGAGCGGGCGAGCGAGGGAAGGAGACGGACAGGCATACAGACCCTGGTGCAGTCCCTGTGCATTAGGCGTAAAAATAAAATAAAATAAAACAATGTGTCGCCAGCTATGAGTGAGGTACTACTTTTCTTCGCTTTTTTCACAGATGGCCAGTACTGACGTTTAACAAACTCCATGACATCCTTGTGGAGCGGTGCGAGCGGCAGCCAGGAGTTATAACTATTCTGTTTACACACAGACACACATACATACATATATCTGTATATGCATGTATATCTACACACACACGCGCGCGCGTGCACACACACACACACACACACATATATATATCTGTATATGTGTGTGTTCTTCAGTTTAACGTCTATTCACTATAAGTGTTTTTAGACTGTGAAAAAACAAACAAAAAACAACACTTATAGTGAATAGACGTTAAACTCTCTCTCTCTCTCTCTGTGTGTGTGTGTGTGTGTGTGTGTGTGTGTGTGTGTGTGTGTGTGTGTTTGCCGGTGTGAGTGTGTGTGTGCCTGCACCGTGCGTGCGTGATCATACTCTTTATGTGTATGTGACCGCAAGTGTATCTGTCGTAAATTTTTCACATCCATTCTGATAAGGGAATGGATAGAGAGAAGCAGACAGAGAAACAGAATGAATTATGTATTCACGTCAAAGGAGAGAGAGAGACAGAGAGAAATAGAGTTGGAGACACACAGAGAGATGGGGGGTGATGGGACTCTTCAATGCACTATTCAGTGTAACTTAACTGAAAAAACGCAATGGTTTCCAACAATGAATGTGGGCCACGCGGAACGCTATTCATGCGTACACTGTACTATTTTACTGTCGCTGCGTTTTGAAGCGTCTCCCATTCACGTTCATATCCTAACTGTACACACACTCCCACCGTCCTTCCCTTTGTGTCAGACAGCACACGTAATATAAATGTGAAGCGCACGGTTCACTTTCATGGTGGTGTGTGTGTGTGTGTGTGTGTGTGTGTGTTGTGTCTGTGTGTGTGTCGATGGGAAAGTCAGAGAGAGAGAGAGAGTCCAAATATTCAACGTATAAAATATGTCAGGAAATAGACCTGTTGCTGACGAAGCGTGAGAAATAAGGTGCGGTTGTGGAACCGGGCTGTCAGTAAGTTACATGCCTGGGCAAAAGTGAGTAAACATAACCTAATTTCAGATACTTACGTACACTTTCACTATTCCAACATGACGATAATGTTCAGTGTTCGTTCTTGAATGGAGTGTGGGGGAAGAGGGTGGGGGTAGGACACGAGGTGGGTGGGCGTGTGGGGGAAATGAGAAGTGAAGCAGTTTTGTGGATATGATACGCCGAGTTATCTAAGCCAGTACCATAGAGGTCCTGACCAAATCCTGACGTGCTGGCGTGATATTATATCTGTACACAAACCCGGGTTGGTCTGGCTGAGACGGAGCTGGAGAGAGAGAGAGAGAGAGAGAGAGAGGGGGGGGGGGGCGATGGGGGTGTTACAGACTGAGATAGAGAGGGAGTTTGTCACACAGAGAGGGGGGGGGGGCACAGAAAGGGTGTCACAAAGAGAGAGAGAGAGAGAGAGAGGGAGAGAGAGAGAGAGAGTAACCACAAGCATACAAACAGGTAAGGTTGTTTTTTCCTCTCAAGAGCAAGGGGAAAATTCCCAGCGTGTGGCTTAAAGTATGGCAAAGCAAACAAGCTTGTCCTACAATTATGAAAAGCAAAACGAACTATGTATGGTGTGTGCAGTCCCTCGTTACTTAAGGATACAGTTGAGTGACATCTGCGTTGCGGTATTCTCCAACACGCACTGTCTCGAAAGATAGTGTATGTTAATTGTGACACTGACCAATAGAAACCAAACCATTAAAACACACTAACGCAGGGCGTGGATCACTTTTGTGTGGTTATATAAAATTCCAACAAGCATTTACCCTCGTGTCCAGCATTGTAATTCAATGTTATTGATTCACTTTCCTGCTTTTCTCTGGACTTCTCACGGAAACTGAGGCCACTGACCACTGCCACTATTAAAAGAATTTACACCTCTCTCTCTCTCTCTCTCTCTCTCTCTCTCTCTATATATATATATATATATATATATATATATAAATATATATCTCCATCAAGTTAAGGGAGATTTCAAGACTGGACGTTCTAAAATGGTTCAAAGAGCTGCGAATATTGAGAGGTACTCAAAGTCATGTATGTATAAATGTATAAATGAATGTGTGTGTGTGTGTGTGTGTGTGTGTGTGTGTGTGTGTGTGTGTGTGTGTGTGTGTGTGTGTGTGTGTGTGTGTGTGTGTGAGAGAGAGAGAGAGAGAGAGTATGTGTGTGTAAAGCAGTGGCGTTTTTTTTTTTTTATAACTACATTGTCTAAAGCTCTTGGGACTCCATACCTGACATGGTCTTGAAAAACGCCTTTCTAAAGATTCACAAACAAGACAGCGACAGAGATTATTATTGCAACAAGACACTTTCAAGGGATGGGGAGTCAAACTTATCTCGGTTCTGCAAAACATGGTGATTAATAAGCATTTCAAAGGAAAAGTATGAACAGCCGTCGCCCGTTTAACTCTCGCACGAACAAACCAAGAGTGTGTACTATTTACCCAGAAGACCCGCATGGCCAAGGATCTATTGTCCCGTCCGTCACAAAGCTTGAAGATTCACATTCCGATAACATTTTTATCTACTGTGTATGCACAACTCTCGAGAATTCTTCTGCTTCTACGATACATAAACTGTTGAAACGGCGAAGCCTCTTCCCCTTTCATTATTCAAGGTGGGCTGTTGAATGGCGGAGGAGTGAACAGATTCCGATGAATATAACACATAACTGTGCCAAAGCTATGTAGTTTTCTGTACTGCTAATTAGAAAAAAAAAGAAAAAAAAAAGGACAGCACAACCAAACAGTCTTCTTTGCAAAGCCACTGGGACGTGAGCCTGTCAATGTTTAGCTTCCTGCCGACCGTATTCGCGGCAGTCGGGTGTCTATGTGATCTGGGTGGGGCCGAGATAAGACTTCGGGGTAGGGCAGTCTGACAAGCGTATATATCACGAAAGCCGTCAGCTACCCCGAGACAAAGTGAACAAAAGTAACTGTCAAGTCTAGGAACTATCGCTGAATGACTGACTTCAATGAAACTCATCTTTCGGGGCGCTTTGATCAAGTGGATTTTCAGTGTTGGGGAAGTCCAATTCTTCCACAACTTAGTCACCGGGGCATTCCGTGGTATGCTGTGTAAGATTCAGTCTTCCTGTACCCGGTATCTTAGGTCTCCCAGCACTGTGGTGTTTTTCAAATGTTTTCACGTCTGAGAGGAGTTTCCCGGTCGGCTGGCAATGAACGACATGAACTGAACTGGTAGTCTCCACGTCCACCCCATCCTTCCCCTTTCCTCCTGTCTCCATCCCTCTCTCAGAAACGAGTGACCCACAAATTATTGTTAACACATTGAAAAACATCAATCACCATCATCACTGTCAAGAGAGGGTGAGAATAAGGTGGGTGCAGGGGGTGGATGGGAGTGGGATGGGGATGGGATCGAGTGAGCGAAGATTGGGGGTGGGGACACTTGTATAACAAAATGTTGAAAACCGACGTTTACAAGAATAACTCACTGGGCCTTAAAATCCTCTCGATTACCCTACCCACCAACCACTCCACCCCCCTATCTTTTAAATTATTTTTTCATGCATCAACTATTGGATTTATAAAATAAACTTTAATAATAATAACTTGTTTACCACTTGATCGACCGGATCGTTGTTTTAAGCTTACATCGTGTATTTAGCAATTATGAACATTTCTTCACGTGTGCGCAAAAAACTCGACCGAATGCGCGAGGGCGAGCATGCCTGAGACCATACTATTCACACGGAAAATGTCTTCGTTTGGTTCATGAAATCCGATACAAGCCAGTTACCTAACCAGAAAATGAGAGAAAAAAATCATGGTCCATGTTTCGAAATAATACGAAATAACGTTTAAATGTAAATGTACATATCGAACCGATTAATGCGGATTCTTCATGTTCACCTTCTCCCCACTTCTTCTTAGTGGTCATCCCTCCCTGATCCATCCGCCAAACCAGTCAGTCTGTACTCTTATTCCGCATGCCAACCACCCTCAGAAACCCTTACAGGTAAAAAATAAATCTGATGTCTAACAGGCCAGGACTAACAATGCGTTATATCATATGTAACTCCGCTGGTTGGGAATCGTAAGATAATGTAAACACAGAAGCGACGGGCGCAACAGCCGAGTGGTTAAAGCGTTGGACTGTCAATCTGAGGGTCCCGGGTTCAAACCACGGTGACGGCGCCTGGTGGGTGAAGGGTGGAGATTTTTCCGATCTCCCAGGTCAACATATGTGCAGACCTGCTAGTGCCTGAACCCCCTTCGTGTGTATATGCAAGCAGAAGATCAAATACGCACGTTAAAGATCCTGTAATCCATGTCAGCGTTCGGTGGGTTATGGAAACAACCCCGAAAAACGGAGTATGGCTGCCTACATGGCGGGGTAAAAACGGTCATACACGTAAAAGCCCACTCGTGTGCATACGAGTGAACGTGGGAGTTGCAGCCCACGAACGCAGAAGTAGTAAACACAGAAGCGAAAGGCGGGTCAGCCCGCCGGTTTGGTGGTATTGTGTTGGTCTGTGGTGCTTCAAGCTGTGCAATGCAAAATTTTAGAAGTTATGTGAAATGCGTCCCTGAGTATGAAAACATTTAATGATTCTGTGAACGCATAAGCCTATAACTGATGCGCTCGCTCACGTCGGCGCGCGCGCGCGCACACACACACACACAAATACAGCTGGCATACATGTATGCATTCACACAAAGTGCGCGAAGAGAGAGCTCTAGAGAGCTCTAGAGAGATGGGAGGGAAAGAGGGAGGGAGGGAGAGTGAGTGAGAGAAACAGAGACAGTGAGAGAAACAGAGACAGAGAGAGACAAAGAGAGAGAGAGAGAGAGAGACAGACAGAGAGAGAGAGACAGAGAGAGAGCAAACACGGACTATGATGAGTGGATTTCAGGTGACAACTGTTACTTTACTTCAGCAGACTGAAAAAGCAGTACGATTCAAAGAGGAAAACTACTGCACTGCTAAAAAAGTCAATGTTCTGTGTGAAGTTGCGGACCCCTTCTCGCCCTGCTGATCTTGTGGAACGCTGTCGATTAATCTTCCACTGTACTGAACAAAACCACGGGACATGTCTTTCCCGTTTTACAGTGCGTGCCCAACAGTGCAGAACCAGACGACACAAGTGTTCATGACAACCACCCCACCCCCTTCTCGTCTCCGTATTTTCCAACCCGGTTCCCGTCCCGAAACACCTGTTTCAAAGTATGTATGTTGTGATACAGTTTTGTTGCTGCTATTTTAAAGTAAGTTCCTGATCTTTAAGCTTTTTTCAATCAACATTTTGATAAGTTATTTTCAACATTCATGATTTTACATCAAATCAAATGAAAACATTCTGCTTTGGCCTATATCCCAGCCGACCCAAAAAAGTTATCTCAGAGCTGATCTCACCCGTCAGGCCTGAAAACCAGTCAAGAGACTCAAAGTAAGGTCGATTAAAAGGCTGATTAAAACATTGAAAATCAAAGAACCAATTTACTCACTTCTCATTGGAACCATGTAAAACAAAAACTACATTGAAAATTGAGTGGGTGGGGGTATGGGGTGGAGGGGAGTATTGATGGAGAGGCGGGGAGTGGGGGAATGAAATGTAAAGCGCTTTGAGCAGTATTTCTGGAGAAATGCGCTATATAAATGTCCATTATTATTATTATTAATTATTGTAATAAAGATAACTTGACCGATGTAAGTCTCAGACCACGTAAAATCTATACATGATTATGCATACGCACCAGACATCGACATCAGTGTTAGTTACTGCTTGTATAGTTATATTATTTGCATTGCTTTTCTCTTTCAAAGTTAATCAGTGCAATACATTATTCTGCATCCATGGTCTGTATGTTTTTTATTCTACTTACGGGCACATTTTTTCTTTCTGATTTATTTTTTCTCTTTCGAGGGTTGGATGAAAAAAAAACCATTGTCTGCTTTATTACCATCATAAAACCGAATCCGTTATTCTCTCTCTACCCCTCACACACACACACATACGCACGCGCACACACGCACGCACACACACCGTTACACACAACCGCGCGCGCGCGCTGACGGGATCGGTCACAAGTTAAACCACCACAAACGTACCACTGCAAGTGACTCATTTAGTGTAAGAATTCCAGAAATTGAAGCAAGAAATCCAGTGTTTTGATATCCTGGTATAAGCAGACGAGGTTGGGTTGCGGATGGAAGAATGAAAATGAAAAATTGCATGGGTTGTAACCACGTACGCTTAATTTATATAATGTGTAACTAAAACACGCTTTTGTGTTCCAAAGTGCGTGTCTGAAGTAAGGTTTGCTGCCTTTTGTTAACCAAACACACGCAACATAACAAAAGTGGGATATATAATTTCTCATTGTCGGTCTGCTTTTACGTATAGACTGCTGAACTGATAGTAATCATTATGACAGACATATTATAAGTTTAGTTTCTCAAGAAGGCGTCACTGCGTTCGGACACGTTCATATACGCTACAGCACATTTGCTACTTAGGCTATAGATATCTAACCAGCAGCGTAACCCAACGCTCTTAGGCCTTGAGTGCAAGCATACTTATATTCATATGTACCTATCAGACTAGAGAATTTTTTCATCCTGCATAATATTGCCAGAGAACATGTTCAACAACACTACAAGTTGCCCTGGATTCTTTTTCAGTGCGCGAAGAGCGTGCTGCACACGAGACTTCAGTTTATTTTCTCATTCGATTGACTGGCATGACGCTCATGCAGCGATTGATTTTCTAGTCAAACTGGGATAAAGGACGAGACTGGGAATCGAAACCAGACCTGCGCGCACACTGTATGTACTGTCAGATGAACAACTTAATATACCCATTCTGCCACTTTCCTATGGGGAAAAAAAGTTTGAAGGAGGTATTTGGAATTTGAAATGGAAGAGCAATACAGTAAATTGTGAAGCATCCCAGTCTGAAGAGGTGTTCTTTGCGAACACTGCTGATAATTACACACTGATGGTTGCTTACCTTTTGAAGCCAGGGTTGATTATTCCACTGACGACCTCAGTCCTGCTCTCCTCTTTCAACTGCCCACCGTCACGGAGAATCAGTTTGCCGCTGTCGTCGCTACACCCGCTGTCTCGGCGTGTCAGTGCGTTCGTCTGTGTGTTCTCCTTGTTTTGCTCTTCTTCACCTCGCCACCCATCGCTGCTCAACGAGTTTTCTCGGCTGTGTGTTCTGGAATCGACGGCGCCGTTTGTGAATGTTTGTCCGGCTTCGAAATCAGCCATTATTCCAAAATAATCACTGATAACTAGGTACTGCTTTGCTGGTGAAACTGCGTTCATTCAGTGGGAAATGGCTTCGATATTCTGCAGTGAAACTTCAGTGTCGTCTGCTTGCTCACTCGCACCCTTAACAAAAAGCAAAACGACAGACTGGAATCAAGTCAACATCGTTGTATGAAACTCCACTGAACGTACACAATTGTTCACACTTCTTTTTGCTGCTGTGCGCCCCGTGCGTGAACTGTGCGTCTTCTGTGAAAAGTAAAATGCTCGACAAGAGCAGTGCTCTCGATCGACTCACATCCCCACGTGCGGAATGACGTAGGAGGTAAATCCGGGCGAGTTCAAAATGAAAATGGGTGGCCCTCTGTGAGCAGAATCAAGCGCTCTTCTTCAACCCCTTGCCGTTCATTGATTTAAAAAAATCTTTTTATTATTTTTCACTTGGAATACTCACAACACACTATTTGTACGTACATATGACTGAATGAATAATGATAATAATAATGAGTGACACTGTGATTCTGCACCCAGCTGGGATTGTGCGCAAACACCGCTGTGGGTCCTCCACACTTCATGGATGAGCGGTTTGAAAGCTCTTTCAATGTTCTCGTCTCGCTTTTCTTCTGAAGACAATGGAAACTAGGTCGTGTATACGGTGAATGGACACATGCTGAGAACGCCCACTTCGGGCGTCGTTTCAATAGTTTGTTCGACTTGTCTTTTATGTTTTCATTCCTTCTAACTGGGATCAAAGTAGCAATAGCAGCCAGCGGTAGTAACGGTGATAGAGACAATAAAAATCAATACAACACTTGTATTCAAACAATGTCAGGGGAGTGAGAGAAAGAGAGAAAAAAATGCATGTTTCATTGTCTCATAACACACACACACACACACACACACACACACACACACACACACACGCAGACTGACACATACACACACACACACTGACACACACACACACACTGACACATACACACACACACTGACACACACACACACACACAACCAACAAACACAAACAAAAACCAAGCACACGCACCATTATGATTGACTCGTGTTGCCCCGACGAGGGGTAAAAAGAAAACAACTGTGAAAACAAATCTGAATAAAACACCGACTTAGGTTGTTATAAACATAAAAGGTCACAGATATATCTTTCCCATACTTTGGCCTCTTTTTGTCTCTGTATGTGTCTGTGAATCTGTCCGTTTATCTGTTTCTTTGTCATTTATTCTTGATCCCTTGTTTTCTCTCTCTCTGGAGCAATCTCACCCCCGCTTCTTGTCCCCCTTTCCCTTACTAGTTCTTTCTCTGTATATGTCAAACACACACACACACACATCCCCGCCTGGAACTCCCTGCCTGCAACAGCAGCAGAGGCTCCCTCCTTGGTAGCTTTCAAGAGGGAGCTGAACAAGATCAGTTTAGTCCCCCCCCCCCCCCGCCCCCCCCCCTTTTTTTTTTTTTTTTTTTTTTTTAGGATCCTCCGGAGGGACGCTGCAAGTGACGGTGGGAGGGAATATGTATACATGTTCTTTCTCATTGTCACCCCCTTCGGTAGGAAGATAGGTCTAATTAGATTCTGATTAGGGGTTTTTTTTGTTGTTTTTTTCTTCTTTTTTTTTTTTTTGACGCCTCTGCGCACACAGGTCATTAATAGTCAGTAATAACGGCTGACCTTCCAATTTGAAGATTGAAGATTGAAGATTCGTCAACTGGTCACGTCATAGACACTAAACTCTAATTTCCATGCTCACGTCCATCGACGATACCAAGAAACATTCGATCCGAACAACCTCCTCGTTTCTCGGTTGTTCAACTGCAGCTCTTTACAAACGGGAGGAATTTTATCGTGGTGCTACAGTCCTTCAAAATGTTGTCCGACCGGTTACACCCTACTCCACAGCCTCCTCCACGATTTATGTGGGTGGACTGTGGTGGGGTCCGGTTGCATTATCTGTTGGGGAAATCAAGCTGGAAAAATATGTGGTTTCAAAAGCTAGATAACTAGTTATGCGAGCAGGTTGAACAGAAATTCTGCCATAGTGAACTCCAGCATATACAATAGAAGTGTGGGGTTATATTGTTTTGTAGTAGTTGTGTTTTTTTTTGGGTTTTTTATGTGTTTTTTTTTTTGGTTTTTTTATTTTTTTTTAAAGTATTCAAGTTTTTAAAGTATTCAAAAAGCTTCAGGAAGTCGAAACAAGTTTGTTTTTGTTTCGTTTTGTTAAAAGTGAAACAAGGACAAACACAAAATGTGTTAAAGATGAGGGTAATGATACTTATTTGATCTTGTTTTCTTTACAGATCTATTGTCAATTAATTTGTTAATCTTCTTCACACCATGCTGGCAGCCATACCCTGTTTTCAGAGGTGTGCTTTCTGGCGTATGTGTCATTCCATAACCCACCATATACTGGAGCAAGGACTGCGGGATCTTGAATATGTATTTGATCTTGAGAATGCGTATACAAATAATGGGGATCAAAGTACTACTACGTCTGCACATACGTTGACTTGGGAGATCAGAAAAATCTCCACCTATAACTCACCAGGCAAGATACTGAGATTCGAATTCAGGACCTTCGGACTGAAAGTCTGTTTCTCTAATCACTTTGTCTATTACATCAACAGCATGCTCAATTCTGGGTATGAGTCAGCCATGGACCTAAAAAGCCACACATTTTTGCCTGATGGTTTAAACCTGTATCATCCTAATCATCAATACGTGACATTAACAGGATCTTAATCACTTTGCCATGCTGGGTGTCAATTCTCTAATTCTCTACAGCAAGTCTTGACAAATACAAGAAAAAGGGAAAAAGAAATATACTGCAAGCATGTGAATAAATCTGAACAAACCACCTATTTTCATAAACTTTATTGAAGACTCAAACACAGTGCACAAGCTTAAACAAAATATGAAAATAATGTACTGTATGTATGACTATGGCAGAGACAGGACATCATGAAACAAACAAAAAACAAAAAAACAACAACAAAAAAAAACAAAAAAAAAATCGACTGGCACAAGACAAAAGCACACTTTCCAACAATCGATTTTGTGTACTGCCTTCAAAGATAGCTCATGTTCCAGTATTACTATGGACTTTAGCAAACATAATAATTGAAACAGTATTCCACCTTCAAAACAGCTAAGGTAGCAGGATTATTGTGGACTTAATCAAACACAACAATTAGTATGGTATACTGCCTTACTCAACAAAATTTAGAATTGAACAAAATTTAAAGTACACTGCTTTGAAAAACTAAAAAAACTAAATAAAAATTATCGAAGATTGACACAAGTAACTCCTGTAGAATAAAATACCTTATTTCATTTATAACATCAGAACTCAATGAACATGTAAAAAAAACAGCATACACATGAAATTACAACAAACAAAATAAATATATTTTTTAAAAATTGGGAGGATCAAGGAAATATATCACAATGCTGATTATCTGTATCTTTCAAGCTTCTGTCTCAACAGTCTTTACATCAAAAACAATATGAAAAGCAAAGCTCTTTCATATTTCAATCTGTTTAGTTGTTAACTTTTCCCACAACAAAATCCTGTTTAAAAATTATTAGGACAATCCAGACTAATACTAAGAGGCGGGGAAGAAGGGGGGGGGGGAGAGAAAGAGAAGAGGAATGGACCCAGAGACAAAGAGGGAGAGAGAGAGAGAGAGAGACAGTGAGAGAGGAGATACAGTGTGAGAGAGAGATCCACATTATCATTAAAAACTTAAAGAACTGAATCACACAAAAAAGAAGAAAGAACAACACTAAAGTAGACATGTGATTCAAATTTCTTTCAAATTCATTAGCTGTTCACTGTAATAGCCTGCCTTGTTAGACATCACATTATACTCATGTATTGGTCAAGCATTTGCAGTATTTAAGTAGATTGTTATTCCCAAAAAGAAACAAACAAGCAAGCAAATGAATATAAAAAGCAAAGAATGTAGAAGAAAACAAAACAAGATTAAAGAAAATGCTACATCAATAGTTATAATTCTTTCTTTCAATGAAAGAAAATACAAACTCAAATGTTATAATTCTTTCCTTCAAACAGACAAAGCACCACAAAAGCAAAACCACTAGCCACTTCCAGCCACACTTATTATCCAGATTCAATTTCAAACCACATCTTTAGCGTATTATCTTTCCTTCATATATACAGAACACAATAAACAGACAAACACACATATTCATAAACTAACTCACATAGACACACACACATACACATCCACACACACAAAAAAACATGCCAATAGATAGCCAAGCAAATGTTACTAACAAAAGCAAAGCAGAACCATACCCATGAATAAACACTGACAGATGAACACTTTTTTTTTTTTTTACCCTAGTAATAAATATCACTCTATTCCAGGGTTGGAAAGCAAGGTGCATGTACACAGGCATTCACAAATATGTATGTACACAGACATACACAAGGACACACAAACACAGAGAGAAGCCAAATGGCAGAAGCATGTACATGCATCTTTTTCTCAATGATCAGATGCAACAATTAATGTTATTTATATGAATCAGTTTGATGCCAGTTGGAACCAAAATGCATCTGTGGTTGTGGGGCAGGCTCCCATGTTTTCACCATGAATCTGACCAAAGTTACAGTCACTTTGTGTGTTTTTATTTTCGGAAGTCCTTCATGAATTTGCTAGGAACCTGGGCTGTTAGAAATAGAAAGCTCAGGCCATATCAACCTGGGGCTTCCAAATATCACAGATGGATTGTCACATAATTACTTTTCAATTGACATTGAATATCCATTAAATTGTTTCAACTATCAAAATGATTGAAGACTATCTTCTCTAATGACAGCTCCATGAGCAACTGAAAATGAAAAGATAGAAAAAATCTGAGGATCAAAATTCTCAAAGTCAGGTGGTAGGTTGTATGGGGAAGAAGACACCAAAATCAAACACTTCAAATACGTTTATCTATATAATTTGTCATCCACTGTTCTGTCACTTATAGTGACTTTCCTTAAAATATGTTCCAATGAAGTATTTTCCACTGTACATGCATATGCAAAAATATGCAAATATAGATTAATGCAAATGTACATTCATGTGAATATGTACTGTGTAAAAGCGTACAAGCATGCATCACATAAGCATGTGTGTGTGTGCATACTACTTTGTTTGATGACAAAATTCTTCATGAATAAAATTTACTTATATGGATATATATATATATATATATGGACATACACATATATATATATATATATATATATATATATATATATATATATACCCAGTTTGAAGTTAATAATACATGCAGTAATAAGAGCAGATCAAAATGAGAAGGAAATCAGGGACAGGAGAGAAAGAGGGATTAAGGAAGAGAGAGGGAAAGACACTGATAGTGACACAGTTAGACAGAAAGGTAGAGAAAGAGAGAGACAGATTGTTGCAAACTGTGAAATCATAATATGTATTTAAAACAAAATTCATTAATATATCAGTGAATCTTTCTTTCGTCAAATCACAAAGTTTAATAATTATGAACAGCAGAATTAAGTATGGTTATCACACTGTTGATAAAAGCCAATACAACATCACAATCATGATGGTGCTAAGCTATTAAACAGCTTCTGTTCTTCTTGATCTGTGTGTGTATGAACATGTGTACGTGTGTGTGTGGGTGCATGCATGTGTGTGTGTGTGTGTTTGTGTGTGTGTGTGTACATGCATTTTCACTCTGATTCCATATAACTACACCTGCATCCAGTACGCTGACAGTCATGCATACCACCACACTGCAGGCTGGAAGACAAGATTATCCAAATTTCAGTAAATGTCAGTCTACTGTCAGCTGAAGAATCTTTACAGACATAACAAATCATCAAACAGAGAGACACAGTTCATACGAAAGAACAAAGAGCAACAGCAAGGACACGCAAAGTCAGATGTGGATGCACACTCTCTCACACTTACAAAACACGAACAGTTAAACAGACACATTATAGCAATTTGAACAGATATACACACATACAGCAAACTTGTTCACACAACAGAA
Organism: Babylonia areolata; assembly: GCF_041734735.1. Lineage (NCBI taxonomy): Eukaryota > Metazoa > Mollusca > Gastropoda > Neogastropoda > Buccinidae > Babylonia > Babylonia areolata. The sequence continues at coordinate 11,523,588 of NC_134878.1, read as the reverse complement.
GATTGCACTTCAACTTTCCAAAAGACTGACAACGTCTGTGATGTTTTACCACTTCACATGACCAAACACTTGATAACCTATCCGACGTTTGCCAAAGTCCTTCAACAAGACCACCTCTGACAGTGTGTGCTTCATGTTCCCTGTCCATCGTTGGCCGCTCTTGCCGCACGGGCCTCCACAATCTGTCGGTACACGATACTGATGTAGATGGCAAGGAGCAGGACGATGAACACATCATCCAAGAACCCAAGGATGCCGAACGCTGCCTCTGGGATAATGTCCAGAGGGGAGATGAAGTAGACAAAGGCTGCGATGACACAAATCACCACTCGCACACGGAACATGAAAATGAGGCCACCGACAGTGAAAAACTCGTTCCAAGCGTGACGAAGAAGGGTGGGTAGATCCCTGATATAGTCCATGTACTGCAACAACAACAAACAAACATCACATAAGAAGCAACAGAATTTGAAGCACAAATCTGAAGCAACAGAATGTGATGCACAAATCATCAAATGAAAGATTCTATTTGACAATAACATTTTTCAGTGTTCATTTTATTTTCTTTCAAAAATTTGTCTTTTCTTATTAACTGTGAACTTTTTACTTTCTTCAAAATTTCTTCTTTTCTTATTTTCTCAATCTTCCTTCCACAGTTTCAAGTCATACTATGATGTGGTGAATAAGTGAAACCTGACTTCCTCTGTCCGGAAAAGTCACAGAGACAAAGAAGTGAGGGAAGGGATGGTGAAGGGGGTGGGGGAGGATAAACATCACAAGGTAACTCACTGGTCTTGGCTCCCCAGAAAACCTGCGGTTGTAGCCATTGATCTCTCCGAGAATGCGGACACTTTCATCTGATCTCTCTGCTATTTCAGCCTCCGAGAAGCTGGGCAACAGCAACGTCACCTGAAAAATTCACCCATCATCATGTAGCCTTTCTTTGTCTGCTGTTTCTCCTCTCTCCCTCTCTCTTTGAGCATGTGTGAGAAAGTCAGTCAGTCAGTGAATGAATGAGAGTGAGTGTGTGTGTGTGTGTTTTATGTGTGTGTGTGTGTATGAGTGCGTGCGCTTGCATGCATGCGTACGTGTGTGTGTGTGAAGAGAGGAGGGAGAAGGGGGGGAGCATGCATGCACACTTGTGCAAATATGTGTGCACGTATGTGTGTGTATGAGACAGTGTGTGTATGTATGAGAGAGAGAGAGAGAGAGAGAGAGAGAGAGAGAGAGAGAGAGAGAGAGAGAGAGAGAAGAGACTGTGTGTGTAAGTGTGTCTCAGAGAGAGACAGTGTGAGCTGAGTGAGGTTGAAACTTTTCATCTTCATAATGAGCAGACACTAACACAAAGTTATATAACTTGCACTCCTTGTGCAAAACAAGATAACAAAAGAATACTCTTAAAGTTAAACTAATAATAAGGTTTTTCTTTGTTTCAGCTCTTTCTTTTCTTTTTTCTTGTTGTTGAGTTTTTTGTTGTTGTTGTGGGCCATGGGTTTTTTTTTTTTTTTGCTGCCACATTGATTTACAGTTTCAGTGGCACTACCCTTATTCCTGAGCTATCCACCCAAAGTTCCCCATGCACAGCTGTGCCCAGGCTTATTAACAGCATTCTCTGGAGTCCACAGTCCATAGAAACCTGCAAATGTTAGGTCGTCATCAGGTCACACACCACAGAGACAATGTTCTGCTGCTGAGTGAACTTGGTGGTGTTCAGACTTCAGTAGCGCTTGTTCTGATTCAACATATGCAGGACACCACCTTCTTCTAAGCTTTTCCTGTTACTGTCACATGCCATTTTGTGACCATGCTCTTAAATTTCAATGGGGATCATGCTGTCACCATGGCCTTGCCCTTAACTCACTCAGTATGGCCAGTCCTCTCTTCTCCTCTACACAGACCCTTCGGATGTCCAGTGGGTGTCTGAATGACCCAACCTTTAGCTTCCGTCATCAGAACTGTGGTATTCTTTGTCAACATTCACGTCTTCAGTATAAGAGCCTTCCGCTTGCAATATTTTGATGATGGTAATTGGGGAGAAACGCTGTTAACGTCGTCTCTTTCGCCGTTCGTATGGAGAGAGTTAAACAAAGTGTGATGAAAACTGTGCGTAAGACATGACCCTATTCAGCTTTTTCTATTTTGCCAAATAATGACCTTGACCTTTGATCTGTTACCCTGCTTACCACATCAACATAGATGGACTTCCTCAAAAGGACTTTTGCATAACTTACTTCCTTTCCAGTTTGGTTCTAATAACACTTGTAATTGCTGAGAAAATGCCAACAATAAGGTTTCCCATGGACACTCACAAATACACACACACGGACAGACAGATGCACAGACAACTGACACTGGGTGATTACATAAATTCAAGTTGTTAGCACTTCTTTCCATTGTCAGCTCCATCCGTCTGGAATAGTTTACCTCACGATATTCGCCACTCTCCCTCATTTAAATCTTTTAAAATCTTTTTGAAAACGCCTATGCACAGACCTTCCATCCCTTTCAAATGACATTCAGTTATAAGCAATGCAAACTGTGTGTGTGTGTGTGTGTGTGTGTGTGTGTGTGTGTGTGTGTGTGTGTGTGTGAGATTTAGCAATGTAATAGTTTTCTAATAAGCATAGTCTTTGAATATGTTTTATGCTTTTGTACATTACATCTATTTCTTTTTTTTCTTTTTCCTTTTGTAAGTTATTGCACGTGTGTGTATGTGTTTAATGTTTATCACTTTGAGCTACCTTTATGGGAGGAAAGCGCTCAACAAGTATCCAGTATTATTATCATTATTAAATTGTGTTAAGTGTGCATGTCTCTTTAAAACGGTTTAAAAATGCTCTGAACTGATCAAACTCTTTCAAGGAGATGGAGGTTCATGCACTCATCCCACAATGGTCACCACTCACATGAGAACTTAAGAACTGTAATCATTTGGTGAGAAAAAGCCATGTTAGATTTTATAACTGAATTTCAAAAAAGTTTAATTACAACTCTCTATATATGTGTTTTTCCCAACTGTCATTTTGTGTGCGCCCTTACATGTGCATGCATGCGGATGTGTTTCTGTCATGGTACTGACCCAAACAACGTAACTCCATCCAATTCTGCACACATACCCTGCTGACGCCCAAGCCCCTCACACATACACCACACACACACACACACACACATCAGTACACCTTCCTACCTGAGTTCGGCATGATGGACAAGGCACTGCACCAAGCCAGTTCTGATGCTGCCAGTAGGTGATGATACACAGACCTGGTCAGGAAACATGACAGAAATCAGTGAACAGTCGATCAGTGCCAATGAATGGCCCCACTGCACACTCTCACAGGTCCTTCACATGTATCAAAATAGAATATCTATGATTTCCTTCAGCCTTGTCCTATCTTCAAGTTTTATTGAGCACAATAAATTACCTGCTGTAATATAGGACAAAAATATTAGATCACTGACTGTGACCTGGATGAAAGATATTGTCTAAGATTATTGTGAAAACAAAAACCTGACCAAAAAAGAGGCACAGCCCTCAAGTTTAACTCTCCTTCAAGTTCAAGACTCAAATTACATCATAAAACTTAAAACACAAAACAAAAACAAAAACAAAAAAAACCCCACTAAAACCTCAGTACCTGTTTATTATTATTATTATTATCATTATTTTTATTGTAAACGTATCATCAAGAAGTAATGAACTTTTAACAGTAAACTTCAGTAAAAATAAACAGCAGTGCACAAACATGAACACACTTGTGGCATCCATAACAACTCCATCATCTACTTACCACAGTACAAATGACCACAGTTTGTTTCCACAGCATAGGCAGCTTCCCCGAGGCAGATGGGACAGACTAGGGGACCACTGGTTTGGCTACGAGTTCGAGAACTGGCTCGTCCTGCTGGTTGGCTGTTGGTACTGGTGTTGCTGTGCTGCTGACGAAGACGCACACGTGTGGACTCCACGTTGGCAGCGCTGTCTGGGTGAATGACAGGTTCTTGCCTTTGCCTGCAAAAATGCCGGTAAAGCCTGGAAAAAACTAAATGCATATATTTGTATTTGTATTTCTTTTTGTCACAACAGATTTCTCCGTGTGAAATCGGGCTGCTCTCCCCATGGAGAGCACGTCGCTACACTACAGCGCCACCCATATCCATATATAAAGTGTTAAATACATACATAGAGAGAGAGAGACAGACAGACACACACACACAGAAAGAGAGAGAGACAGAGAGAGAGAGAGAGAGAGAGAGAGAGAGACACACACACACACAGCCACAAATTTCCACCAATATTTCTTTCGTAATATATATATTATATAGATACTAATTTTATTATGTGGTCACACAGACACAAATTTCCATCAATAATTATTTACAAATTTTTTTCTACCAATGGAATAAGTCAGTAAGACATTGATTTTATGTGGTCACACATAAAAACACACGCAGACTTACTTAGTACTTGAGGTTGCACAAACACACACATAGAAAATACAATTACAAATGCATACAGTGATACACACATAATTTTCAACATAATTATCTGAACTTTGCATAAGCTTTTTTTTTCTCTTAATATTACACTATTCACATCAAATTAACCTACAAATAAATATAATTCACTCACACACACACACACACACACACACACATTGATTTTTAATTCTAACACAGACTGACACAGGTGTGGATGCTTCAGCCATTTTTTTTAGCAGCTTTTTGGGGAGAAAAGGAGAAAAACTGAAAGACATGGTCAGGTTTGTGCTTATAAATGTTGATCTGGAGAATGGAGAAATAGGGAAGAAATTATATGCTGTCACTACTGGTTATACAAGTTGTATACAGCACATTTAAGACGTGGATTCATAAAAAACAACAACAGAACATTTGATAAACTGACAACTGCCCATCCCTTTTATTCTAAAAACAGTCAAAAACAGATTTAAGTATTCCATACAAGGAGAACGCATACAGAAGAGGTAGTGAAAACAAAATAAGAAAAAGGTAATCTGAAAACTATCTAACCTTTCCCAGGAGCAGGGAAAGACATGACAAGTCAAAGTGGAATGCACAAGATCACAAAAAATGAATAGGCAAAAGAAAAAAAAAAGAAAGGGAAGAAAGCCACATCAGATCAGGAAAATAAACTAGGGTTATTACAAGCATAGTTTAACTTAGTTTATGTACACATGTTAGTTGTTATAATGACTCTCAGACTATCATCTCCATCTGAGTATTGCAACCTTTAACTAAAGGTACTACTAAAGTAAATGTGTATTTTCATTAAATTTCGAATTGAAATGTCATGAATCATGAGAAGATTAAAGATCTAATTTCCTGCCATTCCAATAAAGACTGGTCTTTTTCTTCCCTGGCTTTGTGTTTAGAAGTGAGTGAATTAGTGTATTAGTAGAAAATTCCAGTCTTTCTGACAATGGTTAGGGGGGGTGGGGGGGGGGGAGGGGCAGTGGCATTGCTCAGCACTCACCAAAAATAAACAACAAAAAACAACAACAAACAAACAAACAAATCAAACAGGTGGGGCTGGAGTTTGGACTGATTGGAACTTACATGACGAGGCCAAAGAGAAAAGTGTTTTTCCCTAACTATCATGAAAGAATTATTGCGATGACAAAATATAGAGTCCAAATTTGCACATTTACGAAGTGATCGAGTGGATCAACACCTGACATTAGTAGTAGTAGTAGTAGTAGTAGTGTAGGGACTGGCATTTAACTCCCTAGGCCTCAAGGCCTTTTTTATGTCTCCTTCAATATCGGTCTCCTTTTATTTGTGAGATACATAGATATTTTCTTTTACATGTACTGTAAATCACTCGTCAAAGTCAATAAATTTTTCTTTTAAACTGATGTTCACGTCAAGGAGATTTTTGAACACATTAGTATTTTGTGCAAGTTTAGTTTTGATAGGCAGTGCATTCCATATTTGTGCAATTCTATTAGCTAATGAATTTTTCCTTAGGTTAGTATTGCAGTGCTCTTTATAAATTTTCATCATTGAATTTCTTGTACTCTCATTATCTGACATTCTAAAAATATTATTCACACTGACTTCATTATAGCAATTTAACATTTTGTATGTTTCTATTAAATCCCTTCTTAGCCTTCTACCCTTTAATGAATGCAGATTTAAGTATATAAGTCTCTGTTGACAACTCATAGATTTGCATTCTTTTATTAGTTTTAATAACTTAGTTGCCCTATCTATAGCTATAGATTGTCTCTTGAGGTATGGGTGCCACACAATATTACCATATTCCACTTGTGATCTAACCAATGCTTTATACAGTTTAAGAAATATATCTTCATCAAAATAGGTAAATGTTCTCTTAATTATTCCTATCATCTGGTTGGCTTTATTTATTATATTCTGTATATATATGTCAAATGATAGTTTATTATCAAATATTATGCCACGGTTTTTCTTACTTTGACATTTTTCAATGTCCTGTGTGGTGTCTTCTATTATCATATGGTATTTGTTTTCTGGATTTTTTTTCCCAGGTGCATTACTCTACACTTTGATATGTTAAAATATAGATTCCATCTATCAGTCCAGTCCTGTAACTTATATAAGTCATTATGGAGTGTAGTAGTATTTTGTGCATGCCATAAGTTTAGTATCATCAGCAAATATTTTGCATTTGCTTTCTATACTTTCAGGAAGGTCATTTATGTGTATTGTAAAAAACACTGGGCCAAGTATGCTACCTTGTGGTATACCACTAACAAAATTTTCATTTGTTGACATTTTTTCTCCAATTCTAACTACCTGTGTTCTTTCTGACAAGAATTTTTTTGTCCACTTCAGTATGCTTCCAGTAATAGCATATGAAGCTAATTTTAATAAAAGTCTTTGATGTTGTACAGTGTCAAATGCTTTTCTTTGTCTAAATAAATTATGTCTACAGGTTTTCGCATATCTATTATTTTTGTGAGATCTTCAATTACTTCTAGGAGCTGTGTTGTACATGATTTTCTCTGTCTAAAACCATGTTGACAGTCTGCATACAGATTGTTTGTTGTCATGTGTGATAATATAGTATCCCTGATAAAGGACTAAAAAATCTTACACACAATACAAGTCAAGCTCACTGGTCTGTAGTTTCCTGGTTCATGCTTTGACCCTTTTTTATATATAACTGTTACCTCAGCCATTTTCCAATCTTTCGGTAGACAAGCATATTCAAGTGATTTATTATAAATCATACTCAAAGGAAGAGCTAACTCTCTGCTCAATTCCTTTAATATTCTTTAGGGTATTTTGTCTCGTCCTTGTGCTTTGTAAGGGTCTAAGGCATGCAACTTCTTTTCTACTGCCAATGGAGTGACTCTTAAGTCACAAATATTAACGTTTCCCGACCTGGAGCTTTCTCCAAGGTCAGGTAAATTTGTCAAAGTCTCTTTAGTATACACACTTGCAAAGAATTTATTAAGTGTTTCTGCTTTTTCTAGATCGTTTTCTGCTAAGCTTCCATCTTCTTTTTTCAGTACACCTATTCCTGTACTAAGTTTTGTTTTTTCTTGCACATATTTCCAAAATATTTTAGGACTTTGTTTACATTTTTTTGCAAAATTTCTTTCATAATCTTTTTTTAAAATTTTTTTTAAAGCTTTTTTAATGATTATGCAGCATTTATTCCTTTCTTTAATGTAGCATAGACAGGAGTGACCTGACTTAGTTCTTAAGAAACGCTTATACAATTTATATTTCTTTCTGATGATTCTCATTATTTTATTGTTCATCCATGAGGGTTTATTTTTTTCTCCTGTCTATTTGACACTTTTGATATATATTCATAGTTTTGTGAAGTATAGTCTTTTAGTCATTCCACCACTGGTTCACGTCTTTTCCATCCCAATCCCTTGATGCCCAGTCCACTTTATTTATCATTTCTCTCATTCCATTATTCCTTTTTAAAATCAAATTTATGCTTTTTTCTGCTTTTTCCTTCACCAATGAAATGTGGAACAGAAAAACCAACATATTCTGGTCACTCTTTCCCAGGTGGTTGATATCTGATACTAAATTGTTTTCATTTTCTATTACCTATCCACAATACTGGGTTTTTGACCTGGTTTAGTTCTTGTTGGTTTTGACACCTTTTGTATCAGGAACGCATCAAGTAAGCATTCAATGAATTTACTGTCTGAAGGGCCTGTCCAAGTACCATCCCGCTGTATAGCTGGATAATTAAGTACCATCCCGCTGTATAGCTGGATAATTAAGATCTCCCATAGTACAAACTTTGTTGAATTTTGTTATTTCTTTGGACTATAAAGTTCAAATAATCTTTCTGTGTTTTGTTCTGATGAACGTGGACTTTTGTATATACACCCCATCATAACTCTCTCATCATTCGCACTTTCAAATTTGCACCATACACTTTCTTCAATTAGTTCAAAAGTAAAATTTGTTAATGTAGGACATTCTTGCGCTTTTAATGATTTGTGTACATACAGGGCCACACCTCTCTTTTCACTGGCATTAGTAAATATATTATAATTTGGGATATTACAGCGCACTTTAATACTGATTCTATTGTTCTGGTTTTTTGGAATTGTTTCTGTGTTTCCAATAACATGCGGTTTTATTTCACCTACTCTCATCTTGAGTTCCTCTATCTTACTGGAGAGGCTATCTACATTACTATATAAGAGAACACAATCATAGGAAATTTGAAAGTCTTTAAAATTTTTTACAGTCTGATTTACATTGTCAGGTTGCAGTCACTAGTCATCTGTCTTGGTCTGTTTTTCATTCACCTTGTCAGACAATGTCTGATCCTCTTTTTGACTATTTGGCCATTTCTGATAATTAAATCCTTTTCCCCTTTGTCCATTCTTTCTTTTTCATCTGTCAGTACATGCTTGAATTGTTGTCTTTCTATTGGTGTCATGTCACTGTTTATGTACACCCTTTTCTTTGGATCACTGATTCCCTGATTTGTCATTGTTGCTTTTTTCACGATTTCTTTTTTTCTACTTTCTGTGGTCACAGTCACTTTCAACAGTCTAGCTCTGTTCCCCCCTTGTTTTCCCAACCTGATTGGGTTTGTCAGTTCCCTTTTATCCACTGTCACTTGGCATTTTCCCATTATTTCATGATTTCATCCATGTCATATTCTTTCCTTTCTTCTGCACTAGTCTTGTCACTTTCTTTCAGATTGACAATCACAATGTTGTTTTTTCTCTTCTCTTTTTTGGTCTCTTTCTGCGAGGACTTCTGTCAGTTTTCCATCCACAATTTCTTCCATTTTCTTCTCCTGTTTTCCCCCCACCCCCTCCCGCCCCCCAATTTCTTTCTCTATTGCTTCGAGGCTTTGGGAAAACACTGTCATCACTCTGTCTATTTTTGTTTCCAGTCTGGTTACAATCTGGATTTTGAACAAAAACTAACCTGTTAAAAACGTATGCCAACATTGGGATCACCACACCAACAAATGCCGCAGCTCCAAATAACACCTCGTTCCCGATTCCCTCTATTAATCCCGTCTTGACGGGTAAAGTACCCGACATTTTCAAAGAAAGCTTGCCGTTGTTTTAACCGCTGTTCTGCTACTATCCGATATTTCCGTCATTACAACGTGTCGGCAACAAGTTTGTTGTTACATTAAGAACGACTGTCTGCCATATGTCGTACCTTATTTTCGCTTCGAAATGTTGACGGTGTATCTAAAATACCATTTTATGTGGATTATAATCAACGAAATATGACTTTTAATCTTAATATTGGCATAGACAGGAAATAGAAAATCACAAGAAACTTTAAAAGAAAATTCGGAGCCAGATTGTAAAGTCGCAAAAGCGGAATCAGTCTGCGCAACGCCCAGTTCGTCTGTCTTCAGGAAAGAAAATATTTCAGAAATTCTGCATGATTTCACGTTTCATTTGATCTTTTGAGACCTTCATGTATCACGTTGAGTAGCTGCTTTGCCATGGAACCCGACAGGGAACAGATATGTTACAGTCTTATCTCCTGGGTAAGTAGAACACACTCAGACTGACCCATACCAGTGGAAAAAATACCTGTGTCACAGTGGGAGATGACTTCACCGTGGCACTTTCGTAGCCCTGCCCAGTTCCTTTCGTATGCAATAGACGCACCAAAAGCAAATTATATGCCATGTAGCTTTAAACTAGTAACTGGATATATAGAGGTATTTTCTCCGCCTCGTACACAGTCATATTCACACTGAAACCAGTTATGGAAGACTACGAAACAGTATTTTATGCATTATCCTATTTATCTTGTAGTTAATCCAAATGATCAAGCATCAGCTCCCAGCAAGCTGCATGCGACTATCACCATGGATATTGCACGCGTAAAATTAATCTTCAAAGTTTGAAGCTCTTCTAGAACATGTGAATGAAATGTGGATAGACTGCTAAAAACAAAAAAATTTAAATAACAGTGTCGCACTCCGGTAAGACTTAGGTTGGAAGGAGAAATTCAAGCCTACTAGTAGTACTAGATTCAGAAACTTGCCATCATAAAAGACACAATTTCAAAACTAAATGTTTGTAAGCAATGAAAAGAGAGAGAGGGAGAGAAGTCAACATGCTTTACCCAGTATCTCACGGTGCTGCATCAACATGAGTACATCCCATCCAGAGTATAAGCCCAAACAATCATTTATATGAAATTTATGAATGTATCCCAGTTTTGATTGACCTTGCCCAATCTTTGGAGAAAGAGTTTGCCATGCTTCCTCTTGGATAATACTGGTTGCACTGCCTGCTTAGTCAAGGGTGGAAATTGATTTTTCCTTTTTCCCAGATGAACATATGCCCTGATTTTGATTTTTAATACCTTAGTTGAATCACATTAAGTGTACATATATTATATATGGGTGGATTATAGAGACTGAAACATGCCCATGACAATAATGATAATAATGGCCTTAGCAATGACCAGAGTAATTTAACTACATGTCTTTTTGAACAGGTAGTGGAAAACAACTTCAAAATAAAATGTTGTTATTTTGATATTTCAGAATGTTACAAATTAGTAATATTAGATTGAATAATATGAAAGTAGAGGACAATTTTAACAAATAATTCGTGACTTTATGAAACACGTTTCAGTTGACCATGTCACAACTGTTCTTTTGTCATTTATAGCACATATATTGTTTAAGGATGAACACAACTTACAGTGTAGTTGTGTTCCCATTCTCAGCTGGACTACCAGAAGAGAAATGATAGTTTGAAGACTTCTTGGAGTTGCCAGTGAATAGAATGTGCTGTACTACCACTTTTTTTTTCTTGATGAAGATAAATCCCAAATTTAAGCAAGAAATGAAGACTATGACCTGACTTTAGATAATGAAATATGTTAAATTATTATGTTTTTTAAAATTATTATTATAATCAGGAAAATATTTTGCAAAAAATAGGAAAAGAAAAGAATTGATAATGGTTTGTAATCAACAGTTGAACTTCCACCTTAAGTTTGGGAATTCGAAAAGATGCAGATTAGATCGATATGTGCACGCACAGCATGAGTGGTCAGTTTCAGTAGCTCAAGGAGGCGTCACTGCGTTCGAACAAATCCATATACGCAACACCACATCTGCCAAGAGTGGTCAGCTCAGCTGTATCAACTCAAGCAATATCAAAGGAGCTTTGACAGTTCACTTTGTTTGGTATGATAAGTTATCTCTTGAATCGGCAAATGCAGTTTTGATGCAATCTACCACTTGACCTAATTGTTGAATAGAATAAACATGATTGTGCAGGAAAATGAGTTGTTTGGTATGATAAGTTATCTCCTGAATCAGCAAATGCAGTTTTGATGCAATCTACCACTTGACCTGATTGTTGAATAGAATAAACATGATTGTGCAGGAAAACGAGTGTGGGTAAAGACCTGTTTTTGTCATTATAAAATTACTTTGCAAATAATGAAATATTTATATCCTTAAAGGAACAATTGTGGGTTATTCAAATATGAAAAAGACAGCCACTCATTATGTCAGACTCTCTGTGACCAGAGCTTTGTTCCCTTTGAACTTGACAAATTAATAATTAGTGTTTGGCAGCACCACTCTGTGCTGGTTGTAATTTGATGTGGTACATTTTTTCTCATGATTCTTTAGCAACATCAGATCACAGGCTTGAACACTTGAAGAATGATGCTATGAATTATAACGTTCATTATGTTTTAGCTGCAGACGTTTGAACTGGATGCACCCCATGATTCACCAGCAGATCTCAGTGATGGAATTGCCATTGCACAAGCCTTGCAGCAAATGTAAGCTGTTAATGAGGGTTTGATTTGTTGTTGTAAAGTATCCCAGTTATTGTGAGTTACAGTCTTGGGGAAGTGTGTCTTGTGTTTTCTGTTTCATTCTCTTCCACTTGAATGATTTGACTTCCTTCTTTGGTTATTGTGACTCTTTTTTTTTTCTTTTTTTTATAATGTAAAATATGTTTGCCTAGTTTCATCATCTTAGAACTATGGGATAGTTTCTTTTCAAGAAAGTGAAACCTTGCCGTTTACTGATCATTAGGAAATCTAAGTAAGTAACTGAAATAAAACAATTTCAAACAATGAGCATGTAATTTTCTGTACTTTTGCTTTTTTTCTCTCTCTTTCTATTGAGTATGAGGAGAGTGAAGCTCAATGAAGCCTGACTATAGGCAATGAAATATATTATTTTTAGTTATTATGGGTTTTGTTTCTTTGTTTAATTAAATTCCTGCAACAGCCTTAGCTCTGTGGCAGCATAATACAGAATGATACTGGATTGAAGATATTAATTATACTGTTTCTTTCTTTAGAATTCTGTCAGTATTGGTTGAACTTGAATGCTGTTGGTTGACAATGTCATTTGAATGCTGTTGTAAAATTTGCATCATCATTGTTGAGACTGTTGCTTTTCACACTGTATGAACATTATTTTGCACTTAAATGCAGCCATAAACATGCAGCCAAGTATGATTTGTTTTGATTTTCAGAGCCCCTGAATATTTCAGCCAAACATGGATGAACAAAATCAAAACAGAAGATGTTGGCAACTGGCGGTTGAAGGTTTGTCTGACCTGTGTTTGTGTATGTGTATGTGCTATTTACCGTTTATGTATGATGTGTTTATGAGTCTGCATGCTGATTTACAAATTATATAGTCAATTTTTGTTTTTACTGTCCTCTTTTGAGGTATTATGTGTATGTGAATACATGTAAACGTGTGTGTGTGTCTGTGCACGTGCCCACAACAAGTGTGTGTGTGTGTGTGTGTGTGTGTGTGTGTGTGTGTTTCTTTTATCAGTTGGTATGAAGCATGCAGTTTTGCTGATCTAGGCTGACTGGAAAAATTACAGTGTGCTTTTTATTATGTGGAGTAAATTAATGTCAAAGTCAGGGTAAAATGTGTAACAAGTTTTCTTTACCAGATGTGTTTTCATACAGTTCATGATCTCCAAGTAAGATGGTTTGGGTGTGGAAAGGTAAGATACCTTTGGAGTTATTGGCAGTCTATGCGCAGGTTTTTTGTTGTTGTTGTTTTTGAAAAAGAAAAGTTATCTTCTATTTCACTCGAACATGAATTTTCCCTTTTCATTTAATTCATCATTGCTGATATTTTTTTCTTCAGGTGACCAATTTGAAGAAAATAGTAAAGGGCATTCTGGAATACAACTTGGAGGTATGTACTATAGCACTTAAGCTAACTGCTTCCTTGTTGTAAACTTTTTATTTTATTTTAGCTCCAGACTGGCCATCAGTTTTTGCAGAAGTCTGATGGAAATATGGATCATATTGATATACTTGTAAACATGCATACGCACGCACGCACGCATGCACACACACACACACACACACACATACATACATACATACATACATGTATACACACACATGCAAACGCAGTATACACACACGCACATGCACACAAACACACACACACAACACAAGCATGCACACACACACACACGCATGCACGCACACACATGCACATGCACATACACACAACACAAGCATGCACATGTGCAAATGCACACACACACACACACACACAGATGTGCTCATTTCTGCTGAATGTTGAAAAGAGCTTTTTTTTTCAAATTCTGATTTGATCTCCTATTCTTTCAATTTTTTTTCTACTTTTACCAGCGTCAAGATGGCTTGTGAAGTAGTTATGAACTGACTTAGCTGTGAATAATTCTTTCTGTTCTATCACCAGGTGCTGGGTGTACAGATTCAAGGGTTTCAAATGCCAGACTTCAATGCCATCGGTAGGCAGCTCTGCATCTGTGTGCATGCTTGCATGCATTTGTGTTGTGCTGTGCTGGGTTGTATCGTGTGTGTGTATTCTTTCTGTGTGTGTGTGTGTGTGTGTGTGTGGTTTAGTATCTCTGTGTCCGTCTCTTTGTGTGATGACCAAAGCTAACAACTGTTGACATGATGTGTTAGGGGTTAGTACCTCTGTCTCTGTCTCTTTGTTTGACTACCATAGCTAATGACTGTTGTGTTAGGGGTTAGTGTCTCTGTCTCTGTCTCTTGGTGTGACTACCATAGCTAATGACTGTTGTGTTAGGGGTTAGTGTCTCTGTCTCTGTATCTTGGTGTGACTACCTTAGCTAATGACAGTTCTGTAGAGGTTAGTATCTCTGTCTGTCTCTTTGTGTGACTACCATAGCTAACAACTGTTGTGTTAGGGGTTAGTATCTCTGTGTCTGTCTCTTGGTGTGACTACCATAGCTAACGATTAGGGGTTAGTGCCTCTGTGTCTGTCTCTTGGTGTGACTACCATAGCTAACGATTAGGGGTTAGTGTCTCTGTGTCTGTCTCTTGGTGTGACTACCACAGCTAACGATTAGGGGTTAGTGTCTCTGTGTCTGTCTCTTGGTGTGATGACCACAGCTTATGACTGTTGTGTTAGGGGTTAGTATCTTTGTCTCTGTCTCTTGGTGTGACTACCGTAGCTGATGACTGTTGTGTGGTGGGTGAATATTTCTTTCTTGGTATGACTGGCATAGCTGACAACTGTTGTATAAGGGAAGAATATTTCTTTTTTAGTGTGACTACCTTAGCTGACTACACTTGTGTAGAGGGGTGAATATTTCTTTTTTAGTGTGATTACCATAGCCGACAACTGTTGTGTTGGGGGGTGAATATTTCTTTCTTGGTGTGACTACCATAGCTAACAACTGTTGTGTAGGTGGTGAATATTTCTTTCTGGGTGTGACTGCCATAGCTGACGACTTGTGTTAGGGGTTAGTATCTCTTTCTCTTGGTATGACTACCATAGCTGATGACGGTCATGTTTGGGGTTAGTATCTGTCTCTTGGTGTGACTACCACAGCTGATGACAGTTGTGTTAGTGGTTAGTATCTGTCTCTTGGTGTGACTACCACAGCCGATGACGATCATGTTAGGGGTTAGTATCTGTCTCTTGGTGTGACTGCCACAGCTGATGATGGTTGTGTTAGGGGTTAGTATCTGTCTCTTGATGTGGCTACCACAGCTGATGACGGTTGCCTTAGGGGTTAGTATCTGTCTCTAGTATCTGTCTCTTGGTGTGACTACCATAGCTGATGACGGTTGTGTTAGGGGTTAATATCTGTCTCTTGGTGTGACTACCATAGCTGATGACGGTTGCCTTAGGGGTTAGTATCTGTCTCTTGATGTGGCTACCACAGCTGATGACGGTCGTGTTAGGGGTTAGTATCTGTCTCTTGGTATGACTACTACAGCTGATGACGGTCGTGTTAGGGGTTAGTATCTGTCTCTTGGTGTGACTACCACAGCTGATGACGGTCGTGTTAGGGGTTAGTATCTGTCTCTTGGTGTGACTACCACAGCTGATGACAGTTGTGTTAGGGGTTAGTATCTGTCTCTTGGTGTGACTACCACAGCTGATGACAGTTGTGTTAGGGGTTAGTATCTGTCTCTTGGTGTGACTACCACAGCTGATGACGGTTGTGTTAGGGGTTAGTATCTGTCTCTTGGTGTGACTACCACAGCTGAGGACTGTTGTGCAGGGGAGTACAATGACCCGGTGGAGGTGGGGCGGCTCCTACAGCTGGTGCTGGGCGTGGCTGTGAACTGTGAGAACAAGCAGGACCACATCCAGCGCATCATGGGCATGGGGGAGTCCGTGCAGCAGACCATCAAGAACGCCATTCAGGAGGTTGGTCCACACACACACACACACAGACGCGGGACACACACTCACACACATGCAGGCACACATAAACACACATATGCAGACTCACATAAACACATACACATGCAGACACCCACACAGACACCCACACAGACACACACACACAACATAAACACAAAGGCGCACGCGCGCGCGCACACACACACACACACACACACACACACACGCACACACACACACACACACACACACTCACACACACACACTCACACACACACACTCACACACACTCACACACACACACACACACACACACACACACTCACACACACATTCACATGCACACCTGCAGGCACACACACACACACACACACACACACACACACACACACACACATGGAGACACACACACACACACACACACACACACACACACACACATTGCATTCTGAATATAGCCCTACATGGCCGGTTGGACTATAACCAACAATGTCAGGGTGTGTGGTGGGTTGGGTGTTCACTTGAAGGTTGCTTTTTGGTTCATTCATCGTGAATTGTACAACAGTTGGCAATGTTCGGTCCTGTTGACTGTAAAGAAAGAAAAATTGAGTTTTGTTTGAATGCGCAACAGTACATGAACATACATGTCCCAGGACTTTAGGCATGCGTGTGTGTGTGAGAATAGCAAATAGGCAGTGGGTAGTCACGCATGGCTGTTTCAGTGCACCACACACGTGCACAAGCATGTAGATGTTAACACGGACTTGCACATTTCTCCTTGACAATTTTTTTTTTCTTCTTTTATTTCAGTTGATGAACAAGGAGACTTCCACGGGTGATGAAATCGACACAGAGCTTCATGACCAGGTACTGTGATTACAGATACAGAGTTTAGAACTCTAGTATTAGACTTTAAATTCTAACTAGGTGTGTCACATTTGTCCCTCAGTGCCTGAGACAAATAGACAAAGATGTTTTGCAAGACAAAGGTATTTTGCAGCTTAATGATTGATTTTGCCTGCAAAAAAAAAAAAAAAAAAAAAAAAATTCTGGGTTTACATACATGTCACAGACACCCAGTATAAAAACAACAGGCTTTTCACTGCCCATTTTAGTGTTTTGTTCTTGTGATGTTAGTGTAGTGTAAGAAGGCTCTTCCTCCACTGCTTTCCTGAATGGTTAGCCCTGTTGGCCATACCTCCTGAAGTGAGTGTTGACGTTAAACCTGGATGTACCTGACAGACGTTCATAGTTCTGTGTCTGCAGTTTTGAATTCAGTCATCTACCGTTTGCTAAATGTTCATTGTGCAGAATGAGCTGTTGAATAAGTGTACTGTGGTTAAAGAACCTCTTACATGTTTTCAAACGTAACAGACATAAAATTTGGACATTTTGTGTACTGTGGTTAAGAACCTTCTTACATGTTTTCAAACATAACAGACATAAAATTTGGACATTTTATAGTAATAATGTTTTTTGATCCATTAACAAGACCTTTATTTCGTTTTTAACCATTAATCCCACACTTAAAGTTGAAACTAAACCTGCAAATTAATAAAGCAAAAGAGAACATGTCTCCCAATGTATAAGCATTTAGTATTGAATGTCAGATGCCTGTTTACTATATTAATTTTGTTAGGTTTGATCTCATTGAAGCACTCAAGTTTGTCTTGCAGCTGAAGAAGACAGTGGAGGAGCTGAATGCTGCCTTGGAAGCCAAAGAGGAACTGATGCAGCGATGCCACGAGTTAGACATGCAGGTCAGTTACACTTCAGTATATGTGACAGAGACATCAGATATTCTTGTGGTGAAAAATTTAAAGGAAGAGGTCCTGGAGATGATTTTCAAGAATTTAGCTTGTGTATTTAAGTCTGTGCATGTGTGTGTGTGTGTGTGTGTGTGTGTGTGTGTGATTTCTCCATGTGTGTGTGTGTGATTTCTCCATGTGTGTGTGTGTGTGATTTCTCCATGTGTGTGTGTGTGTGATTTCTCCATGTGTGTGTGTGTGTGTGTGTGTGTGTGTGAGATTTCTCCATGTGTGTGTGTGTGTGTGTGTGTGATTTCTCCATGTGTGTGTGTGTGATTTCTCCATGTGTGTGTGTGTGTATGTGATTTCTCCATGTGTGTGTGTGTGTGTGTGATTTCTCCATATGTGTGTGTGTGTGTGTGTGTGTGTGTGTGTGTGATTTCTCCATGTTTGTGTGTGTGATTTCTCCATGTGTGTGTGTGTGTGTGTGTGTGATTTCTCCATGTGTGTGTGTGTGTGTGTGATTTCTCCATGTGTGTGTGTGTGTGATTTCTCCATGTTTGTGTGTGTGATTTCTCCATGTGTGTGTGTGTGTGTGATTTCTCCATGTGTGTGTGTGATTTCTCAATGTGTGTGTGTGTGATTTCTCCATGTGTGTGTGTGTGTGTGTGTGATTTCTCCATGTTTGTGTGTGTGATTTCTCCATGTGTGTGTGTGATTTCTCCATGTGTGTGTGTGATTGCTCCATGTTTGTGTGTGTGATTTCTCCATGTGTGTGTGTGATTTCTCCATGTGTGTGTGTGTGTTGATTTCTCTATGTGTGTGTGTGTGTTGATTTCTCCATGTGTGTGTGTGTGTGTGATTTCTCCATGTGTGTGTGTGTGTGTGATTTCTCCATGTGTGTGTGTGATTTCTCCATGTTTGTGTGTGTGATTTCTCCATGTGTGTGTGTGTGTGTGTGATTTCTCCATGTGTGTGTGTGTGTGTGTGTGTGATTTCTCCATGTGTGTGTGTGTGTGTGTGTGATTTCTCCATGTGTGTGTGTGTGTTATTTCTCCATGACTGACCCTCTGGCTCCCCCCTCTGTCTTGCTTTTCCTCCCAAGATATGACTGACCCTGTTGACACGGTTGTGTTGGCGTGTGTTGCAGGTGACCTCTCTCCAAGAGGAGAAGACCTCACTGACTGCTGAGAATGACAGACTGCAGGACAGACTTCAGCAGGCAGAAAATGTGGATGACCCCAGGTAACACGACGCATTTTCCTTGAAAACATGTGTGTTAGGTGTGTGTGTGTGTGTGTGTGTGTGTGTGTGTGTGCGTGTGTGTGCACATGCTTGTCAGAAAGGGGGAGTGTGTGTGTGTACATAAGTGTGAGAAATAGAATGAGTGTGTGTGTCAGTGATTGTGAATGAGAGTGTGTATATGTGTGTATGAATGTATGTTGTTGTTGTCTTCAGTTTAACGTCTTTCCACTTGAATATTAGACGGAAAAATAAACACACAAAAAAACAAAAAAAAAACAACCCAAAAAACCTTGGGGGTAGGGCCTGTGAGAGGGAGAGGGGTAAAAGTGTGTGTATGTGTGGAGGGTGAATAGGGAAAGACAACGCTAGGAAAAATGGAAACGTTATAAACGCCAACATCAAACAACTATAACATCTATAACAAATGTCCTATAGGACTATGCAGCAAACCTTCTGCAATAACAAATAACATATTGGAATTGTTAATAACACATTCAAAAGAACTTTTGGTGAAGTCTGGCAAAAAACATTTTAGATTCTGACATTCGAATATTACATGGTTGCTAGAAATATGTTCTCCACATATGCATCTGACATCTGAATTATACCAGGAAAACGGCAAAGCTTTAAACCATAGTGTAATTAATGTTCAACAACCGGGAACTATCAATCAGTCAAATACATACAGTAATTCAATAAGATTAAGGCAGATTCAGACATTATCAAACAGGATAAAACTGAACGCTTTTATAACAAAGTTCAGCAAAGATGAATGTATGTGTTTGTGTGTGTGTGTGTGCGAGTGCGTGCGCATGCATTTAGATACCATGCGTGTGTGTGTGTATGTGCACACATTTAAATACCAGATGCATGTGTATGTTATACTTGCCTTTTGTTCTTTCTTGTATGTTGTTACATATATACACAAGAAACTTTTTATCAATTTAAAAAAAACTGCCCAGACTGTGTGTACCATTCCATTGCTTGAAAAGGCTGCCTTGTTTATTGAAGAGAAAATGAATGTGAAAATTCAAGATGAAACCCTCATGATGCGTTCCTGTCATAGTAAGTGCTTGATTTCCTTTTGTTCCTCAGCACACCAGCAGGCAAGCGTTTGAGCCATTATCAGCAGCAGATCGACACTTTGCAGGAAGAGATCTACAAACTGGAATCAGGTGAAGAATAGTTTTCCATGAGTGCTATCTTTAACATGTCCATTCCTCTTAACAGACATGCAAGCATTGGGAAACTTGGACTTGGAAACACAGAAACAGACAGACTTACATAATGTACATGTATGCATGGTCTCTCTCTCTCTCTCTCTCTCTCTCTCTCTCTCTCTCGGTCTCCCTCCCTCTCTCAGTCTCTTATCTTTTTCTTTCTTTTTTCCATCTCTCTCTTTGTCAAGCACTCATAGAGTTAAGTCAATTGACAAGAGATGAAATGTTGAAATTCCAACTGGTGTATTTTTTGTTTCAATCTATTGCTGTATTTGATTGCCATTGTTGATTCCCATTGTCTTTCCTTTCCTTTCTCCTTTTAGTCTATTAAAACTGTTTTGTGTCAAACCTTTAATCAGAAGTCAAGTTTTGAGTCATTACTTTCAACACATTTCTTTCATCAAGCCCTGTCTTTTGTTCTCTTTCAGGGAAAGACGACTACAGAATCAAATATGATGTTTTATTCAAAGACCATAATGAATTAAAAGAAAAGGTGAGTGTTGCTTTACTTAGGGTTTTTGCAAGAAATTTGCTCCAGACAAAACATTATAGTGAATTCTCACACAACTTTTTTTCGTTTTTTTTTTGTTTTGTTTTTTAGTGGTCTTTGAAAGGATGTATCTCTTATTTCTTGGTATCAAAAGTGTGATTACCAATTTACAAGGTTCAGTCTTTTTTGTACTCAGACCCCGACTGCTTTTCAGTCTGTGACTGACAATGAAATATTCAAGTTGCTATAGTCCCTGAAGACGTTTCTCTCTGCGACTGAATTAAATGTTGTAGCTACTAGTATATAGTTGCTTTATGGAGAGACTTATTTTTGCTTATGATGATTATGCAGTGACTTTTTTTTATATCCTCTGCCTCAGCAGATTTCAGTGGATTAAATGTTCTTGATTTCTGGAAGGAGTATGTACAAAAAAAAAAAAAAAAATTAATGTTTATGTATTTTGAATTGCTTAGGAGTGGTGTGTGTGTGTGTGCTGCACATATTGCTACTTACATTCATGTGCAGAATTTAGAGTTGACCCAGCTGGCTTCAGAAGCAAGGGCCATGAAAGATGAACTCGATATTCTTCGACACGTCTCAGATCAAGTGGTCAGTCGGTCTTATACATGTTTTGTTATTTGTTTGTTTGTTTGGGTTTTTTTGGTATTTTTGTTTTGTCTGTTTTCCTGGCCTGGGAATTGCATAAGTGTCAGTATTGGGTATCTCAACTCCATAAGTCATTTGGTTTTACATGTGCCTCT
Source organism: Babylonia areolata (assembly GCF_041734735.1). Lineage (NCBI taxonomy): Eukaryota > Metazoa > Mollusca > Gastropoda > Neogastropoda > Buccinidae > Babylonia > Babylonia areolata. Next base: position 11,501,989 of record NC_134878.1, on the reverse strand, counting down.
GTATCTGACAAATGTTCATGTTTTGTTTTGAATTTTAAGCTTGTATGAGAGGCAGTGTGTGAAAGGCAGATCCAGTTTATAATCTTGTGACTGTGTTGGTAGAAAGAAAAAAAAACCAAACCATGAGAATGTTCAGTATATTTTTTACTTGAGAAAGAGATGGATGGATATGAAAGAAAAAGAATAAATGAAGAAGAAAAGAGATGGCACTGTGACATTAAGGGGGTGTGTGGGGGTAGATTTCATCATCAACTATGGTTAAGATAAGGAAGAAAAAGAGAGTGTGAAGAAGATAAATGTGTTGGGGGAGATAGATGGGTGCAGATTTCTTCTGAAGAACAGAAGAAGAGACTGGCTGGTGTGGTTTGTTTCTGAGCGTTTGACCGTACTGAGCAAGTTATAGAAACAGCCATCCTGTGAAATGATTATAAACACATATATGTATAAATATATATGTTTGTTTATTTCAGTTTATTTCAAAATCATTACTTTTCTGTCTATGTCTCTTATGCTTTGTTTTGTCTTTCTTTTGCAGGCAAAATATGAAGCAACTATAGAATCGTACAAAAAGAAGTTAGGTGAGTAGCCAGAATATTTATTGTTAACATATTTGGTGTAACTAAAATTTTGGCAATGGGATGATCCCCAAATGCCAGCTGGCACCCAAGACTGCAGCACTAAAAACCTGTGTAATCTTGCCTCTTAGTTTGAGAGTTGTAGTCCTTCACAAAAGACTAAACTGTAAATGAATTCCCATTGCAATGGACTGAGGGAACCATTGATCATACAGCTCTAACTTTGCTGTTAGCCCAACTGTAAGTTTATGTCAAAGTGTGATATAAGCGGAGTGTAGATGATGATGGTTATAAATGATGGTGGTGGTGGTGGTTCCAGAGGAGATGAGTGACCTGAGGGTGCAGCTGAAGATGCTGGAGGAGAAGAACACGTCCTACATGCAGCAGCAGATTGAGATGGAGGAGGTCAGGAAACTGTGTTGTCTGTCGTCTCCTGTCAGTGACTCCCTGTGTTCTGACTGCGTTGTCTGTTGTCTCCAGTCAGTGACTCTGTCCCTCTTAACACTGTGTTCTGACTGTGTTGTCTGTTGTCTCCAGTCAGTGACTCTGTCCCTCTTAACACTGTGTTCTGACTGTGTTGTCTGTTGTCTCTGTTGTCTCCTGTCAGTGACTCCGTCCCTCTTAACACTGTGTTCTGACTGCGTTGTCTGTTGTCTCTGTTGTCTCCAGTCAGTGACTCTGTCTCTCTTAACACTGTGTTTTGACTGTGTTGTCTGTTGTCTCTTGTCTCCAGTCAGTGACTCTGTCCCTCTTGACACTGTGTTCTGACTGCGTTGTCTGTTGTCTCTGTTGTCTCCTGTCAGTGACTCTGTCCCTCTTGACACTGTGTTCTGACTGTGTTGTCTGTTGTCTCCTGTCAGTGACTCCGTCCCTCTTAACACTGTGTTCTGACTGTGTTGTCTGTTGTCTCCTGTCAGTGACTCCATCCCTCTTAACACTGTGTTCTGACTGTGTTGTCTGTTGTCTCCAGTCAGTGACTCTGTCCCTCTTGACACTGTGTTCTGACTGTGTTGTCTGTTGTCTCCTGTCAGTGACTCCGTCTCTCTTAACACTGTTCTGACTGTGTTGTCTCTGTTGTCTCCAGTCAGTGACTCCGTCCCTCTTAACACTGTTCTGACTGTGTTGTCTGTTGTCTGTTGTCTCCAGTCAGTGACTCCGTCCCTCTTAACAGTGTGTTCTGACTGTGTTGTCTGTTGTCTCTGTTGTCTCCAGTCAGTGACTCCGTCCCTCTTAACACTGTGTTCTGACTGTGTTGTCTGTTGTCTCCAGTCAGTGACTCAGTCTCTCTTAACACTGTGTTCTGACTGTGTTGTCTGTTGTCTCCTGTCAGTGACTCTGTCCCTCTTAACACTGTGTTCTGACTGTGTTGTCTGTTGTCTCCTGTCAGTGACTCCATCCCTCTTGACACTGTGTTCTGACAATGTTGTCTGTTGTCTCTGTTGTCTCCAGTCAGCGACTCAGTCTCTCTTAACACTGTGTTCTGACTGTGTTGTCTGTTGTCTCCTGTCAGTGACTCTGTCCCTCTTAACACTGTGTTCTGACTGTGTTGTCTGTTGTCTCTGTTGTCTCCTGTCAGTGACTCTGTCCCTCTTAACACTGTGTTCTGACTGTGTTGTCTGTTGTCTCCAGTCAGTGACTCCATCTCTCTTAACACTGTTCTGACTGTGTTGTCTGTTGTCTCCTGTCAGTGACTCCTTGTGTTCTGACTGTGTTGTCTGTTGTCTCCTGTCAGTGACTCCTTGTGTTCTGACTGTGTTGTCTGTTGTCTCCTGTCAGTGACTCCATCCCTCTTAACACTGTATTCTGACTGTGTTGTCTTTTGTCTCTGTTGTCTCCTGTAATGACTCTGTTCCTCTTAACACTGTTAACACTGTCTGTGCATGCGTGTGTGTATGTGTGATTATATATATTGATAGTTAAAAGAGAAGAGGCGGATGATGTGTACATGTTTGTATATTTAACCATTTGAAGGACAAATTGAAATGGAAATGTTGGGAAGCACTTCAGATGGAATAGATAGTTTGCTTCTCTGTGATAATGTATCCTCTTGTTTGGGAGCGATTATATCATGCACATGTGTGTGTGTATGTAAAAATATCCAAGGAGGAAAAAATTATTATGTGTTAAATTTTGTGAAACGTTATGGCTTATGCTGACATTCAGATTAATTATCATTTTGTACGGTTCCTGTAGAACCGAAATAACAGCACTCACAGAATTTCCTGCAGTATACATTATCCAGTTCTTTTGTTGTCCTGCAATACTCCTCAGCTGGTTGTCTTTGTGTATGCCTGCAGGATCTCAAACGGTTAGCCACGATCAAACAGCAGCTGGAGTCTTACAAACGCCAGACACTGGAGCTTCAGAATCGCCTGACAGACGAAACCAAGAGAGCCGACAAGTGGGAGTTTGAGTTCAACAGAGTGCAGGAGAAATTTGCTGTTCAGCAGAGAGAAAAAGAAGTAAGGACACTTTGTACAGAGTGAAGAGGACTGGATAGAAAGTGGAAGATCAAATGTCTTCTTTGCAAAGATATTATATTTTGAGGAAGAGAGGTAAGTGTGTGATGTAGGTAAAATGAAGGCTTGTGAAGAAAAAAATGCAAATGATGCAACTTGTAGCTAGTCTTTTGTTTGGCTCAGTGATGTGGCGACTGCAATTTTAAGGTGCTCTCAAAGCCCCACACCAGCTCAAGAAAGAAACATACACAAACTTAGCTATTTCTTAAAATCGTTCCTTAAAGTGTTGTGGGGTTCGTTTTTTTTTTTCCTTTTTGGGTCTTTGCATAATCAACCCTGTGCCTACCACACAACTTTGTGCAATGAGACCATGAGAATGCTGTGCCAAGGGAAGTAATTCTGCAGCAGATACACACTCTCACCACAAAGAAATGTCAGTAAAAAAAACAAAACAACATTTCCTTTTTACTCAATGATCCAGAAATATGAAGCCAAATTCTTAAGACATCGCTTAAAGCAAATCAGCCATATTTCTCCATTCAAAATGAACTAGTGCATGTGGAAAAGAAGCAAAAACAGTTCAAATCTCACTTGCAGATTCTCAGCAATGTACACGAAAAAAAAAAAAAAAAAAAAAATCCCGACTTCACTTAAAGCTACAAAAATTATAGATAAGGAGTACATAGCGATTTTCCAAGTTCAAACAAAGTACTGAAACTTTTGGAAACAAAATGAATTCATTTTTGTACATTGCGATTTTCCAAGTTCACACAAGTACTGAAACTTTCAGAGACAAAATAAATTCATTGCTTAATGTTCTGTACACACTAAGTGGTTTACTTCTGTTTAGAAAAAAAAAAGCCCACTGATAGTGAAATTTGTTCAGCATCTCATCTGATTTGCTGGTCATCAAAATCAGCAATTTTGTTGTTGTTGAAAATTCACAGCAGCAGAACTACACTGTCGAAAGTATTGCAACTAATCACAAAATGGCGGCTTGAAACCAGAAGACAGTATAGTTGCAAGTGCATTCTGGGATTTACAATTGTGATACTGAAAGTATTTGACCTAGTAATCAGCAGTCAGTCTTGGTTTATCCAGTACTCAGAAAATTTCTTAGTAGTGTGGTAGATATTTTTTCGATAATATTATATAGTGCGTGAGAGTGTGTGTATGTGTATGTGTAGTCTAATTTGGGTCTAATTTGCTGATATATGAGGGATGTACTACTTTTTCCTGTGTTGTATGTATACATGTTGATGGAGGTACTGTTTGTGTGTTCACAAGCGTGTGCGTGATTGTGTGAGTGCGTGCTGTTCATGATGCGAGGATGGTGACTGTTTCTTTGTGATTGATTCTTTTTCTTATGATTGTTGCTTCTCTTTTGTAACATGTAATTTGTGGAGCATCATGAGTGATTGTTATTTGAATTTTCTTGAAAATTGTTGTTTCTTTATTGTTGTGTTTGATTTGTGAAGGGCCGTGAGCCTCTCTTTGAGGGAACAGTGCTGTAGAAGAGCACTTCATTATTATTATTAACTATTGTGGTGACTTGTTTCAGCGTGTGATGGCGGAGAGGGACTCGCTGAAGGAGATGAACGAGGAGCTGAAGTGCACACAGGCCACCATGCCCGGCATGTCCATCGGGGACCAGATGGGGGAGGTCGGGTCTGGCTCCTCCTCCTCCACCTCCTCACAGCGCATGGAGATGTTGTCCGTCCCACCAGAGATCAAGTCAGTCATTGCACAGTTTCTTTCTGAATGCGCGTGGGTGCATATGTGTGTGTGGGTGCAACCACAACTTTTGTTCATGCATAATGTGCTTGGCTTGTTTGAGGGACTTGACGGATTTTGTTTTCTTTGTTCATGTGTTGCGCAAGAACAAATGAAAAAGAATGAGATCAAGTGTGTAATCTTGGAAATATTTGCTGTTGGAATTCTCCACCTTGTACGTAAATGGCACGGTGTAAAAGTGTCTGTTGGATTAGAAAAATAGAGGTAAACAGTTTGTGCTGAAATCTTTCAGTGCTTGTAAGAGATTAACAGTCAGTGTGAACAGAAAAAAATCTACATTAACTATTGAGAAAATATATATATATATACTTGCTCAGTTGATTGTTTCAGTCCTATACCAACAGTGTTTCACAATCTGATGCCATGTATGATTATTCACTAATCTGTAATGTAGCTCATATTGAAAGATTTTGTACAGTGCTGGCTGTTTACTTTTTTCTTTTTTCTTCTGTGCATGTGTACAATACAACAATACACAATACACAACCTTTATTGTCTATACCTTGGTACAGAGATTTTCCTTTTGGCAGCAGCACATGTCCAGCATAAAAACAAAACAAAACAAAAAAAACCAAATAAAATGAATGAAAAATAAAAAGATTATTTGAATGGCACCAAATGAAAGATAGCTGTATACACAAACATACAGATTATTGAAATTCTCATGCCCCTCCATTGTAAATAATTCATTAATCTGTAGTGTAACACATATTGAACTATTTTGCACAGCGCTGTCTGTTCACTGTGCTGTGATCAGTTGAACTGTCAAACAGACAGACCAGCAGACAGAAATATTTTGTATATTTGATATTGCATGTCACAGTTGAACTATCAAACGACAGACCAACAACAACTATTTTGTATACTCAGTATTGCACGTCAGTGTGTTGGGCGATTACAGAGAGCAGTTGTTACGGCTGGAGCACGAGAACAAGATGCTGAAGATGGGGACGTCGGGCACGCAGAACGAAGAGTCAGAGGTGCTGCAGTCACAGCTGGATGACTCCAACGCACGCAACAATGAACTGCAGACAGAAGTCAGGTAGGCACAGTCCGACAAAGAGCGACGAGTTTCCCCGTTTCTGCTGGTGATTGTGTGTTTGTGTGTGTGTCTGTGTGCAGGGATGTGTGTTTGTGTGTGTGTGTCTGAGAGTGTGTGTGTGTGTATGTCTGTGTCTATGTGCGGGGATGTGTGTGTATGTGTCTTAGTGTGTGTGTGTGTGTGTGTGTGTGTGTGTTTAGTATGTATACATTAGTTTAGTATACATTAGTTTGCATTGGTGCAAGTTTTACTGTGAAGTGACTGGTTGTATTGTCAGTGTATATTCGTTTCATCCTGCCTGTGGAGTGGTTACTGTGATTTTTTAGACAATGAAGCAAGTTCTTGTTTTTTCCTGGAGCATGCCCCCTCTGCCAGTACACTGTAACACAAGTGCCTTACTGGTCCGTAAAAATTAGTAACAGATTTTCCAATGCATGTCACAAAAAAAACCTTGGCTGTAGTAACATCAGCCAAAGAAAAAAAAAAGAGCAAAAAAAGCATACTCACTTTCAAAATAGTGTATTCAAATTTAGTCTTTATTGCTTTTCAGATTTGGGCTCTGCATATTACCATATTTATAATGTTTCATTTTCTATTTGAATGTGTTCTGCATTGGTTGCACTTCATCGATGGCATTCTGTGTCCTTGATGAACAGTTGACAACACTGATCACACTTTCAGGCTGGATGTAGACTTTTGTCCCAACAAACTCTGATCGGTTTGTTGGGTATATGCAAAGGTTATGCGTCTGCTGCCTTTTTTTTCTTTTCTTTTTTTTTTTTAACAGCAGATGTGATGTAGTGTTTAAATGGATCTGTCTGCATGCTTTGATACCTTGAAACTGAAACCATCCCAACACCATGAATGAATGAATGAATGAAATGATATTTAAATAGTGCCTATCCTTGGTCAGAGACCAAGTTCTAAGCGCTTTACAAACACGGGGCATTTGCACAACAGGTTGCCTACCTGAGTAGAGCTGACTGACAGCTGCCATTTGGTGTGCATCATTTGTTTCCTGTGTCAATCAGATTTTAGGCATAGACACCTACACACTCAGACATACATGTAACATTTTACTTGTGTGACTGGTTTGTATATTTACCCCGCCGTACTCTGTTTTTGGGGGTGTGCATTCTGGGTATGTTTTTGTTTCCATAACCCACTGAATGTTGACATGGATTACAGGATCTTTAACGAACATATTTGATCTTCTGCATACACAGACCCTTGAAGGGAGTTCAGGCACAAGCAGGTCTGCGCACATATTGACGTGGGAGATCAGAAAAATCTCCATCCTTTACCCACCAGGCGCCGTCACTGAGATTTGAAACCGGGACTCTCAGATTGGAATTCCAACGCTTTAACCACTCGACTATTGCACCCATGCAGTACCATGTAAAAATGTCTGTGGCCTTTGTGCAGGTTACTGAACCAGCGACTATTGGAGACCCAGGCCCAGGTGGAAGACCTCCAGGAGAAGCAGCAGACAACGGCCACGGCCTCCTCCAATGAGGTGCTGGAGATGAAGAAGCGCATCACGGAGCAGACACAGAAACTGGAGGAGAAAGAACTGCAGCTGGCCCAGAGGTCTGCCCAGATGGACCAGGTCAAATCTGAGGTGGGGGGCATTTTGCTTGTGTTGTCATTGTACTTTGACTTTCTGCGGGTGTTGTTAAAGACTCAGATGTCTGCCCAGATAGACCAGGTCAAATCTTAGGTAGAGGGCATTTTGCTTGTGTTGTCATTTCTGTGGTAGTTAGAGACCAGGGGTCATCCCAGATGGACCCAGTCAAATCTGAGGTGGGGGGGCATTTTGTTCATGTTATAGTACTTGAATGCTGGTTGTTAAAGACCAGAGGTGTGCCCAGATGGACCAGGTCAAATCAGAGGTGGGGGGCATTTTGTTTGTGTTGTCATTGTACTTTAACTTTCTGTGGTTGTTGTTAAAGACCAGAGGTGTGCCCAGATGGACCAGGTCAAATCAGAGGTGGGGGGCATTTTGTTTGTGTTGTCATTGTATTTTAACTTTCTGTGGTTGTTAAAGACCAGAGGTGTGCCCAGATGGACCAGGTCAAATCAGAGGTGGGGGGCATTTTGTTTGTGTTGTCATTGTACTTTAACTTTCTGTGGTTGTTGTTAAAGACCAGAGGTCTGCCCAGATGGACTTTTTTTTCTTCTCCTCAGACTTGATTCCTGTTGCTGAATCCAGGTTCCATTGAAAGAATCCACATAAACTCAGTTTTCATGTCTGAATTCAACAACTTAGATAAAGGTTGCATATTCCTGTGTATTGAATATTGAATCTTGGCAGACTGGAAAAGAACCCATTGCAACAAAAGCGTTTTACTCTGGCAGAAATCCGCTCTGCTAGGTAAGAAGATATATATGCATACACTCAGGGCCTGACTAGTGCATTGAGTACTGCTTCTAGTCAGGCATTTGACTAGCAGATTTGGTATGGTGTTTATGGATTTGTCAAAACACAGTGACACTTCCTTGGGAAACAAACTGAAAATTAATATTGACGATTCCTGGCCCAACCCAGATTAGAATAATGTTAGTATGTTTCACAATTGTTTCACTCTTATCTTATAATGTAGTAGTATCTTACTTAAATGTTTTTCTTTTTACACGATAACTGATGTGTGCGTGGTGATCAAGGAACGGTGTGACATTTATTCGTTTTTCTCTTTGATATTTGCTGACGGGTATTTTGAGTGAGCCAGAAGAGAATTTTCTGTTTTGATTGAAGCAGACAATAAATTATATTGAATTGAATTGATTGTCTTATATTGAGCACCTGTTAAGCATGAACATTCTAATAGCTTGCCAAGTATTCAGAGAAAGTTCATGGTGTGTGTTGATGTCTTTAACAGCTGAGCAGCACGACAGAGAAGATGACGGCACTGCAGGAAAGGCTGGCTCGCAAAGATGAGGAGATGAAAGCCATGGAAGAGCGGTACACACGCTACCTTGAGAAGGCCAAGAATGTGAGTTCAGGGCTGAATTTCTCCAGCCACTGTCTCTCTAAATAGTCTGCCATGGCTTTACCTCTCTAACCACTATCTCTAAATAGTCTGCCATGGCTTTACCTCTCTAGCCACTGTCTCTAAATAGTCTGTCATGGCTTTACCTCTCTATCCACTATCTCTAATAGTCTGCCATGGCTTTACCTCTCTAGCCACTGTCTCGAAACAGTCTGTCATGGCTTTACCTCTCTATCCACTATCTCTAAATAGTCTGCCATGGCTTTACCTCTCTATCCACTATCTCTAATAGTCTGCCATGGCTTTACCTCTCTAGCCACTGTCTCTAAATAGTCTGTCATGGCTTTACCTCTCTATCCACTATCTCTAAATAGTCTGCCATGGCTTTACCTCTCTAGCCACTGTCTCTAAATAGTCTGCCATGGCTTTACCTCTCTAGCCACTATCTCTAAATAGTCTGCCATGGCTTTACCTCTCTAGCCACTGTCTCTAAATAGTCTGCCATGGCTTTACCTCTCTAGCCACTGTCTCTAAATAGTCTGCCATGGCTTTACCTCTCTAGCCACTATCTCTAAATAGTCTGCCATGGCTTTACCTCTCTAGCCACTGTCTCTAAATAGTCTGTCGTGGCTTTACCTCTCTAGCCACTATCTTTAAATAGTCTGCCATGGCTTTACCTCTCTAGCCACTGTCTCTAAACAGTCTGTCATGGCTTTACCTCTCTATTCACTGTCTCTAAATAGTCTGTCATGGCTTTACCTCTCTAGCCAGTCTCTAAATAGTCTGCCATGGCTTTACCTCTCTAGCCACTATCTCTAAATAGTCTGCCATGGCTTTACCTCTCTAGCCACTGTCTCTAAATAGTCTGCCATGGCTTTACCTCTCTAGCCACTGTCTTTAAATAGTCTGCCATGGCTTTACCTCTCTAGCCACTGTCTCTAAATAGTCTGCCATGGCTTTACCTCTCTAGCCACTGTCTTTAAATAGTCTGCCATGGCTTTACCTCTCTAGCCACTATCTCTAAATAGTCTGCCATGGCTTTACCTCTCTAGCCACTGTCTTTAAATAGTCTGCCATGGCTTTACCTCTCTAGCCACTGTCTCTAAATAGTCTGCCATGGCTTTACCTCTCTAGCCACTGTCTCTAAATAGTCTGAGTGGAGAAAAAGTGCTCTGCCATCAAAAATGATGGCTAGAAGTGGTCATAAACAAGATTAAGACATGAAAGAAATTGGTTCTTCATATTTTATTTCTTAGAACTTTTTTTTTGGTCTCTTTTATCTTTTATTTATTTCTAAAAACTTTCATCTCTGTGCACATTTCATTTGATGGATACCAGACTTTCTGTGTGGCCAGCAGTGTTAACAGGCACATGCAATTATTGTACACAAATATTTGCTGACCAAATCATTTTTGTTCTTGGTTTTTCTTTCTTTTTTTATGTACCTGTGATTAGACTGAAAAAAATGAGTCATTCGTTTAAGGTTCATAGTAACTTTGGTTTGTACCTCTGTTTCTCAGAGTTTAAAACAAATCAAGTAGGGACAATTGTATAATGATGATATGGGTTTGTGATTGATAAAAAAGAAAAGAAAAAAAACCCATCCTTGTTGTAGCATTCAGTTGTATATTTCTTATACATTATGCTTTACTGAGTGTTGTGGATGATTTAATTGTGGTTTTCCTTGCACATGTGACACCATTATTCTTAAATATTACACAGTTTTTATATGGAACAAGATTTTTTGTGATCCGCATTGCACAGATGTCCTTTGTGTTTTTGTTGTTTTTTGTGAAAGGGAATAATTTCATGGAGTGAAAAACATGAAGGGCTGTATTTGGTGTGTGACGGTGGTGGTGGTGGTGGTGGTGGTGGTTGCAGGTGATCCAGAGTCTGGACATGAACCAGACACTGGAGACGTCCCCAGAATTGGTGTCCCTGAGGCATCAGCTGCTGGAGAAAGACCAGTACATCAACCACATAGAGGTGAGCACAGGGACTGAGAAATGATTTCACTGACCAGTGAAAAGACGTTTAAACTAGGGAAACAAAAAACAAAAAGCAAAAAAAAAAAAAAAAAAAACAGGGACAGGGCACAGACGGGCTGGCAATTCACTCTACTGGCTCATGTGGTGATAGGGTGGCTCAAGTTCAGGTTAAATGAATCAATTGCGATCGCGCCTTACTTTTAGCCCGATCTCCCAGTCGAACCATATAATTATGTGACCTGGTTGAAGACAAAATTTGGCAAAAAACAAGAACGCCAGAGAATCGACAGACAGAAAATACGAAAGAACTTAGCCGTATGAAGAGCACAGGAACAGGAGTCATAATGGCTGCTGGAAAAAGAGGGCGCTAGCCAGGGGGACAAAGGGGAGGTTATCGGCCATAGTACTTTCGTTTTCTCCGCATAGGCGGATAGTTTGCACAAGACAGGAATGTCAGACCCCTGCCGGAGTCTGCGCTAGTTGGGTCACGGTAAGTATGTTATTTAAACGTAATTTTAGATAGAAAATTTCCTTTAAGTGCCCCATACGGCCATCAAGGCAGTGAAACAACATTCCAGTCCTCTCCTTCTGCCATTTTAACCCATCTCCAGTTTAAGTCGGATACCCATTCCCCTGTGGCTGGAGTGAGGAAAATGGGAGTGAAGTGCCATTCCTGAGGACACAACCACAGTGTCCAACTGGGGACTCAAACCCAGGTGACTGATGAACTCTGAATCAGAAGTTGAATACCCAGGCAGCTGCCATTGCGCCTCCTTGGGCTGGGTGGGAGCAGATAAAGGAATATAGGTGTATGAATGTATGCCTTGACGTATGTCTCTGTGTATGTGTGGTTGTACATGTGCGTCATTGTGTATAATCAGTGTGTGTCGTTTTTTGGTTTTTCTTACTTTTCATTTTAATGTACGTTTGCCAAGGGAAAGACTGATAATTTGGTTAATTTTATTGTTGATGATTTTATATATTATGTGGCATTATAATTTTCGTGTTAAATTTGATTTATCAGTTTGTCCAAGTGTGATACTTGTATGCATTGTATCAGTGGGTTTTCAGTGACTGACAGAAATTTTTAGTGGATAAAACAAACACTTGGCGGCTGTCAGTGCATTTATATCATGTATGATTCAGAAGGCGTGTTCTGTAAAACATTTCTTGGAAAATGTAAACATTTGTGACAGACATGTACATGTCAATTGTCACAGAATCCTCTTCACTCTTTGAGGAGTGCAGGGACATTTGAAAGATAAATCTGACATTTGAGTCCATTCATGCTGAAGAATATGTGACATACTAAAGAAAAGCGGACTTAAGCCTGTGGTTAAAATGTCATCCATGCTGAAGAAAGACTTGTGTATGTCAATTGTCACAGAATCCTCTTCACTCTTTGAGGAGTGCAGGGACATTTGAAAGAAAAAATCTGACATTTGAGTCAATTCATGCTGAAGAATATGTGACATACTAAAGAAAAGTGAACTTAAGCCTGTGGTTAAAATGTCATCCATGCTGAAGAAAGACTTGTGTATGTCAATTGTCACAGAATCCTCTTCACTCTTTGAGGAGTGCAGGGACATTTGAAAGAAAAAATCTGACATTTGAGTCAATTCATGCTGAAGAATATGTGACATACTAAAGAAAAGTGAACTTAAGCCTGTGGTTAAAATGTCATCCATGCTGAAGAAAGACTTGTGATGCCCTTTTACAGAAGGAGCATGAGAGGATGCGTGCTGTACATGACGAAGAGGAGCGTCTGATTGTGACAGCGTGGTATAACCTGGTAAGTCGTGAGTCACTCAGTACAACATTTGGTAAGTCATGAGTCACTCATTGTGACAGCATGGTATAACCTGGTAAATGGTGAGTCACTCATTGTGACAGTGTGATATAATCTGGTAAGTCATGAGTCAGTCATTGTGACAGCGTGGTATAACCTGGTAAGTCGTGAGTCACTCATTGTGACAGTGTGGTTTTACCTGGTAAGGCGCGAGTCAGTCAGTGCAATATTTGGTAAGTCATGATTCACTCATTGTGACAGTGTGGTATAATCTGGTAGTTGTGAGTCACTCGTTGTGACAGGTGGTATAACCTGTTAAGTCATGAGACACTCATTGTTACAGCGTGGTATAATTTAGTAAGTCATGAGTCACTCATTGTGACAGCGTGGTATAATTTGGTAAGCTGTGAGTCACTCATTGTGACAGCGTGGTATAATTTGGTAAGTTGTGAGTCACTCATTGTGACACCATGGTATAACCTGGTAAGTGGTGAGTCACTCATTGTGACAGCGTGGTATAATAATGGCAAGTCATTTGGATGAGATGATAACCTCCCATGTGCACCATACACTTAAAAGAACCCATGGCAACAAAAGAATTGTCCCTGGCAAGATTCTGTAGAAAAATCCATTGGATCAGAAAGCTTATGCACTTGGAGGCAGAAAAACAAAGTTAAGAAGAAGAAAAAAAAACAGGTGGCACTCTGGTAGTGACGGAGAGGAGCCTGAATTTCACGTAAAAGAATCTATTGTGACAAGATAAATACAGTACAGTACAGTTTCAGTTTCTCAAGGAGGCATCGCTGTGTTTGAACAAATCCATATTATAGGCTACTTCACATTTGCTAGGCAAATGCCTGACCAGCAGCATAACTCAGCGCACCTTGTCAGGCCTTGAGTGTCTGCATATGTATTTGTATACCTATCAGAGTGGATTTCTTCTACTGAATTTTGTCAGAGGACGACACTCGTTGCCATAGGTTCTTTCTCAGTGCGCCAAGTGCGTGCTGCACACGGGACTCTGGTTTATCATCTCATCTGAACGACAAGACGCTCAGATAGATTTTCCAGTCAAACTTGGCGAGAAAGGATGAGAGCAGGATTCGAACCCATGCCCTCATGGACTCTCTGGATTGGCAGATGAGCGCAGTAACCATTCTGCCACCTTCCTCCTTGAGGAATACAATACGATACAGTCCAATACGATACAGTAAAATACAATACAGTACGATACGATACAGTAGAATACAATACAGTACAATACGATAAGTGCAGTACAGTACAGTACAATATGATACAGTACAGTACAATACAATCAGTACAATATGATAGAGTACAATACGATACAGCACAATACAATACAGTAGAATACAGTACAATACAATTCAGTACAATATGATACAGTACAATACAACACAGCACAATACAGTACAATACAATACAGCACAGTATAGTACAATATGATACAAAACAGTACAGCACAATACAGTACAGTGGATTACAGTACAATACAGCACAATGCAATAAAATACAATACAGTACAGCACAATACAGTACAGTGGATTACAGTACAATACAGCACAATACAATAAAATACAATACAGCACAGCACAATACAGTACAGCACAATACAGTACAATACAATACAATACAGTACAATACAATGGATCCCCATATGTCGTGGCAGGGCATGCAGCTCCACCGGCAGGCAGCAGAGGAACGACTGGCCAACAACAACATGGGCCAGTCCTTCCTGGCCCGCCAGCGCCAGGTGCACTCCGCCCGACGCGCCCAGACGATAAACACGCTACACAGCAGCAACGCCAACAGGTGATCATGTGCTTTTGCGCACACCTGCATACTCCTCCCCCCGGGCCACCTTGCTGTGCTGTACACGCTACGCGCTCTCGTCCTTGTCGACCCCGTGTCCGTGGTCTGTGTGTGTCTCTATGACCCTCGTTTTTGCTGCGTTTTGCTTTGAAGCACAGCGTAACTAGCAATACTCATATACAGCCTGTTCTCTTATGTCCCTGTCAGGTTTGTGTTTTGTCGTTTTTTTGCGTTCTTCACCCCCACACCCCTCATCTGGTTTGTGGATGTCAATTTTTAAAATCTTAGTATACTGCCTTGGCATTTATTGTCTCCATCTTAAATTGTACTTTGTGTATCATCTTTATGTACATTAAGGAGTTATTGGATGTGACTGAGAGAGGAAGAGATAGAATATGTGTTTGGGGGTGGGTAGGAGAGTGGGAGGATGATAATGTTAGAGACTGAGATGGTCGACATTGATTTATATTTTGTAGTAATTCTATTGTTATAGTATGAGTCTTGTCTTTTTTAACTCAGATTTATCCATTACCTTGGCATTCATGATCATGTGAATCTGTCCAATGATCTAGATGAGCTCTTGAAGATTTTTGTCTCCATCCCATCCCCCATGTACTTTCTCACTAATGATATGTTCACAGAATTCATTTATTTATTTATTCAACAATATTCCAGAGATTCACCTGCCAATTCAAAGCGCGATTTTGACTGTTTAGTGCACCTGTGTCCGAAATAAGTCATTGAACTGCTTCTCTTTTTTTTGTGCATACATTTCTTCCTGCTGTTCATATAAATCGTCTTATATCACATTGTGAAAAGACGTTAAAATGGAAGTACACATACAGTTAGTTTGTTTTATAGAAAAAAGGTGTAACTCCTAAAAACAGGCTGGCATGACAAGAGAAGTGAACTGGTGACTGTGACAACTCTGTTGGCTTTCCCCAGTGATGATGACTGGTTTGCTGTGTGTTGGACGTTTGGTTGACATCACAGTTTGCCGTTTGTTACTTCCATTATCAGAAAAAACGAAGTTGGGTTTTAGGTGGGAGACAAAAGTAAAACATTTTATACTGACGGACACCAGCTTCAACAGGCATGAAGTATTGTTTCCCCAGCTGTTTATGACATGGGGAAAATGAGAGATTGTGAGATGTCCGAGTTTTAGATTTTATGTTTACTTGTGTTTAAGAGTTTGTTTTATCTTTTGATATGTAAATCGCACCTCCATGCTCCATGTCCATTTTTTGTTGTTGTTTTTAGAGACGACAGGATTCATGAGATCTGAGTTTTATGCTTGACTTGGTTTCTAGTTTTAATCATGATGGTGACACTAATAATTATGGCTAATATAACTAATCTCAAAGCAGTAGACTTCTTGCTATGTTCCAGTGTTGATATGTGTCTGTCTCTAATTGTGTACAAGCTAGTCTTGGTGTACCTGGAGAAAGCAGAGAGGTGAATGACTTTGCCTGTGAAAACGTTTTGGTGATGATCACATGTACATGATTATGGTTTACCATTTTAACACTTGTTGTCTTTGCACATGTGCTTGTGGCAGTGATCAGAAAATGGTGTTTTACAGTCTTAATTTATAAAATTGGTGAGATTGTTAGGCATTGATTTCTTGCTAACATTTTTATCATTGCGTCCGATTAATTTCTGTTATGGCCCACTGTTAAATGGGCGCTCCTTCTCTTTTCCTATCAAGCAAGTATTCTTTTTTTTTCTTCTCTTTTTTGTTGTTGTTTCTCTTTATCTCCAACACCTAACGATCTGTGCCTTGTGTATTTATGATTTTTCTGAGTTCATATGTTTTGTGATGTGAACATAGTCCATATTCTGTTCATGTGCTTATCAATAACTTACTAAGATTCTCCAGTCCTTTTATTTATTTCTTTGTTACATTAACACATTGTGAGCTTACTGTTTTATATTTAGTGCTGTTCTTGTCCTTTTTACAGCGTTTTTATTTTCCTTGTTAGATATTTGTTGATTTTTTAACAACATGTATTATTTTTATTTGCTTTGACTAATTCTAGTTTTCTTTTTCTTTCTTTTTGGCAAATGTATTGGAGGGCATTGTGCCCCTAATGTTAGTAGCTTGCCTTTCTCTTATTTATTACCCTGTAAATAATCCTCAGTTTGTGTGATAACTTCATGACAGACCTATGTACAGTAGACATGGAAAGACACAATTTCAAGAGAGAAAAATTGTCTCTAAGATAGACCAACATCCATCTTATAGCTTTCAGCACATGGTATTTCCCTCCCAAATCTTTGTGTTTCTGTTTGTGTCATGTACATGATTTTAGCCACCATCCTGTCTGAGGGTATGGACAGCAGCTACTTTAGAAACATGAGTATGTGGGGATGCAATGGAGATAAGTCAGGATGGAAAACATGATGCTGTGACTTGAGTACTGATGGTCGTTTATAATGTATGTTGAAAAAAAAAAGAGCCCACATTGCTGTCTTTTTAAGACTCTTTTATGTATGTGATTTTATCATGTCAGATCTTTTATCCTTGTTCACTTTAGTTCTTTCCCAAAGACTTCTGATTTTTATGGAATTTATAATTGGTGTTGTGTGACAGAGTGGAGAGGAGAAAGAGGGAATGTGTTGTGTTGCAGTCAGGGGTGAACAGCATCTTTGTTTTACAACTTGAGTGCAAAGAGGAGGACATTTCATTTTTGGGTGTTCATTTTTATTTTGTTTTTATCTGTTGGTCAAATTTCATTATGTACTCCACCACAAGGGGACATTATCTAGCGTGTTACATGTACCGATACTGCAGAGGAGTAGTGCATATTTCTTTTATTCCAATCCGTTTTAATCCAGTTATTTCGTGACCCACATTTCAACATGTAGAAAATCACAGTGGTCTGTGTGTGTAACAGTTCATTGTTTGTTTGTCATGAATTCACCTACTCATTGCATTGTGGACAAACGTTTTATGTACAGTTGATACCATGTATCCTATCTCAAGGTATGACTTGCTTCCCATGTCTTTTTCCCTTCTGTTTTCCTGGGCTGGGACTCCCACACTGACTCATTTGCATCATACAGGCAGCCACAGTCGTTTTCTTTTTTCCTTTTTTTTTTCCTTGCTATCCTATCATGTGCAATTGCAAGCCCCCCCTTCACAGCCACACTGACAATTTTTTGTCGAAAGCGAAAGGGGGAGGGAGGGGGAGGGCACATATTGGGTATGTTCGTGTTTCCATATCTCATTGACCGAACACTGATATATTGAATATTAAGGGATCTTTTAACATGTGTATTTGATAGTCTGTGTGGGTATACAGACAATGCAGGTTAAAGCATCTAGCAGGTTTCCTCATACATGGACTTGAGAGATAAGAAAAAAATCTCTTTCCATTTCCCCTCCAGATGAGAAAATTCTCCACTCTCAACTTTCAGATACTGCCAGGATTTGAACCACAGGCCTTGAGGATCTGCAGAATGAAAGTCCATCTTACTATTACTATCCACTCAGCTTTCAAGCCAGTCATGTTTTGAATGACCAGTATAGGGCAGGGAGAGTGAAAGTGCTTGTCTACTTGGCAATACTGACTGTACACAGCTGGCGCTCCTGCTGTTCTTTAGTTTCTTGCTGCATAGTTAGTATAATTGACTAGTTAGTATAATTGTCAGAATGCCAAATGGATCATCATATTTATTTACATTTTATTTTGTTGTTGTCTTTTTCTAAATCCACATTGGTGAGGTTACATCTAGATAGGCCTATTTTGTTGCAGTTGTGTATTGGAAGCAGTTTGTTTTTGATAATCTGATTACTGTACATAGTTTGTGTGTGTGTGTGTTTGAGATAGACAATATCTTTAAAGAGGCAGAGAAAATGTAAATTTCTGCAGGGTTTAAGAGCCAGAAATATTATTGATAGATACTTGGACATTGAACATTATATTGCAAATGAGCCATACATGTAAACGCAAAAGATAGTCACAGGCAGATGCTTTGTTTGTTTTAAAAACAAGGACAGAAACCTTGTGTATGTTTAAGACAAGAATCTGTCACTCAGTGCAAATCTTAAAATGGAAGGCAACACATAAATAAGTTTTCAGACTTTGTTATCATGGTGCAAAGTGTTTAGATCCAAGAACGTCATTATTGTAATCTTTTAGGACTCTGAACACATAGTGCCATTGCTAAAAGCCAGGAATATCACACTGACAGCAGATCTGTGACATCACAGTGCGGTAGTTGAGAATTAGGAATATTGATTCTCAAAATTTAACAAGCATGATTATAAGTATAACTGCCCAACCCCCTCACCTCTTAGCGCCACATGACAAAGCTAGGAACATTAATTAGTACATCAAGAGAAAGTCTTTAGAACGAGCAAACTGTCATCATATAAATATTTTTGAACCAATTCATATTTTAAAAACATTAAATGTCGGGTCTTTGGTGTTGTAAAGTAATAGACGTACAAATTGATTGTTTTGAGCCAAGACCATCACATTGCAAACTACTAAGTATGATGCACATCTTTAGGGCCAGGAACATTACTGTGTGAATATTTAAGAATCATGACTTGCATTACACATCAGTTACAGTGTAGAATGTTATTTTGCAAACCTTAGAAACTGAAATATTGCAGTGAGTATTCCTGTATAGATTCTGGACCATTCTTATTGATTTATTGTTGTCTATTCCCTACATGTGGTTTTATAACAGAGAATTGATCTGTGCAGATCTAGCTGCTCTTTCTGGTGTTCAGTGATACAGATTCCAAACTCAGAATCTTTGGATCATTAGTTTTCTAGACTCTCTTGCATTTGCACAGAGGTTTGAGTTCTTTATACATTGAGGCAGGGCTCATGCTCATTGCTATTGTGTAAAATCTGAAAGGATGAAGTCTTGAGTTTGCACTGGCTGCAGTAGTGAAGAGGGAACTTTCCTTCTACATCTATGCCTCCAGAATAATTGGATCTGTTATGAAGCAAAATGTCTGAAGGCACTTAAGGAAAGATATTAAGGAGTCCAGTTGAACGATAGGATTTTTTTTATGAAGCAAAATGTCTGAATGGACTTCAAGGAATTATGTTAAGCAGACCAGTAGATTGACTAGAAAAAGTTTTTGACAGGGTAAGCAAATGAGGTGGTTGTTTTTTTTCCATGTGCTCATGCAATGATTCATGCAGACCCAAGTCCTGGTATGGCCCTGTGTGGTCAGCTGGACTCTAAACAACAAGAACAAGAACATGCAGACCTAAGATGATGAACAGATGCCTCAAAAAGTCTAGCATAAGGTGATAATATATAACAGTATAAACTGTAATAGTGTGCATATATATCACAGCTTAATTGTAAGAGAATTGAAGGGTTGGAGTAATATTTTGTGCAGCAGTTAACGTTTCCGTTTGAAGGAAGAGCGCTTTTGGATGTGTACAAGAAAGAATGTATCATTTTACAAGATTTCATTCATTACATTTTGGAGATGTGATAAAAATATTTAAAAAAAACAACAAAAAAACAACCTCTGCTATCAATTCACTCTTTTCAAGTCTTCCTGTGTGGGGATTGAGGGCAGATGTTTGGTGCTGTTGTCTGTAAAGCAATATTATATTGGTCTTTGTTGTTTTTTTAGTTCTTTTTACCAATTTAATTTCTAGACCATGTTGATGTGTGAGTGAAGTGACTAACATGCACTGAGGGATGATTTTATAGACATCGCTGAGAGAACATTATAATATTGTGTGTGCAGTCAACTGTGTGTGTGTGTGTGTGTTTGCCTGCATGTGACATGCAAGTGTGTGTGTGTGTGCTTGCATGCATGTGACGTGTGTGTGTGTGAGTGTATGTGTGTGTTGGCTCTCACATGTTGGTGTACTCTGAGTGTGTGTGTGTTTGAGAATAATAAAATGTTTTTAAAATAATGTTCAAATAGAGATTTCATATTTTTTTGTTGTTGTTCATAGATAGAAAATGTTCCAGGAAAATTACATCTTAATCAGAAAGTGCAAATTGTTATTCATTTCTCAGTGCTGTTCATTGATTATTCACATTGAAAGACAGCTTTCTCTGTGTTCACCAAAGTACAACCACAGTTTCTGAACATTTCATTTTCTTCGTTTCTGCCACTGTCTGTTGCAAGTCATTTCAGGTTCCAAAATGCTTTATGCAACTGGCACAGTGGACATATTCATTTATAAAACAGAAGGCAGTGTTTTATGTAATGTATAACATGTAAGGATTAACTTGTTCTATTAAAGATCAAATAAATGATGTTTTGTTGACAGACAATATTAAATGCTTGTGAAAAGAATGAAGGTTGCATTTCTTTTGTGTGTATGGGCTATTGTTGTTGTGTGTGTGTGTATACATGTGTGTGTGTGTGTGTGTATACGTGTGTGTGTGTGTGTGTGTGAATGAGAGAGAGAAAGAGAGAAGTTCACCATTCACTTTTCTAACTTTTGTGTTGGAGTGTGCATTGTTTTTGGAACAGGGTCCCCCCACCCCAATCCTTCTGCAATCACTGAGCAACAAAACGACCAAAGAGTACCCCACCTTTCTCTTTTCATTAACGATATTGTAAACCTGATATGTATCAGGTTACTATATGTGTCATACAATTAATCACCAGATACACCAGTTTCTACCACCTTGTTACAAGGAAGACCCATCTCCCCCAAACACTCGAACAGGAAATATCCCATCTTTTTATTCACTCCTTGATCAAAGCAAAAATTCTGTAAAAAGCCTAAGCACACTGAAGGCTTCTAAGTTGACAGGTTAGTGCACATGTTGTGTGTAATATTTCTGAAGCTGCATTTTGCATGAAACTGTACAACACCCATCTTTGCTGATTTTTATTTTATTTATTTTTTTTTTTTTCATTTATAACCTTTGTTCTCATTTCATATCGGTAAAGAACACAGATTTGTTTCAATAATATCAACTCTGGACTAGTGGAGGCTGTGTGTGTGTGTGTGTGTGTGTCTTAAAAACTGCTGATTTCTCCAAGAGAGCAAGTGGTACCAGGCTTGACAAGAATATATGTATCAATCAATTACATATATATATATATATATACAGAGAGAG
This sequence comes from Babylonia areolata, assembly GCF_041734735.1. Classification (NCBI taxonomy): domain Eukaryota; kingdom Metazoa; phylum Mollusca; class Gastropoda; order Neogastropoda; family Buccinidae; genus Babylonia; species Babylonia areolata. The sequence goes on along the minus strand of NC_134878.1, from coordinate 11,480,454 downwards.
AGAGAGAGCTCTCCTTGCTTAACTTGCTGCTTGAAGTGTGTCCTCACATTATTCCAGCACCTGCTACAGGAACAGCTTTCCGACCTCCACCTCCTCCCCTCATCTAAAGACATATACTGGATATATTATGTGCTTTTAACAACCCTGCATTTTGGAAATTTATGGTACAGTGGCATTTTCAGTACCTGCTCTCTCTCTTTCTACATCTATAACAGATGATCAAAATCATCATTTTTTTTCTGCCCAAAGGTAATATTTCCACCTGTTCCGTCCCTTCCCTCCCTCCACCCTCACTTCTGTTTATCAGGGGCTGATATTCATCTTTTCCAAGTCTGCTTGTCTCCTCTTCCTTCAAGACTTTTTCCTCATGCAGTATAGAGGAGTCTTGCATGTGTTGCCTGCTTCATTTTTTTTTTAATCTATTTAATCTTGCATGCATAAAGCAGTTCTCCGGACAAAATGCCACTGGCTTTTTGTATGTTCTTCAGTGAAAAAAAAAAAAGACTTGTGCATGTCCTTTTGAGAGGCAAGAGATGTATTTGGTGTGCCCTTTCAAACACTATGATCTTGCTTGCAATACTTTCAGAACATTATGTGCTTCAAGTTGCTATAAATGCAAACTATGTGGGAAATCAATACATCTTCATATTTAATACTATACACTGTAACCTAATTCAATCATAAAACTATTTAACAAAGACATATTGCATGAGTAATCATATGCAACTGTAGAAATGAACTATATGCGAATACAGTCTTAGTAGATGTTTCTGCGCTGTCTTACACAGATGCATATACACTGTAATCCACTACAGTCATGACTAAATCAACAAGGAATACTGCAAGGTTAATACATACAATACAATCCTGTTCTTATGCATGGCACTCTAGTACATTCCAACCCACTTTGGCCAGAGCAAACATGTTCTCAACATGCACACTGAATGAAAGACCAGAATTACCACAACAATCTTGAATGTAGCTCCCCAAAATGTCTTGTCTGGCAGACAATCATTACCAGACAGATGGTACAGATTGGATGAGAAAACCAGTCCAGCTGTGGTATAGATTTATGCATGGCTTGTGTGTGCGTGTGCAAGGTTTGATGAGAAAGCAGCACACAGCTGTGGTATAGATCTATGCATGGTTTGTGTGTGCGTGTGCAAGGTTTGATGAGAGAGCAACACACAGCTGTGGTATAGATCTATGCATGGCGTGTGTGTGCAGACATTACCGGACAGACAGTGCACATTAGCTGAGTAACACTCACAGCTGTGGTACAGACCTGTACATGACCTGTGTGTATAATTTTTTTTATGTACAGACATTACCAGACAGTGTACGCTTGCTGAGAAACACACAGCTGTAGTACAGACCTGTGCATGGCCTGTGTGTATGCGTGCATGGCCTGTGTGTAGTGCGCATGGCCTGTGTGTGGGTGTGCATGGCCTGTGCAGACATTGCCAGACAGACAGTGCACATTGGCTGAGAAACACACAGCTATGGTATAGACCCCTGAATGACCTGTGTATGTGTACAGAGCCTGTGTGTACGTGTACAGACAGACAGTACCAAACAGACGGTGCACATTCGCTGAGAAACACAAATAGCTGTGGTATAGACCTGTGCATGGCCTGTGTGCAGTGTGCATGTCCTGTGTGCAGTGACAGCCTGCTGACCAGCCTTGCCCAGGGAACCACCTCTCTCAGGGACATGGACGTCTCCAGGTCTGCTGCCTCCTCCCCCTACCTCCCCCTGCAGAGATCCACCCACGACATGTACTATTCCCCCTGACTGGCTGAGTGAGGGGAGGGAGGGACAGCAGTGTGTGTACATGCGTCACAGAGAGAGAGAGTGTGTGTGTGTATGTGCAGGTGTGTGCATATGTGCAGGTGTGTTTATCTCTGTGTGTGTATGTGTGTCTGCGCATGTGTCCGAATGTGTGTGTGTATGCTGAGAGTGTGTGTGTGCATGCGTGCAAGCATGTGCATATGTGCGTGCATGTGTGTGTATGTGTATCTCTTGTGTGTGTCTGCGTATGTGTGCAAATGTATGTTGAGAGCGTATGAGTGTGCGCATGTGTGCAAGCACATGCACTGTGACAGAGATGGGGAAAGAATGGCAAAGTGATCCGTGCCTTCACACTGACAGAAAGAAAGTCCATTTCCACCAGCCGAAGTGTAATAGTTTAGATTGGTTGTGAACATTTCAAAACCTGACCCCTGTGCAGCTAAGAAAGAAGAAACCCCTGTTGTAAATAGTGTGTTTGTGTGGTCTTTTCACAATAGCAATAATTATCAGTATCATAGCAAGGAAATAAATATGTCTGAAGGGCATTTGAAATATGTGGAAAATCAATATCTTTCTCTATAGATTTCAATAATGAAACTCTCCATACAGTGAGATTGTGAAAATAACACTTGAGATCTTGTGTACCAATATGCATGTTGAATTAAACAAGCATGTGCATGCTTGACTATTATAGTATCAATTATCTAAAAAAAATTTTTTTTAATGAAATAAAAAAGTTATCAGAAGAAAGGTAAAGAAAAAAATCACACAGGCATAACAAATGTCTAAACAACAGATGCAGCTTGCTTTTCATCAAATTCAATATATATATATATATATATATATATATATGTACACACACACACACACACACACACACACATATATATATATATATATATATATATAAAACTGTGGGGCTGAAAGATTCACATTCCAACACATTTCCTGATTTATTCTCATACAAAATGCAAGCAGTTCCAACCCACATGTAAGTGCACATGTAGATGCTACACACGCAGGCACATGATTTGAAATGCCTGGGTCAGTCAGTTCTGAAGTGTGATGCAAGAAAGGTGGTAAAGGAGTGTGGAGGGAAAAGCTGTGTGTGTGAGACACACAATGACATTATGTGAGAGGGGCTTGGGGATTAAGAATGTGTGAGCTTGGCATGTGTGTGTGCGCATGTCAGATGGTGACAGAATGCAAGCAATGGTAAATGTAGACCTAATGAGCTGATGTTCTTATGAGTGAGAAATTGTACAGCAAGTGAAAAGTGATGTTGTGAGTTTGATGTCTGTGGACAATGCTGCCTCACCACAAACCTCAATAACTCATGCTGATGCCAGTGCTCTGGCCATTCTGAGGCCCAAGCTTTCTGCCACTGCTTTTTCTTCAACTTGCACCTCAGCAACTAAATCAATGCCAGTTGCAGCTCACCAGTAAATTTATCTTATGTCTTACAGCCTTGCAGGTATGAAAAAAAATAAACCATTGTTACATGCACTGTCACCATCCTGGTACCAAGGGCAGGAGCAGTGATGATTACTGCAACTTTGAACTGCCAGCAACAACACAAAAAGAAAGAAAAAAACCCCCAACAAACAAGAATGTAAACCATGAAGGCTGAAATCCAGCTTCAACATACACTACATATATATGTATGTGCTGCAATCTGCAAATAATGTATGCATGCAACAAATTGCTTTCCAATATTATGTATTATCCAGAAATGAAGTGGGTTTCACTTATGACATGGTAGATGTCAAGATTATGTTTGCAGTGCCACTGTCATTGAACTAGTTGTTGATTTCTCTAATGGGATAGAAGCAGCAAAGGTAACAATTAATCTCTGCCTTTCCCGTGACCTAAGTAGTCTAGCTCGGCTTGAATGCATTCATGTACTCATTTTTCCATCCAGTCATATGCTGCAGGTATGGGGCACTTTCCATCAGACCACTGGAGTGCTTTTTAACATGGCAACATCTCAAAAAAATACATAGGAGCACTTGAAAAAAACTCTGTCCATTCCAATGTCTGTTGCTGAGGATTGACATAGTAATGTCATCGTCACATTACGTGTACTCTGAAAGCTACACATGAAATGTGCACTCTGCATCATTTTCAGTATATCATACGCGATGCTGAAAAACATGTCTTTGGTGTGTGCACGTGTGCACTTAAAATCACACAAGCAAAATACATTACACCAGCTGTACTTTCTCCAGTGTCACTTTAAGATGTCTGACTGTGGCATTTACACTAAAATTCTGCATTTTGAAAATACAGAAAACAACAGATTGCTGCCAGGAGTTACCTATTTTTTATAATGGGCAAATCACTGTACTTGGAGAAATGTTAAATATGTCATAAACATGAGAAATACCCGTTTTTATCCCCACTGTCTCTCACTCCACCAAAATACATTTACAATCCAATCAAGAACCCAACTATACACATATTTTACACATACATTTACAAAGAATATTTACATAAACTGTATACTCCTGATAATTTAAAACATTCAATTCACTTCAGTGGGCAGTGAAATATTCAGAGCCCTCTATTCTGGAAACTATCCTTTACTCAGAAATGGTATATGATTTTGTTAGTAGTGAATTAATTCATGAAAGGGTTGCTATATTTACCATGGAGATAAAAAGAGATGTGAGTTAATTACTTGCTTTGAACTCGACATTCAATGAACTGAGAATAATCATCACTGCCTCTCCAAATCACAGAATAAACTTCAATTGAAAAAAAATAGAATTTGACATTTGATTTACAATTTGCATATCTGTTAAAAGCAATGAGAATATTGTATAAATAAAAGATCTGTGATTTCATATATAGTGATCATATTTTGAGCTTTACGAAAAACATTCTGACGTTTTTCAGTTACTAAATATTGAGTAAAAAATTGTAGGGAAAAAATCACAAAGGAAAGGCTTAGATATGCTACTTGTAAATGTCTTTATTTTTTTTAATTCTTTAGTTGTACAGATCTGTAGATGGTGACTGCATGTGATAAAATGATTCAATATGCTGGAAAAAAAACAAACACGTTTTTTATGAATAAAATGTCATAATCATGTACGTTTTGATGGCTGAGTGAGAGTGAGAGACAGGGAGAGACAGAGAGAGAAAACTGTTCTTTTTTTATCATGGCAAGGAAAAAAACAGGCACTCCAAAACTGTAATGATAAGAGGAAAATGGCTGGGGGGTTTTCATGCTGAATGTATTAAGAAAATATTGAAGTAGTCCAGTTCCAGTGATCCAGTATCTAATTCATGTACAGTTTTATTTGTGCACAGTCATCCACATCTTCTCCTCCCCCTTTTCTTCACAACATCAACACCGTTACCAATACAAGATCAATGCCTTCAGTAACACACTTGCTCTCGCATGAGAACAATTTGACCTTTACAACTATACAGGCCCCTTCTCACACTCACTCACTCTCTCACAACACTCACACACACTTTGCACCCACATCCAAATGTAGCTTCCCTCAAAAATCTTCCATTTGTTTTCTCTCTCTCTCACAAACACATTCACACATCAACCAATACACAAACGCACTGACTGACTTATAGGAAGAACTTTCTTCTGCTCGTTTCCATCTCATGGCGCTGAAAACGAGTTAAAACAGTGTTTAGAATCACATGCACACATAGATATAATCATATTTCATACACATGTGCACACTTATATATATATATATGTACAAATATACCACATACAGTACATGACCTTAGTAAATGCATTATGTGCACAAACCTACATCATATATGAATATTAACTCACTCGCTGCCATTGTCCGCATATGCGGACATCGTCGGAGAAAGCGTTGGATGCCAATGTCCGCATATGCGGACTTGGATTTTAAAAAGTCGTGCTGTCGGAGTGACGCGTCGGATGCGAAAATCAAAAGCAGATGTGATATCTTACGTCACCTCTGGTCAGCTTTTCATTCACACACGCTGCGTGTGTGTCGCGATAAGCTCAACCGCACTTGATAACAAAGCGTGCCCCCTGTCAGCTTTGTAAGTTGTTTGACAAGATGGCGTCACGGCGAAGTGTTCGACACGGTCGGAGAGGTGAAATGTTACTCAGCGTCAAAGATGCTTTGGAAATGATCCAAACTGAAGGCTCTGATGTCGAAGGAGATAATGTTGATTCTTCGGACAGTTAATTTGAAACAGATCCCGATGAACTAGAAACAGATTCGGCCACTGAAGAGAGTGTTTACAATGGAGAGGAAAGTGAGGAACATGTGCCAGCAGATGAGACAGACACAGACGACGAAACCACTGAGGAAACGGACGATTTTGCAAGTGTTTTCACCAGTGATTGGACTGACAATTTTTCCTTTTTCCCTCTTGCACATCCCTTCACTGGCATACCAGGTTTGTCAGCTGACTGGCCAGTCAACACCCAGCCGGTTGAGTTTTTTTCTTTGTTCTTTGATTTTCATTATGTAGAGACAATATTTTTTCTTGTATGAGTGAATTTCAACTTTCTTCACCACCTGTTCATACTTCATTGCATGCACTAGGTCTTCAGTCCCTCAAATAGTGTTAGAATGTGATGTGGAACATGTTGGTGTACCTTTCTGATGGGTGCAAAAATGCTAAAAAATACACTAAATATGGATACCATGATCAACATCAAGACGGTGAGTAAATACTTTGATTTTTTGCACACATATGGAACAACATTCCTTGCATACATATACCAAATATCAATTGTCTGGGTGTTTATTTGGTTTTTTTTACAATTTTTTCCCCATCCTATACAAACCCTGGGTTTTCAGGTATTGGCAAGGGCAAAAACTCTTGGCATGGAGTGAGTTAAGAATCAATGCTGTTAAAATGGTATATTTCCAAAATACAGTGGCATTGTACTTTTGAATGATAAGCCCCCTGAACTATTTCAGAAATATAGTGGTATTGTATCTTAAAATAATTAGCCCTTAAGCATGTTTATTACTACACAGATGAATTCATGTAGGCATAAACAGCAACCAAACTCAAAACATGTTACTTCATGCGCAAGCTTACAAATTCTTATTAGTAATACTTCCATGTCCTCAACAAATGTGACACAAGCATAAAAATCATTACTATTCATCACAAGCATGAACACTGCGACTGGGAATGTACTGGAATGTATAGAAAAGAACAATTGGCATCTTTTGAATATGCCTGCAGTTGAAAAAGGCTAGAACTGAAGACAAAACACTGAAACTATTAGTTAATGTTCGTCTAAACATATTACACTAATAGTAAAAACAAAACACTAAAATCATTAGTCAATGTTTATCTATAGATCTTACACTAAAGAATTAACAATACTATGAATATTTCACAAATCTCTTGTCTGTCAGTCCCTCTGTCAATGAGAATGGTAGATTTCAAAACTGAGCATGTGTGTGTGTTTGTGTGTCACTGTGTGTGTGTGTGTGTATGTGTGTGTATGTGTGTGTGTGTCTGTGTGTGTGTGTGTGTATGTGCTTGCATGCGTACGTGTGTGTGTATGAGTGTGGATAAGCAAACATCTGTGTGACCACACACATAAATGTATGTGCAAGGATAAAAATGCCTACATACACCCCAAACCCCACCCCATCCCCAACTCTCCCCAAAAAACAACAACACATCACCCCAGAACAGGTCACAATGTAAAATTGTTACCTTGTGGATCCATTCATAGTCCCCAAACTTGCTGTCAAAGGTCCCTTTCTGCAGTGACCTCAGCTTCAGTGTGAAGCGAGGACCTAGCTCCTTCAAGGCCACTTTGGTGCCACTCTTGAACTCATACCTGTAATAAAAAAAAAGAAAAAAGATGAACTACAAATATATGATATTGGTGCCACTCTTTAACTCATACCTGTGATAACAGTAACAAACAGCATACATACAGCGTATCAGTGCCACTCTTGAACTCATACCTATAATATCAATAACGAACAATGTATGTGTAGCAGTTTGGTGCCACTCTTGAACTCTTACCTGTAATAACAATAATAAACAGCATGTGTATAGCACATTGGGACCACCCTCACATGTCACATTCTCCAACAAACTCACACATCAAGTTCTCCAACAAACTCACTAATCAAGTTCTCCAACACACTCACTAATCAAGTTCTCCAACACACTCACTAATCAAGTTCTCCAGCAAACTCACACATCAAGTTCTCCAACAAACTCACTAATCAAGTTAACACATCAAGTTGTTCAACAAATTCAGGCATCAAGTTGTCTGACAAAATCAGACATCACATTGTCTAACAAACTCTCATCAAGATCTACAGCAAACTCACACATCAAGTTGTCTAACAAACTCACACATCAAGTTTTCTAACTCACTCATACATATATATATATATATATATATATTTATGTAATGTCGCAGTAGTTTGCATATTCGATTGTTGATCTGTGTTCGTGTGTGTACTGTGCCTGTAGGTGTGTGTATGTGTGTGTGTCACTGAGTGAGTGCATGAGTAATGTGTTTGGGTATGCGGCTTGTGTTCGTTGGTGCATGTGTGCGTGCGTGCGCGCGCATGTGTGCGTGTATGTGTGTGTGTGTCTGCGCACGTTGTGTGTTTTGTGTGTTTGTATGTATGTACGTATGTATGTACCTACGTATATATGCATGCGTATACGTGCTTGTGTTCTTTCAATTTCAATTGTCTTTTTTTTTTTTTTTTAATTTTTTTAATACCTGTTGCATTTCTTGATTTTATCAACTGACATGACCTATTTTAATTGTTCTCTCTCGCCTATGTTTCAAATTATATGCATATGTCTGTGTGGGGATGTTTAAGTGAATGTTTTTAGTGCTATCGTAAAGCGCATAGACCTTCAAGAATATGCGCTACAGCAAGAAGTCTTAATAAATAAATAAATTTTAAAAAAATACATCAAGTTGTCTAACAAATTCGCACATCAAGATCTCTGACAATTCACACAGGTTCATGCATGAAGTTCTCTGACAAACCCACACATCACGTTTTTGTCCAACAAACATACACTTCAAGTGCTCCAACAAACTGACACAAGTTCTCAAAAAAAAACAACTTCACACCAGTTCTCCAACAAACTCACACATCATGTTTTCCAACAAACTCACACATTAAGTTAACACATCAATTTCTCCAACAAACTTCACACATCCAGTTCTCCAACAAACTTACACATCAAGTTCTCCAACAAACTCACGCATCACGTTCACACATCAATTTCTCCAACCTGGCCATCAGCCGTGTCAGTGTGACCTCAGTCCCTACACACCCCACATACCTGTGCTGCCGAAAGAAGATGAAGTCACGCTGATTGTGAAAGGTCACCACCCGACGCCCGCTGTAGTTGGGGTCGGCGTTGAAGAGACAGGCCAGCAGACGACCCACGCTGTGACCCAGACGGGTGTTGAAGTTGTTCAGTATCACCTCTGGCCGGTGCTCCGTCATTCCGTCCGACCCCTGAAATTTGGACGAAAATATGGAGTCAGTCAAGCAATTTTGTCACTTTAATATTCGATCACTGAAATCAAACACCTTTCAAATTTTGCTGCACTGTTTTACTGGCTTACCCACACATACAACTGCAAACTTTTTGTCATTTATTTAATAATTGTAATCTAACAACCTTCAAACATCAGATTAAAATAACAAATCCATACACAAGCATACAGAAGAAATATAAATGTTTCATTTTTACTGTAAGCTGAACAATTCAGTATCCTTAAAGGTCAAGCAAAAACAAGTGCCAAAAAAGTAAATATATTGAACAGAAAATGATCCTTTCATTAACGAACGTGTGGAAGTATGATGTCTGTATATGTGCACATGTACATATATATAATATATACTCAAGTGTGCATGCACATTTGTGCATATGTGGATGTGTGTGTGTGTGTGTGTGTGCGCGCGCGCGCGCGTGTGTGTATAACAATATTTGTCTATACTCTGTGAGTGTGAGCACAAGATAAAACTGATTGCTCAGTAACTCTATTGTTAATCACATCTTCACTAAAAAAATATATCAGGCTAAAAAAGTTGAGTATGCGTGTGCGGGTGCAATGCATGTATATGTGTGTGTGTGTGTGTGTGTGTGTGTGTGTGTGTGTGTGTAAAAAAACAAACTGCTGTGTGAAGTACAACCCCAAGCCCAGCCCCTTCCTTTCTCACCTTCACTTCAGTGCTCAGCTTGACGTTGGTCAGCTTGAAGTGCGCTGTGGGCCCGTTGGGCAGATGACTGACCAGCATGCCGTCTGTCACGTGTTAAGGACAACATGCAGCACACAGTCCTGCCATGTAACATGATATATCACTAGTCCCTTCACTGCTGCTGACAAACGTGTTCAACAGTGAAGGAGCATCACCTCAATGAGATAACACTGATCTTACAGTAGAGTAAGGGTGATAGTCACCATTCTTTTCCTGGACTTCATCTTGTCATGGCATTACTTCCGACATAGTTTTGTTCAACAAAAATCAATTACACCACTTAAAAGTACAAAAAGAAAGTAGCAATTACACTTGAGATGACACTGATCTCACTTCACTAATGTTCAGCAGCCTTGGGGGTGGTTCACTGCAAATTTTGTGTAAATTTAATAAAAATAATAAATGTAAAGCGTTGTCCATTTAACTCTCTCTTTCACTCCATCTCTCTCATACACAGACACAGATTCAAACACAAATAGAATATTGATAAACAGAAAGGATACTTGGAGTTTTCATGTTCTCATTGACAACGATGACGTCTGTGAAATCGCGGGCTATGGCCTGTGGTATGACTTTCTTCAGGTCTAAGCCCCGGCGATACACCAGTGTTGAGTTGGGAATGATCTTTTTCAACTCCTTACAAAACTTGTTGGTTCTCTGGAACAGAAAAATAAAAACCATGCACATTCCACTCAGCAGAAGATGACAATCCCTCAACTAATGGCTTCATGTATAGCATAACTTTACATGTAAAGTGAAAGTTTTTTGTTTTTGTTTTTTTTCAACTCTGACATATTGGTGGTTAGTACATAGCAGTACTTGATGCCACTGTCAAACTGAGGGTACTTGGAAGAACTGCAAAACCACTGCAGCAGAATCATCACTATTCTCCTGTAACAATGGTCTTCTAGACCTTTCTTCAAAGTGTTCTTTATGGTCACTTTACGGCAATCCATCACATGTGTGCATCCACTCCCTAATACGGACTTTGGCTGCCTATGGATACACACAATCAACTGTAGCAATCATCAGCTGCCAAGCAACAAAGCGTGTATTAGGTTGATTCTGCCAATTTTACTTTCACTGCATTGTTAGTTTCTTTCCCATTTTTTCCCCTGTCATGTTTACATATACACTACTTGTCCAAATACTTTTATATAAATTACAAACACACACAAAGGTATGTATACTTTTTCTTCCCCATAATTCATCTTTTTTAAAAATCTAATATCACATTAAGTGATAATATCTTAAAACTGGAGAAGGAACACACGCGCAGACACACACACACACACACATACACGCACACCCACGCACGCACACATATGCACATGTAAACACACACACACACACGTACACACGCATACACACCTTCACACGCGCACACACACACACACACACACACGCATACACACCTTCATGCACACACACACACACACACACACACACACGCATACACACCTTCACGCACACACACACTCACACACGTACACACGCATACACACCTTCACGTGCACACACACACACACACAAACACACATTCATCTTTGAAACATTACACTGCTGGGGCGATCACTTGTTGTAATGAGGATCTTGGGCTCTGACTGTCCAGTGTGGAAAGGAGCAGTCTCATCTGTCGCCTCATCAGCCATCACCTGAGGACAAAGATCAATATCACTAATGTTATTTGTTCAGAATATTATTTGTATGCGTCATGCTGAAACAGTCCAGTGATTCTGTACGTGCGTTGATGCTGTGTGTGTGTGTGTGTGTGTGTGTGCGTGTGAGTGTGCATGCATGCGTATAGGTGCGTGTGTGTGTGAACATGTGTGTTTCACTGTGTGTGTGTGTGTGTGTGTGTGTGTGTGTGTGTGTGTGTGTGTGGAGTGTGAAACCTGTACCTGAAAATTTCATTTTATACAAAACTGATAATGTTCAGTGATTTCTTCTGACAGATTCACTTCAGTCAGAAACTCTTTTCCCCATCTCTCTACTTTGCTGCCCAATCTTCTTCTTCTTCTTTTCCCTCAACTCTACGAAGAGTCATTGGGGCACCTCACAGAAGAACTGTTCACCAGATTCTTCCAGGTCTGTCAGTTGTGTCAAAGCCTGGGTCTCTGCAAGCTGGTTTTCCTGTCCATTCTGCAGTGCTGTCATCCCACTGTTTTCCCCTCCATCCCCCTCCCTCAACAGCTCCTTTAATTATCTCGCCATAACACCTAATTTCCATGGCTTCAATTCTTCTTTCCAAATCTGCCATAATGGTCCATGTTTTGCAGCGCAATGGAAAATGAAATACAATAGTGCACCCAGGAGTCCGATCTTGCAGGTGTCTGATCTTGCCCCATCATCTGAGTCCCCCATACAGAGCCTCACCAACATTTCTTCTTCTGTTCTCTTATTACCTCACCAACATTTGTCGCTGCAGATCAGTCAGAATCTTAATCAAACTGCCTTTCTATCTTTTTTTTTCTTCCACCACTGTACAGTTACAGAAAACTTTTTTTTTTCAGAAGTGTTTAATCAGTTTGCACATTATGATATAAAATACAACTAACAAGAGCAAAAAATAAACAAATAAAGAAAGAAGCCAATATTACCTCTTCATCATTTGGGTTCACCATAGTTTCATCATACACTCTCATGTTTTCCAATGTTTTGGGCGTCTGCTTTGGTGCCTAAAAGTGGAAAACAAACAAAAAAACAACAATGGATAATGTACACAGGAACTGATCAACATCAGGAAGTAAAACTCAGCAGAATGCATCATTATCTTACAATATAAACACAAATCTTTGCTCAGTTATACATTAAATTCACTGAGATACTGTTCAAGTATCTAACTTGTAAAAATATATACTGTCACAGTGTCAGACTGGTTTAAAACAGTTTCAATTTCCCAATGGGGGTCACTGTGTTTGGAAAAATTAAATCCATATTTCTGTTACACCACATCTAGTGCTAGGCAGATGCCTGACACAGTGACAGCAGTGTAAGACTATAACTAAACACATTAGTCACGCCTTGGGTGCATGCATATTTGTGTACCTGTCAGACTGGATTTCTTTTACGGAATTTAGCTAGAGAACAACACTTTTGTTGTGACAAGTTCCTTTTCAGTTTTCATTCAATCACTGCGCCGGGTGGGTGCAGATCAGTGGACTTCGTTTTATCATCTCATCCAAATGATTCAATTATTTTCCAGTCAAACTAAAACTTCAGAGAAAGTATGAGACCCTCAGACACTTATTGGCAGATAAACATCATAACAATTCCGACACCTTCCTCCATCCTGGTTCAAACCAAAAACACAAAATAAAGAATCACTGTATGACAATGATTTCTTTCTCTGATTTTAATGCATCAATATACAGTCATGAAATATTTACAGTTGGTGTCAGTCACAGCGACACAGCTTGTGCTGCATCACAAAAGTCAAAGTTACTCTCTTACTGTAATTTTACTTTAGTTTTACTTTTAGACTTCAGTCTTTTTAAGGTCAATATTGCAGATTGTAAAATACTTTTTTTAACAATAAAAAGTAAACATTTGATGATTTGGTCAAGCAATCATAACAGACAAGAGAAAACTTGTCATAAAAAAAAGGAAAGCTAAAAGCTCAGTGAATTAAAAAAATCAAACTGTACATGTCACACAATTATGGTGAAAACAGTAGAGAGTCCATATTATCATTGAAATTTAAATCATTGTTACCTTTTCTCCTTTTTCCTTGGCTTCCTGCATTTTTCTTTTTTTCTCTTCCAGCTTTGCCTGAAAACAAAGAAACAAATATCAATACTTTGTTACGTTTGTACATGTGAAGTAACGACTGTGCCTCAAATGTTAAAAGCAGTTTGACATCAGCAACAATATCATTTAAAAATCTACTGGCATACAAAAAGAAAAAAGAAAAAAAAGAAAAAGGGATGCATGGTTTTGTTAATATGACTGTAAGTCAATGCCCTGTGTGAGTGTGTCATGGTGTGTACATGTATCATTCGATTCATTGTATGCTTGTATAACATATATATATATATATATATATATATCCACTATCTAGTGCATGTGTGTGTGACTGTGTCACTGTGTGTGTATGCGCGCACACACACACACGTTTGTGTGAACGCATTGTGTGTATGTGTGAGAGAATGAATGAATGAATTTCTGAGGGTAATAGAATAAGCAACAATGCTTTTTTTCATCCAGCCCTCAAAAGGAAAAAAATGGGGAAAAATGTAAACAAATAGATTACAAATAACATTCCATAAAATTAAACGAGAACAGAAAAAAAAAAAAAATCATAGCATCACATTCATTACATATCATGGAAGGACTACATGAAAATTGTACAGTACACACAAATGCAGACATACTCTTTAGAGTAATGTAAACATGTGAAGAAAAGTGGAGAAAAAGACAGACAGACAGATAGACAAACTGAGATACAAGGGAGGGAGGGTGAGAGACATCTTTGAAAACAGTTCCATCATATGACAATTGACATTATTTAATTCATATAGCAAAATTTTCCATCAGATATTTTATTTCTACAATAGAATTAGCAAACTGCAAAGGTTTCCATCAGATTGTCATTTGTGCTCTCTGTCAGACATACGAGACCTGTATTCAACTATCGAAATTTGTAACGGAAAATGCTTCAGGTCGCTACGAAACTACTACGGGAAACCCACAAACTGAAGTACAGAAGCTGCAACAACGTATGCTCAAACAAAGGTAGGAAGTATCAAATCAATGTTTACCTTTCGTTTCTTTCTCTTCATCTCTCGGAAAACTTCCGTTCTCCTTTGCTTATTCTTTATTTTCATTGGGATGTTGAAGACGGCATCTGAACTTGAAGAAGTTGAAGCCATTTTACTCTATCTTTTCAGCAAAAGCAAACCACACTGCCTTCACGTGCGTCGAGATTTTTTTCCTAAACAAGGGAGTTAATGCATACAGAAAAGAAGCATCTTTTTACAATCATTTTACCCAATTGCTTAAAATGTAACCCAAACGGTATCCTGTGTTCAAGTCTCGCCCACGCGCGTACATGTGTGTGTGTGTGTGTGTGTGTGTGTGGGTGCGTGCACGGTGGTCGAGCCTTTTCATCATCTACTGTTCAAATATGGAACTGCCCAGTAACCACGTCCGTCACAGCCCCTCACTGCCTTCCTAACCTCAAGATTTTCCTCTTCCAGCAGCATTTCCTCTAGACCCTCTCTCATACATGAAAGTGTTTTTTTGTTTTGTGTGTGTGTGTGTGTGTGTGTGTGTGTGTGTGTGTGTAATGATGGATGCATGCATGCATGTATGTATGACTATGTTTGTATTGTAGGTACGAGTTTGAATGCGCATATACTATATGTTTATTGTGCATGATTGTAAGTTGAGGACTGGGTGCGTTTCGTATGCGTGTGTGTGCGTGGATTGTAAAGCGCTTTTTGTAACGAGGAGACCGCTGATAAATGTTCAGTTATTATCATCAAAACTTATATGAGTGTGTCCACGATTAGGCAATGCTGCTTCTTGGGCCTATTGAAACCAACAAAACAACTGCAACTCGACAACAACAACAAAATCGCTACATGTAACCACAGCTACAAACGTGCTTGATATTTCAATATGTTAAAAAATAAATAAATAAAGCAAAAAATCTGGTAAATTAGTTAATTTTAATAGATAAAGATTAAAAATAAAACTTGCACCAACAAATATACCAATCCTGTGTAACACTTTTCTTTGGAAATAAAGACCTTAGAATCTAATTATGTATCAACTAGCCAACCAACTAATTAATTATGTAGCTTGATAACCAAACAACTGTGTCTAAACAGCAGTCTAACCGGTCATGCATTTTGACCGATCAGAAGGCGCAGCCTGCCTTGTCATGTCCTCCACTTTGAGAGTTCAATGGTCAACAGACGACGATCCTCCTCTCTTAAGAGTAATGTCCCTTGACTCTGGGATTCAAGATGGCCAAGAAACACGCGGCACTGTCCCTAAAAATTCTTGCAGAATGTCCGATAAGCAAAGCCAGGGCGTGCGAGATGACACTGCCACACGCAACAGTCAAAACACCTGTCTTCATGCCCGTTGGAACCCAAGGATCGCTGAAGGGGTTGGTTCCAGAACAGCTGCGTGAGCTGGACTGCCGCATCATCTTGGGCAACACTTACCACCTGGGACACAGGCCGGGCCCAGAGTTGTTGGAAAAAGCGGGGGGACTGCACAACTTTATGAAATGGGACAGAGCTCTGCTGACAGACAGTGGCGGCTTTCAGATGGTGTCACTGCTAAAACTGGCAGAAATAACGGAAGAAGGGGTAAAGTTCCAGTCCCCACATGATGGTTCCATGATGCTGCTGACACCTGAACACTCCATTGAGATCCAGAACGCCATTGGTGCCGACATCATAATGCAGCTGGACGATGTTGTGTCCAGTACTGTCACAGGACCCAGGGTGGAGGAAGCAATGCACCGCACAATACGCTGGCTAGATCGCTGCATTGCTGCACACAAGAGACCCCATGACCAGAACATTTTCCCCATCGTTCAAGGTGGTCTGGATGAAAATCTTCGACGGCAGTGTGCAAAAGAACTGGTGAAGCGAGATGTGCCAGGCTTTGCGATAGGTGGACTGAGCGGAGGTGAAGAGAAACAACACTTCTGGCGAATGGTTACTGTGTCAACCGATGAACTACCCAAAGAGAAACCTCGCTATCTGATGGGGGTGGGTTTTGCTGTAGATTTGGTGGTGTGTGTGGCTCTAGGATGTGACATGTTTGATTGTGTCTTTCCCACAAGGACAGCACGCTTTGGGTGTGCACTTGTGGCCACAGGGCAGCTGAACTTGAAAAGTAAAAGCTTTGCCACTGATTTCCAACCCATTGACAGTGAATGCAAGTGTTCAACATGTGCCAAATACACAAGAGCCTATCTACACACTGTGGTGACCAATGAGACTGTGGCATGTACCCTTCTGACTGTGCACAATGTGGCCTATCAGCTCCGTCTCATGATGGGCATGCACACCAGCATCATTGAAGGTTGTTTTCCTGAGTTTGTCAGAAACTTCTTTGTTGACATGTTTCCTGAGAAGAATTACCCTGACTGGGCTGTGGAAGCTCTGGCTTCTGTGAATATTGATTTGAAGTGAAGAAATATCATTAAGACTATTGAAACTGACAATAACTGATGAAGATTGTTGATCTATGTGCACGTCTCTGAAACGTGAGTCAGAATGGTTAGGAATTTTTCTTGAGATTAGAATTCAGAGAAAGTGGGACTGTATTCTCATTATTGTAGCTCCTAAATCAAGTAAATTTTATTTAAGGTCTGTACAGCAAAACCTGGACTGAAAGCTGTGAACTTTGACAACTTTAAAAAAAAAAAAAAAGCTTATAACATTTAAAGTAGTACTTTTTTAAGCTTCTGGCACTTCTGGTGTAAGTAATATTACTACAGCTGCTGCACTGATACTAGTAAAATTCTACTAGTCAATGGCTAGTGAACTATTATTCAAGACTTTCAAAGATATTAATAATTAAAATCAATTTGTTTATGGATGCTTTTGTACTGTTTATTGATTTGTGTGTCTCTGTTTATAATTTTTACCTATTTTTTTGTGTGCATGAGTTCCTTTGAGTTGTTTGCCCCAATCTGTACAAACTACAATGTAAAGCAGATTTTGGGAAAATTCATTATTTAGTTAATACTACTGCATTAGTATTGATACATGCACACACTTCTAAAATGAGATGTGTGCAAATGTTGGAATTCTGTGTGTGTGTGTGTGTGTGCGCGCGCGTGCGCACACTCGTTTAAAAATAATATATATTTCTTTTGTTTAAACTTTCTGAAATTGTCATTTTTTCTCTTTCTCTGTTGCCTGTAAAGTAGTTCTTCAGATGAAGCAACTAAATCGTAAATGATCCCTTTCCCTCAGTGTTGCTGTTTACCAGTCTGAGAAAACAAGAATCAAGACTCAAATGAATGTGGTAAAATCTAACTTCTAAGGTAAGGTGTCAGCCATGTGTTGTAATGCCGGCTTCACCTAAGTGGATGATACTGTGATTGTATTTGTATTAACTGGAACTTAGGTGGAAGTGCAAGAAGCATTGACTTTAAGTAAGCCTTGAGATGAAAATAACTATCACATTTGAATGTATTGGAGTATCTAATATACAGAAATAATTTTGTCAACTGGTATGTTAGGCAGCAGTATTTGACGTATATTTTAAAAAAAAGAAAAAAAGACTGGTAATGTATAATAAAGAAATAATGATAAAACAAAAATTGTTTTTTCTTGTGTGTGTGTGTGTGTGTGTGCCGAATACATTATGTGAATTAACTGTGGCTGTGAGTGTGCAATTTGTGTGTGTGTGTGTACATGTTGTGAAATGATGAAATTTCACTATCACTGACTGACGGAGAAAGAAAAATCAAGATGGTAAATACCCAACATCACACACACTGAATTGGTGATCATGTATATATACATAGCCATTCCTCTAAAAGTAAGACCATCAATTCTTTTTTTTTCTGTATGTTTGTAAAAACTTAAAAAAGTGATAGACAAAAACCAAAAGTTCAAAAACAGGCGCTTCATTTTCATCACACACACACACACACACACATGCAAAATTTAGTACATATAACACAAAAATATTGTTAATTAGTTTTATTTTGAATATGGACAATGTTGACTGACATAGTTATACTTATAGTAATTTGAAACTTTTAATTTTAAAATTAATCTACATCTTTTAAATTTCTTTTTATTTCTGCCCGTACCATCATAAATAGATCTGGATGTGTTGGGTTTTATGCTTTAATTTGTTTTCTAACAGAACAGTTCCATGTTTACTGTCAGATATGTTTCATGTGTACACACATATTTAAATATTAATGCATGTATGTGTACGAATATATGTGTTTAGCGAGTGTGTATTTATGTGTGTTTGCTTGTAAGTTGTACACATGTGTGCGTGTGTGTGTGGATGTGCATTAAGTTTGCATGTGTGTAGAAGGTGGCTCATGTACATACGAAACAATGTGTGCATGTATGGATGTATGTGTATGCATTGCACTTATGTGTGTGTGTAGTTGCTTGTCATATTTTGGTACTACATGTAACATTGTTGTTATGTGTTATGTATAAAATCATGTGTTTTGTAAAGGACCTTGTGGTTTCTGGATAGCGTGCTAGAAAGTATTCACTACATGTATTGATAGTAGTAGTAGTAGTAGTAGTAGTAAATATATGATATTGGTTTGTAGCAGAAGCATGTCAAGTCATATTACATAATTTCAGAGTGAGTGTGATCAGCATCTTTTATGAAAAGTTGATGAAACAACAAACAAGTTTTTGTAAGCATTAATTTGTAGCACACATACTGTACAAGACTAAGAGTGTTGTTACTTTGAGTTTGAACAGCATTTTAACCAGCTATTATTTTTTTGTTTTATTTTATGGTTTTCTCAAAACAAAACTATATAATAATTTTTGATGAATAACAAAAATTGATTTAACGATTTAAAGAATTATATTTATAGATGCATAATTTTTTATACAATTGATGTCTCTCATAAGTTTGAGTTTTGAATGGTAGCAATGCAATCATCAAACAATTTTGAAAATAACACAAGAAATCTATAACAAAACAGTTTTGAACATAAGATTGCAAACAAATCTTAACAATATATATATTGCAAACAATAAACATTAACAACCGCAACAAAGAAACAATTTCAACACCATACAACAAATCCATGTAACAGTAACATTTTTTTCTTTTTTGTTCATTCTGATCATGACCTTTGGTCAAGATGAGTATAGAGAGAAAGTCTCAGCAGAGCGATGGCCTAATATGCCTGTGTGTGTGTGTGTGTGTGTGTGTGTGTGTTTGATAGACTGATAGATAGATCTATATATTATATATAGATGGTAACACCTGGTATGTTTCTAAGTTCAATTCCTGCACAGACTCAGTGACAGTGATTTTTACTTACCCAACTTAACATCATGAGTAGTGGTCTGGGTGCTTGTCTCTTGAGTGAAATAGAAAAAAAATTGACATCCACTCAACACATTAGGGAACCTAATTTCTGTTGAAAGAAAATCTGCTGAAAAACAATGCATGCAAATTAGAAAACAAAAGGGGGGGTTTCAGTTTATGGCAATGAGTCTGAATTTCACTTATTTCAGACAGAAGAAAACCTTTGTGACTGAAGAGCAACAAAGTACAAGAAATAATTTATTAGAATTTGTCTAGACTAACTATTAGAATGGGCTAGTTAACTTTTTAAACCTTTTGCAAAAAAATAAATAAATAAATAAAAATCAATAGTATGAAATGACAAATAATTTGATCTTTTAACCTGAAACCAGTGATAGAACAATTATTTCATTAGCTTTTCTAGATTATTTTTAATTCTACACTCACATGTGGAAGTTGTGATAGTAAGATTTCAAACATGGATAAATAGTCATGCACTGGCATAGATATATATATATCTTAACCATGTGACCTTGACCTTTTACCATGGTTAGTATGACATGTTTATCAGCTAGTTTCTGGCAAAAAAATTTTTTTGGTATGTTAACAGTGCATCTTTTTCTTGTTTTTTTATTGTTTTTTTAAGCTCTATGAAACCTATATGATAATTCTTGAAAGTGATGATACATGTGTGTTTTATGGTTTCATCTCTCTTGAAGCAAAACATAACAGTGGAATACCAACTGTCATTTTAAAGTTGAATGCCACAAAAAAAAAAAAAAAAAAGAAAAAAAAAGAACGATTTCAACAAATGTCAAGAAATCTTGTGCTGGCTGTTGCTAAGAGAGGAGAGTCAGAGAAATGTCAGTTTGGTTTGTCCTCCAGCCCCAGGTATCAGTTGATAGGTCAGTTTCCGGCCCATCTCCACAGCTCTCCTGTTCTCAGCACTGGACCAGACCTCTTCCCCACTTAAGGCGCCTGCATGTAACACATGTACTGTACAGATCTTTGCAAGCAGAGATATTTACTGTCAAGCATTTTCTGTCTCTGTTGTCTCATAATGTGAACACACACACAAAGACACACACACACTGGCATGCACGAACGCACACAAACACACACACACACACTTGTTTGTTCATCCACCCGCATGCATACAAACACTGCATCCATTTGAGTCACAAAATAATTTTTGGATTTACCTTCTCCAGAACCCAGATCAGTTTGCCGAACATTTTTAAGTGTGCACACACAAGTAGGCAGGAAGACAATATATATGCATGCATACACAAGCATCCATGATCAAGTGGCTATGCCTGCGTGACTGGCACTAGCATGCACACACATACACACACACACAAACACACACATACACACACAGACTCATGTTTGTATGAATTAACATATAGTGTGTGTATGCCCACTCACAAATTATTGTGAATGTGCATATTTGCTTTTGTACTTATTCACAGAAACGTGCACTCACACTCATGCACATTATGATTAACATGCTTACAGAACGTACCTCCACTGGAGTCACATTCCAGTTTCTTATTGTTCTGAAGATGAGCAGACCATTTCTTCAACTTTGTGTCAGTTATCTGTGTGAATGATAAAATCAATATTAGCAACCAACTGAATTATCAAGTAACCCACCACATACTTAACTAAGCACAGCCAATGAACATTGCAAGCAGCAAATTGTTCTATCAAAAAGGAACAAGATTTTCAAAGTTATTGGAATGCTTACTGAACATTTTTCCATTCATGAGATATAAGTTATACAACATCCATGAAGGGTGACTTCCAGTTTCCTTCATACTCAGAGGAAATTCACAAGTAGGCAGGGTAATTACTTATGAAAGGTCTGCTGTACTCAAGGCCCACTTACTGGCTCAGACAACTAAGTTAATGGTTAGCTTTCCTGTGAATCTTGATGACTTCTAAAAGCTGCTTTTTTTTCCTTCTTCTTCTTGTGATAAATTTACTCACTTGGAAGCAATTTATTTTAGAAGCTATTGTTATTGAGTCAGCCAAAATATTTGAAACTCTGGATGTTATGTAACTTCACTCCCGTATATAAGTGTGTGCATGTGAGTATACATGAATATAGATGTGTGTCAAGATTAGAAGTGAACATGCAGGCTCACATATATATACAACACACACTCTCACTCTGTCTCTGTCTCTCTCTCTCTCACACACACACTCTATTTCTCTGTGTGTGTGTAACATACAAGTGGTGCATCCATGCATGCACACCTACACATACATTTGTTCAGTATACACTAACCTGAAGATTCCTTTCATAGGTAGATGATTCCCAGTCCATATCAAGGGGAGGCGACATTGACTGCTGACTCAAGATTTTCGGAGAAGCTGGCTGCAGCAAATGTTCTCTTGTATGCTCTCTGTCTGGGAGCAGATAGACCACACACAACACTTGAATCACAGTTGGTTAGAAAGAAAGAGCAAATATTTGATACAGAACAATGTAAAAACGACAGGGGATATGTGTATTTGTCACACAGATATTCAAATAGGCATTCAAATATGCACACGCACACACACAAACATCTGCACAAACACACACACACACACGTGTACCTTGTAAATTGAAATCTTCCCTTCTAAGGGGCTGAGCCAGACCGACACTGACACGGTGGCCGAAAGAGGCCCGGGATGTGAGGTGGTGACTCCCACCAAACGGGGACCTCCCTTGCAGCAGCCGACGTGTTGTGGCAGCTAGGTCCTCACAGAACGACGGCCGAGGGTGTGGATGGACAGACCCAGTAGGTGCTGCTTCTCGTGTGTCTTCCTCTCCATAGCAGCTGGTTGACGATTCTGCTGCACAGCTACGGTGGGTGTTTTCGCTGGATGACATGTGATAGGCGGATGTTAGCTTTTTCGAGTGTGCTGGATGGGCTGGCACGTTTCCAAATCCCAGGATATCGTTTGGATCTCTGTAACAGGCTGATCGTTCAGCTGGGGAAGTCTGGCCTCTCAAAAGTTCTGCTGGACAGCTCGCATCATACGGATCTCCAGATGACAAGGTGAGGTTGTTCGTGACATGATGTATTGGACTGGCAGAATAGTTTAGTGGTTTCCAAGTGTCAGAGACAGTTGCCTGCCGGGAACTCGACAAAGGATGTCCTACTGAGAAAGCCTGGCTTCTCTGGAGGTAGGTTTCGCTGAGATGCATTTCTGATGTCGGCCTTTGAAATGATTCATTCTCATCTCTTAAACGTCCGTGGATGCTGGACCAATGGCTGGTCTTATTCCACTGCGAGTTTATCTTCTGGTAGTTTTCTGGGTGTGAATCTGACCGCGTTGCTGTCATTCTTGCTTCAAGTTCAACATCTGATGGCAAACCTGTAAAAGGTTGGTTTGAAGCAGAACTAGAACTGTGGATCGGATCGTTCCTCTCTGTCTTCAAATACTTGGACGGTGATGAAAACTGGTGATCAGATCCAGCCACTCCATCACTGGCATAAAGATCTGCGGCTCCGTAACCGACTGTTTGTGAGGAAGATCTCATACCAAACATTCTCCGTTGGTCCAGATCGAACCTGTTTTGTTGACATGTTTGGGGCAAAGTACACGTATGCTTCATAGTGTCCGTAGACCTGAATGAAGTGGAATGTGATGTCCCCAGCAATGGTGCATTATTTATTTCCCTGTTTGTCTGTGCCCCTTTCAGTGATGGATAGTTCAATCCTGACTCTGAGCAGGAGAACATTCCCCCTTTTCCCCACCGATCTGATAAATCTGCATTCGGTGATATAGGACGCTGGCGGTCTTTTGAAAAGCCTGAATAAGATGAAACAGGATATCCTTGTGCGCTTCTAAAGCTCTGATAATCCAATGGCGTATATTCGTGAGGATCACCAACATCTTCACTCTCATGACAGGTCTGACCTCTGGTTTTCTCCTGGAAATACTCAGGACGGTTAGCTGAGCTTTGTTGCTGATATTCTCCTCCCAAAGCTGATTGAACTCCGCCAAATCCCTGTCTTCTTGGAATGTGGGATCTGTAACCAGAATTAAAGGGTTCTCTCTCTGTATGCAGCCTTGCTCCACTTCCACGAGTTTCATTTGTGTAGCTGTTTTTGTTTTGGAACGTTCCAACGTTTTCCAGTTTTCTTTGATCGGGCAACAGATATGGGGTTGGCTGGTCTGTGAAGTGCAAACTTTTGGAAAGACCAGATGGCACATTTGGCAGAGATACCTGGTGCGATGCGTGATCAGGTCTGGCAGTGTCTTGATACAGGTAAGCTGATGAAATGTCCTGTCCCCGATACTCATCATCAGTAACAGGTGGAAAGGGTTGAGGTTGATAAAACACAGCAGGCTCTCCATTCCCTTCGTCCTGTCCATGATGCAAGGGTGATGAGTCCGGGAGAGGCTGTCGTTGTCTGTTCTGGTTGTTGTAGTCGGCTGTTGGCAACGGGGGCAACGTGTTTGATCTGTGAGGTCGGAGTTGAAGTCCCCTGTCCATCGTGACCACTCGATGTAGGTTCTGCAAAACAAAATGATTAAGATCAGGACCGTGACTTTCTGCAAGGGCTTCAGTCCTGACTGACCCCTGTAAGTCTCAGGCAGTTCATCAGTGAAAATAATAAATAGGCTACAAACCAGGAATACATTTTCATGGCAAGCATATTTCATTTGTTTGTTTGCGTCTTGTGTGTGTGTGTGTGTGTGTGCGTTACGCGGGAGCTGCGATACGTACTAGGAATGTGTGTGTGCGCGCGCGCACGTGTGTGTGTGTGTGTGAACATTCAGGTTAATATTGAAATCATGTGCACCACATTTGATGTGCGAGAGTACTTGCTTACATGTTCTCTTAGCTCTTCATATCATTTTCAATGCAGGATAGCTGTGACACGTTGAATATATATACGCACGCGCGCAAAAGCGCGCGCGCGCGCGCACACACACACAGTGACACGTACGCACACACATGGCGCTCAGTCGCGCGCACTTAGTATGTCAAAAGGTTACACAGATGTGAGAGGTGAGCTGAACTGACCTGAAGACAACTTTCTGGCAGCTCGGGGTAAAGAGAGTGAAGCTGATCAACGGACATGGTCAGTACCTCACCCACTGTGGCACGGGATAGCAGTAGTTGGCATCTGCAAAAAACACACACACAGCACTTGTACTGGATTACACGCCTTCAGAGATACTGAAAAGAGTGATCCGAGGATTGATAACAAAAAAAACCAACCCAAAAAACCCCAAAAAAACCCACACTTCAGTTAGAAGCCTACTCAACAAACACAGACACAGCACCTGTTCCAGATCACACGTACGCCTTTAAACACAAAAAGAATAATGGGAGCATTGACAAAAAATAATAAACACTTCAATTAGTAGCCAAATCAGTGGATAAACATCATTTATCATATATATTACTTGCAGAGCCCAGAGAGACTTTTTTTTTTTTCAAAACGCGTATCACATCAACAGTCGCTACTTACAGTTACCTGCGGGGTGCTCGAGAGCTACATGTTTTCCTTTCTTTGTGTTTGGCCACTCGACAGCCAACTTGAATCGCCGGCTTGTATACTGTTTGAAGTCGTGTAAAGTCAGATCATTACTTATTCAACTATAGCCTAATTTATTGACATATGCAAACAATGAATACCCGAAGGCACAATTCAATAATAAAACGACTAGTTAATTTATGACATTTACACATATACACGTAGGCTACACTGGATTTAAAAAAAAAAATCATGTCTATACGTATCAATACCTGAATGGGTTGAGACAAGGAATACCAAGGAGAAACTTTTCCTCCTGAAACATAAGCACACGCGCCTTTAGCAAATATTTTTCATCAGAATCTGCAAACCACGCAACTAAAACCAAAATATAAATTGTGTTTTATCATTAAAGAAAAAAAGCATTGATTACATACGCACATATGCACGCACGAACTCGCATACGTAAGCCGCACTGACTCATGCACAGCTACGCCAGCTCACATGCACGCGGCACACATGCACGCACGCACGCGCACACACACACACACACATGTACATCTCTCATCCACAAGAAGATGAGCAGGGTGAGAAAGAAAGAGAAGGAGAGAGCACGGGAGACAGACACTGAGACAGACACACATGTACATCTCTCATCCACAAGAAGATGAGCAGGATGAGAAAGAAAGAGGAGAGAGCACGGGAGACAGACACTGAGACAGACACACATGTACATCTCTCATCCACAAGAAGATGAGCAGGATGAGAAAGAAAGAGAAGGAGAGAGCACGGGAGACAAACAGACACTGAGACAGAGCCAGACAGACAGCAAGAGACAAAAGAAAAAAACCAAAGAAGATCGAAAGACAGACAGACTAACAAACATGGAGTCAAAAAGACAGTCAGGTATACGCGCCTTGTCCATTTCAACAGGGGGCAAGGGAAGGTTTTCAGCAGTCAAACAGAGGTCAGTTTTAGCAGAACTGATTTTGCCCAACGTCGCCGTGGTCAGGTGAGAAAGGTAGAGGGCCACGTCTTCGGCACTCTGACACAACAACACCTGTCTCACACACACAAATAAACAAACACATACAAACGTAATTTCAAAGACCCTCAATCACGCACACCATCGCATGTATACACATGCACACACACACGTACGCGCGCGCGCGCACACACACACACACACCCGGCACACACATACCACCACCACCACCACCACCACCAACAACAACAACAACAGTAAAAAATCTCTGAAAAATAAACTAGAAAAAAATATTTTTAATCACAAATGTATTCTGGAATACATCTGATCTACCATAACAAATCGGTTCATTTCCTTGTCACGTTTACAACTGAAAAAATGTTGAATATATTGAAAATAAACCTTATAACTTGCTGTGAATCCCTTTGCAGACGCCGACAGGTTGGCCATCAGTGCTTGAAGCTGGACCATCTTTTTCACAGCGTCTTTGTCAAGTATGTCAAATACGTTTCTGTGCGAGAGAAAACCACACACACACACACACACACACACACACACACACACAGAGTCCATACACGCAAAATTCCACGTAACCTGTATTGTTTTATATTGTTGTTGGCACACACACACACACACACACACACACACACACACACAGAGTCCATACATGCAAAATTCCACGAAACCTGTATTGTTTTATATTGTTGTTGGCACACACACACACACACACACACACACACACACACACAGAGTCCATACATGCAAAATTCCACGAAACCTGTATTGTTTTATGTTGTTGTTGGCGTCCGTCTGTCTCGGGAGACAATGGAACTCTGCGCCTAGTTCGGTCAAGTTGATGAGCTGCAACGCCTGCTGTGGCTGTACAGTCCGATTCTGGATCGGCAGGCTCTGTTGCAGTTGCTACAGGTGAAAATCGCGCCTGGCTCAGAGGGTACGGATTCTGCCCTCTGCCGTCTGCGCTTTCTCCCCTGTTCCCAGTGCTGTTCATCTTCTCCTTGCTCCTCTGGACGCATGCCTTTACGGTCCTTCTCCAGCTGTTACGGTCTTCAGCCACCACCTCCCAACCTGCTGGGACGATGTCGCCTGCCCTCATGTCTCGTTTGCAGACATCCCTGTAGCGTAGGACAGGTCTTCCTGCAGGTCTGGAACTAGTGGCGAGCTCGCCATAAAGGATTTCCTTCAGTGGGGATTCGCCCGTCATCCATTCGCCTGACGTGGCCGAGCCACCACAGACGGCTCCGGGTCAGGAGTGCAAACATGCTGGAGAAGTTCGGCATTCAAGGAGAGGTTACTTGCTTACAGCCTTGCTTCACCCCGCTCTTGACTGGGAATGGGTCAGAGGAAGATCCATCGTGCTGAACGGTGCCCTGCATGTCTTTATAAAAGACGTGATCATCCTCAGGAGCTTGTGGGGTGCGGGGGTGGGGGGTGGTGGGGGGGACATCCAATCTTCTGTAGCAGTGTGAAGAGGCCTTTCCTGCTGACCAGGTCAAATACCTTGGATTGTTTTATGACTTTCCCCAAAAACATAATTATGACTTACGAACTCTGGTATATAAACAGCCTTATTTAAAAAAAATTCAGATAGGGTGGACAGTTTTCACAGGTCAATGCATCTACTTTCTTTTTTTTTTCTTCTTTTTTTTTTTTTTTTTTTACAACATTCATCGATTTGATGCCATTTTATGTGCACACAAGCAGTAATATTTGTGCAATGTAGGATTATTCAAAGTATTGTTCGGCAACACTGAAGAGTTTTTTCAAACAAATAATCTGGGAATTTTAATATTTCTTTATTTTATTTGTATTATTCAATTAGTCATTCATATCGTTTACAAGTACAGCCCACTCAATCTATATTAAAAGTGAACTTTATAACACACGCATACACTGCACACACATACACAACCACACACACTGTGACATGCATGCATACACACACCACACGCATACACACACACGCTCAGCTGTTCCTACAAGATACCCGCAATTTTTACAACACAATGGCTTTTCATCGAGACCATTACTGACCCTCACTTTCCCATCTTCTGTTTTTTTCTCCTTTTTTGGTGGGGGTGTAATGTCTTCTTAATATAAACGCAAACCCTTTGACAAAGAATCAGCGATATCTGTAGGTCTGCTATAGAAATCTAGGTATACCTGCCGGAATATCCCATGGCATGCAGCAGGATCCAGACAGTGGACAGCTGAAGCCCCACGGCCGCCAGTCGCTCTGTCACCCTCTCCAGGCCCCCTTCCTCCTTCAGCTCCTTCACCGGCACCAGGACGGCGCCTTGGTGGATGTTCACCACCACGTCCGGGTAATGGATGTGGCCCAGGCTGGCATAGTCTCTCCTCACCACGATGATGTTGTGTCTGGAGGACCGGAAAGCAATGGCGGTATTACCGGAATAAAGTTGTTAACCAAGGGTGTGATAGCTGTCTTCAGCTAGGTCAGTCAATTTAAACCACGATCATGGAATACTGTTTTGTGCTAAACTAAAGAGAACTCGGTTATGCTCAAGCATCTCTCTCTCTCTTTCTCTCTCACCCACAAACTCATCCACCACCCCAATTCACATGCACACACAAGCACATACAATTACATTTTAACTGATTGAAACCAAACTAAAACGAGGCTACTGCATGTTGTGAAACTTCCAAATAAAAGAAGTGACGAAAAACAAGTTGAATATAAGGCCATCTGATAAAAACAGGAAATGACCAACGTATTGTCTATATTACGCGCTTCTACAAGGATCAAATGTTGTGGCAGATTGTACTGTATTGTATTATCTTTTGTCACATCAGACTTCTCTGAGTGAAAATCGGGCTCTCCCTGGCAAGAGCGCGTCGCCACGTGGATTGCAGCGCCATACATATTTTCTTTCGCTTTTGTCTGCCTGCAAATAATGTATTTGTTTTACTATCAAAATTGATTTTACTACAGAATGTTGCCAATGAAAACCCTTTTGTCGCTGTGGAGGTTTTTTTTTTTTTGTTTTTTTTTTCTTTCGTGCTCCGAATGCTGCAGCTGTTCAGAAGAGGCAGGCCAGAAAGTCACGGGCAAACAAACTCCCTGACGATGATATGCCTGCCTTTGTCTGCCCCAACTGTCAGTGAACATTTCGTGCGCAGATTGGACTATTCAGCCATCTGCGCATTCACAGATAGATTCATGAGCATCCTCCCCCCCACCCCACCACCACCCTCCCCCCATCCCCCAGCTGGATGACAACGATGGTCATCATCGATCTCGATGGACACACCACCACCACCCCACGGGACCTCGATTCTCTCGTTTCCTTGGCAGAGGAGTTACAAATAACTAGGCCACCAGTCCAAGTCAGTGCACGTGGTCATGTCAGTGATGAAACGATGTTTGCAGACGATTATTTATCCTACACTTTTTTTTTTTTTTTATTCATCCAGCTTGGAGATTTTTAAAGCCAACACGTCCAACAGTGCAGACGCAATCCTTAGCAGATCGACTGCTGTTTTTACAGGTTGCCGACCTTGTTTCTAGAAGCTGCAGCAGCTGTTGATTCTGGATGAGACGTTGGGATCCAACCACCGTGGTGCCTGTGTCCGCTGATGGCAGTCTTCTCTCTGCACCGGTCGTCTGTGTTTCTGCACACACACACACACACACACACACACACACATTTTGATTCTAACAGAACACAGGCTTCCATGGGTTTTACCAGTCCACCTATCCCTGAACACACTGCAAACGTCTGATGGGCAAAAATATACATTTTAAAGCATCGCTTTGTTGTCAGGCAAAAAAGAAATATTTGTTCGAATTTCAGCAACTTACATCAACATACTGTCGGACAGAATGTGTGCTTTTTCGATGACCTTCCTTGTGGTCATTTGATAACTCGCAAAAACAACACCAGTAAACCGAAGTCGACATGGACCAAGAACTTCAAACAGTTCGAAGTCCATTGAATTCGCATGATCTTGAATTTAAACTGATCAACATGTTCTTGGATAGCCATAACAACCGGTGCTGGTTATACAGTTTCGAGCATCGATATATCTACCTTATCCACACATGATACTACATCAATCGTCTATCCTGGCAAATAAATGTAGCGGATACATGATACTACATTAATCAGTCCTGACGTATCAATTTAGCGGATACATTATACCACATCAATTAATCATAATACATACCGAATACTTGATACTACATCAATCGTCCACCCAGACACCTGATAAATGTAGCGGACTGTTTACCTTGTACGGACAGGCCCACGTAGTGGACGTTGTGTGTTTGACAGGCCTGGTGAAGAGGCGATTGTGGGTCGGCTTCGAACTCCAGCACCAGAGTGCACACCACTACCAGCGCGGCCACAGCGTTCTGGTCCCAGGTCAGCAAACACTCACAGTCATCCAGCCTGTCGGTTGCAAAACAAATAAACAAACAAACAAACAGTCACTGGCCCTTTTTATCTGCGTTTTGTTTGCAAAGTTGATACGTGAACGTGGTGGGTAGCCTCAATAGTCCTTTGTGGAGAAATTGGCTTTAACCTTTCCCGTATCTCGCCTAAAACTTTGTGTGCCGTACGTCGTGGGTACACACACACACACACACACACACACACACGTATATATGTATAACTTTAAGCATTGCGTCGTTTCTTTAAAATAAAAGTCAATCTTCATATTTTCATTGACAGCAAACATGGAAATAAAAGGGAGACGAAAGAAAACAGACAGATTCAGAGACAGAGATAGAGAAATAAGGGGTAATAAAGAGAGATACAGAGGGAGAAGGGGATATAGATAGAAAGACAGACAGACAGGCAGACACAGGCACGTACACCGATACAGAAAGACAGACAGATACAGGTAGGGAGAGACAGACCAAGAGACAGTCAGGTCAGACAGACACAGACACAGACACGTACACGTAAACAGACAGACAGAGGCGGAGATACAGAGAAATGAACAGCAAGGTGGAGGAAGGAAGTACGAGGCAGGGAGAAACAGACAAAGAGGCAGATACAGACAGACAGACAGACAGAGACACGTACATAGACACTGACAGGCAGAGGCAGAGATATAGAAAGATGAACAGCATGAGGGAGGAAGGAAGTACGAGGCAGGGAGAAACAGACTAAGAGACAGATACAGATAGACAGACAGACAGTCAGACAGACAGAGACACGTACATAGACACTGGCAGGCAGAGGCAGAGATACAGAAAGATGAACAGCATGAGGGAGGAAGGATGTACGAGGCAGGGTGAAACTGACAGATAGACAGACATGTCAGACAGACGCAAACATGTACATGGATACACACAGGCAGAGGCAGAGATACAGACAGATGGACGGAAGGACAGAAGGATGTACGAGGCAGGGAGAAACAGACTCAGAGGCAGATACAGACAGATAGACAGACGTGTCAGACAGATACAGATACGTAGGTATACATAGACGCGGAAAAGCAGAGGCAGAAATACAAAGAGATGAGCAGCAAGAGGGAGGAAAGAAGTAAGAAGCAGGGAGAAACAGACTTAGAGACAGATACAGACAGACTTACAAGAAAGGGGGCAGACTGACAGACAGACAAAGAGACAGACAGACAGACAGACAACAAACAGTCAGACAGAACAAAAAAAGGGGGTTGGTCTGTCTGACCAGCGCTGGTATCCACCACCCGGGTCCGACAAGACGCTGGCCACAGTCCCATCCAGACTGATGACTGACTGCAGTGTCTTCAGCAGCGTGGGTTCCTCCCGCCTCACGGCCACCACCACCTGCAGCAAAACCATTCACTT
This sequence comes from Babylonia areolata, assembly GCF_041734735.1. NCBI lineage: Eukaryota > Metazoa > Mollusca > Gastropoda > Neogastropoda > Buccinidae > Babylonia > Babylonia areolata. The sequence goes on along the minus strand of NC_134878.1, from coordinate 11,448,135 downwards.
TTCGGTTTCTCGGCAGTTACATTTTCAAGGTGTTCATCTTCTTTCTTGCCCTTCTTTTCGTCTCTCCTTCATTCCCACACATTTTTCTGCACTCTCTCCCTGAATTGAAAATATTTCGAGGTCACAGTTCGCTCACTCCTCTTTCTATGTTTCTTTATTTGTCCGTGTCTGCATACCCCCTCCCTCCCCGTCTCTCTCTCTCTCTCTCTCTCTCACACGTGGCATATGTTCCTGTGCCCTGTATTCAACGGCAAAGCGGGATTCTGATTTGCCTTTTTAGTTAGTGTGGAATGCTGGCATGTGGACGAACAAGGACAAGCTTTGAGACTCCGGCTTTAAAGTTGAGCATTAAAGATTAATCAGTCATTCAGTCAGTCAACGCTTATCCCCACCCCACTCCCACTCACTCTCTAACTGTCCTGTCTTTCAGCTTATTTATGTGAGATTTATTTATGGCAGATAAACAGCATGGACGCAGCAAGATAGAACCTCTTACTTCTTACATAACGAGATTTATTTATGGCAGATAACCATCATGGTCAGAGCAAATTAGAACCCCTAACTGCTTACATAAGAGAATTATCTATGGTAGATAAACATCATGGCTGAAGCAAACTAGAACCCTTTACTTCTTACACAAGACATTTATTTATGGTGGATAAACATCATGGATGGAGCAAACCAAAATCCCTTACTTTTCGTTACATTTTTCGTTCTGTCTTCAGACGAAAAACAAACAAACAAACAAAAAAAGGAGTGACACACACGTACATGTTCTGTCACACACACACCCATCACTCACTACCTTGTGTGGGGCAGGGCAGGACTGCTTATGTTGCTGGATCTCTCTGCACACGGCAGCCACCTTGGGGTGCAGCTGTCTGGTCTGCTGGGCCGTGAACTGACACTGGAACAGCGCTTTGCGCAGTCCCTCCAGAGATCCTTGAGCAGGGAACAAATGAGTGGGTTTTATTTGTAGGGTTGTGGAGGTGGTGGTGGTGGTGGTGGTGTGTGTGGGGTGGTGGTGGTGACAACGTCTTTTGTAACTGCTTAAATGATAGAATAAAATTTGGCAAACGTAATGTAAGTGGTCATATACAACACAGTCACACACACATGCACGCAAACACCCCGAATACACACACACACACACACACACACACACACACACGCAAGCACGCACGCACCCGAAAACACATACACACACATATTCCGACTGACGCATGCAAACAACACCAACAACACTTTGCTTTATCCTACATAGTGCGAAGACAAAATCAATGATAGCTCACACACACACACACACACACACACACACACACACACACACACACACACACACACACACACACACACACACTGACAGACAGAGACACATACACAGACAAGCACACACACACGCACACATCACCATCACGACCCTCACCACTACCACCACCACCACAACAACACCTCCGCCAACACCAACACTGACTCCCACCTGTGAGCACAGTATGTTTGCCTTGCATGGCCCCGAGGTGAACGATGGCCGACTCCAGACAGCAGTGCACCAACATGTGGGCCGCCAGGCGTAACGCGTGCACCACGGCCACGCACTTGTACACTTCGTCTTTGGCGTCCTCTGCTGCCAGACAACAACAACAACAACAACAATAAGAATGATAATGATAGCAATGACAACAATAATAATGATAATATTAACAATGATGACAATAATAACAATAATAATGATAATGAATACTTGCTGAGCGCTTTCCCCCCTAAAAGGGAGCTCAAAGCGCGTTTATCAAACACATACACATACACGCAACAACTTACAAGAAAAAAAATGTAGATTTAACGCACAAAAGCATAAAACACACCCAATGACTATGCGTATTACATTACTTAATTACACACACACACACACACACACACACACACACACACACAGAGTTTGCATGCGTTTTCAAAGAGATGTGTTTCCGAACCAACTGAATATTATAGAGAAAAAAAACAGCAACAAAAAACTGAATGTAACACATACATACAGGTAGAGAGACAGATGCACAGACGGACAGGCAGACAGACGGACACACCCCCACACAGTGGAAGACTGTTTGTTTGACTGTCTGTTCGTTTCTTACAAGAAATCGTTTGAAAATAAGAGGCACACTGACGGACAGCTACACCGACAGATGGTCAGACAGACTGGCAGACAGACAGACACACAGGAAGACTGTCAGCTCGTTTGTTTACCATTTATTTTGTCCATGAGCTGGCTAACAACTTGAATTCATGCTCGCTTGTATACGCCGAGACGTTTCGTTGTGTTGTCATTTCTATTTCCCGACGTTTAGTTGAGTTGTTATTTCTGTCTGCCGACGTTTTATTGTGATGTTATTAATATTTCCCGACAATTTGTTGTGTTGTAATTTCTTTTTCCATTTTTAGCCACGGCAGAGAAGCACAAGAAATTGTTTCCCGTCCAGAAAGAAAGACCATCTATCAGTAAGAACGTAGGACCGAGTGGATAATTACTGTCGTCAGCATGGGAGCAAGGACAGGGTTGGTCAGGGGTAGCAGGTGATGTCCATCCTATGCTGAATCAGGACAGGCAGCACTGAACACACTCGAAGATGACTCAGTAGCAGTGAGAAATTTAATCCGGTGTGTGGCCTCATGACGACCTAACAACAGACAGTTTCCACAGGACTGCTGGCGCTGGGAATGCCAAAGAACGAACCTGTATTTGGCTGCGTATGACGGAACCAGTATGAGTGGCCTGAGACGAATGGCGTGAGAAGTCGCAGAAGGTGGGATGTGACAAAAAAAAAAAGAAATAAGATTAAACAGAAAAGCGAAATAGACTGGGACACGCACCATGGGAGACAAAGTACCATACCTTGGGAGGTCAGTGCCATACCTTGGGAGGCAGTGTCTTGAAGCTTGGTCATCTTGTCCTTAAGCAAGAACCTTGTGTAGTCGGGTTTGAGTCCCAGGAAACTGGCGTCCGGAGACACGATCCGTTGGGTCCGTAGCTGGTCCATGTGAGGTTCTGCCTGGCTGCACGTCTCCTGTAGAGCCGTCAGGTACGGGCCTTGGGGGTGGGGGAGTGGGGGGAGAAGTTTACCCTGGTTAGGTGAGGTTTCGGGTGATTGGCGTGTGTGTGTGTGTGTGTGGCGGGGGGGGGGCGTGGGGGGGGGGGTCGGCGGTGTATGGGAGTAAGAGAAGCTGGGGAAGCAGGGAGGAGGTGAAGTGTGTGTGTGTGTGTGTGTGTGTGTGTGTGTGTGTGCGCGCGCGTGTATGAGAGTGCTTGCGTGCATGTATGCTTGTGTGCATTTGTTTGCGAGCATGTATGTGCATGTATGCATGTGTATATACATAGTATATGTGTGCGAACAAATGAGTTCATCTCTCTCTCTCTCTCTCTCACATATATATATGTATGTATGTGTGTGTGTGAGAGAGAGAGTGTGTGTGTGTATCCACGCACCGATTTGTACCTCTTCCCCCCACCCCTAGACATCCACTCTCTGTCTGTCTAGCTGTCTGTCTGTCTTCTAGTCTCTGTCTCTCTCTCTGCTTTCTCTGACCAAAGAGACTTCTTCCGCCTTTGCAAGCATGAACTAATCATCAACCACACTATGGACATTGCTGTGCTCACCTGACAAAGAGACAGTGAGAAATCTCTGTTCTTTGGCACTGGCACTCCTCGGCAGCACTGTCATGGGGGTGATGACTCCAGGGTGAGGCCTCTTGGGGGCCTGTGGTGCCTTCTCCACTGGTTTCACAATGCTGTGACCTGCATCAATCAGAGCACAAGAAGAAAGGTGGCAGAATAGTTGAGACGCCTTTTACCTGCCGTTACAGTTTCCATGAGAGTCTGGGTTCGACTCCCAGTCTCGCCCTTTCTTCCAAGTTTGACAAGAGAATCAAACTTCGCGTCTAGTCATTCGGATGGGACGATAAACCGAGGTCCCTTGTGCAGCACGCACAAAAGAAAGGAACCAGTCATCTTGCATAACTTCTGCAGAAGAAACCCACTCTGATAGGTACACAAATACATATGCATGCAATCAAGGCCGGACAAGTGCGTTGGGTTATGCTGTTGGTGTAGCAGTTGCTTAGCAGACGTGGTGCAGTGTATATTTATTTGTCCGAACGCAATACCTCCTTGAAATACTGAAAATGAAACCAAGGACTGCTCCCTTCGTTCGAATAGGCCATCGCGCCCAACAGGAAACTGGGAAAGTTGGAGAACAATGGTTGTGTCTAAACGATGGTGCTTAAATGAAAGTAAAAGCGAAAGGTAAAGACAGTCCAATCCTCTCAAATATGGAACAGCAACACAAACTGCAACAACTCTAAAACCAACAAAACAACAATAATGTTACTACTTCTGCAGCCGCTGTTGCTGTTTGTACTATTGCCACTACATCTGTCGCTGCTGGTGCTGATACTATTATTTCTACAAGAACTTCTGTACCACTACCACCAGTGTAATTGACAACAAAACATATCACAATGATCTATCAGCAACAGTGGCCAACTTTACTTATACATGTTTTAAGTCAACCAAACAACAAACTAACCTGAACACAGAGAAAAATTGGGCCTTCAAACAACCCGAGTTTGGAAGTGAATGGGGGACTTGGAACGAGCAGAGTAAATATCACTGAAACGATGCAGACGATGGGAAAAAAAGAAAGGTAAACCAAATTGTGCATTATCATCTTAGTTATATTAAAACAAATAACAACATACAGCGCGCAATTTCGATGATTCAGTATCTTATGGCCCCAATGGGACAAAAAGAAACACGTACACACGCATTCATGTACGTTTGCATGCACGTATACAGAAAACCGTCGGACACCTGTCACAGGGAATGTAGAAGAGATACTCACACAAAATTAAAAACCGAGTAGGATAAATTTCATTATTTGTTCTTATCCGATCTAACCAATGAAGAAACGCTGAAAAAAGAACAAAAGAAAAACAACAAAAACAACGAAACAGAAAGAAAAAAAAAAACATTACCTTTACCCAAGTCCTGAGCAGCTGTGCCTGTTGTTCTGGCGTCTCGCATCATCAGGAAACTGTCCACGGGGTCGAAAGGCACGCCATCACACCGTGAAGCAGAGCTCACACTAGACTTGGATTTTGTGTCTGAACAATCAGTCAATGAGCTAGTCAATAAACTAGCCAAAGAATCAAACAAGCAACGAATCAATCAACTCAACAAACAACTTGCCATTCCACAATCTAATCATCCAGCCAGCCAGTTTCGGTCATCAGTCAGTCACTTAATCAGTCAACCAGCCTGTCCGTTTCTGGTTTGTATCATTTCTCTGAATGAAAACAGAAACAGAGAAATACGTAACGAATAATGAACTAGTAAACTAAACGACTGACTGACCGATTAAAGAAACAGTTAGCGACCACATCAATCAGTGAATGAATTTCTTAGTCGATTGATCAGTCCTTCGATCAGGTCAGAAAAAATCATATAGTTTCAGTGTAGTCTGCATCATACGATTAAAGTGTATTGTTTGTTAACGTCTTGACAAAATTTGTTTTGTCTTATTGCACACGATTGTGTATTTGTGGGCTGTCACGATATAATTTGTATTCTATGGCGGTGTCCCTGTTCAAATTCTGTTACATTCAATAAATAGAACAAGATGGGTTTACATTTGATGGCCCCATTTTCAACTGAAAGTAAAATCTCTTCCAGTCGTGTAAACATAATATATTTGTATATGGTTAATCTCTTTTAGATAGTGGGGCTGACAAAACGTCTACCGAAATTACGCATGCTGTTTCTATTTGTACTAAATGACCACATCTTTAACAGCTGAACTGACAAATTTTCAGTTGACATTTGCAGAGGTGTCATTTTTTGCACTAAATGACCTTTTTTAAGTTGGACATAAAAAAACAATCAGTCATATTCCTACCGGCAGACATATTGTCCACACTCATTGACGACTCTATCTGAAACCGAGGGAGAAATGTATTGCCTACTTGTACCAAATGTCCCAATCTGAGTCTGATGCCAAACCTTCCAGTCCAATTTCCAGTAGCAGAGGTAGATCTAATACCTGTTTGCACTAAAGATACCCTTGCAGATAGTAGACAAAATTTCTGTACCATTCTTACCTGGAGAGGTAGAGGTGATTTCATCAAAAGAATCTGACCCCAGGTCTAGGTCTTCCTCGTCAAACTGAAGGTCAAACCTGGCAGGAGGAGAATCGGTACTGGCATCCTGTGATGGGTCAATGGCGCCTTTTATTGGCTGCTGTCCACAGCACCTCATGTTTTTATCCCCGTCTCCGGAATTTGAATCTATCTGAAGAGGACAAGGTTTCTTCACAGTTTCCTGATTATTCTGGCGTTTGCTGGGTTGAGCTGCTGGGGTTTCTAATAGTTCCAACCTCTTTTCTGGAGGCAACGTTTTAAACAGAAAGTCGCGTGATTTTGTACTGTCCGTTGGTTCGTTCGAAAGACTGTTTTGCATTGCTTCGAACTGCTTGTCGGATAGGTCTTTTTCCAAAGGATTCTGGACCGGGTAATTTGATGCAGTTTTTTGTTTGACATGTGTGGTACCCGTAAAGGACTCAAGTGGAGATGTTTTGCTCAGGGTGTTGCCTTTTGTGACTTTAGGTGAACGTTTTGAGCAAGCCTTTGCAGCCACTGCACTGATACCGTGCGCATTCTTTTCGCCTTTCATGTCGCCTTCAGAGTGAATAACATTACGACAATCATCTTGCTCCGAGCTGTTCCTGTTCGAGCTGAGGCCATCTCCTAGACTGTCTACGCGGTCAACAGATTTGTTATCGATCGCGTCTTCTTTTTCTGTGTCTCGGAGAGTTCTCTTTTCAAGTTCACGTTCCACTACAGCTTCAACTGCTTCGAACTCCACATTCAGTTTCCATGTCGGAGGCTGTACGTGTTCAAGAATCAAGGATTCAGGGCAGAAGTTAGAGAGGTGGTGTGTATCTGGAGGAATGAAATCCCAGGTAAGGCTTAGTTCCACCTGACCCATGCTTGCTTTGTTGTGTACTGACGAGGCCAGGTGAATGGCCTGAGAGACTGGGTTTGGTTTCTCCTCCGCTGCCAGGTGTTCAGGGTCATGCAGCTGAGGCTCTGCACACAGAAGGACGATGTTTATCTATAAGCAACCCTTATTTGTGAGGTGGTGAATGCCGAACCCGTTGTAGGCAAATTCAATTGGCTATTCCTACTTTTGGGTAATGTACGTGCTAGCACTTGTACCTGATCATTGCTTTGTTAGTCCAGTGTACTTATCTCTCTTCCCTTTTGCTGCTGTCTTCAAGTTTGCCCTCTTCCTATTCCCTGTTCCGTTCTCTCTCTCTCTTCCCTATTGCTATAACTGTTTTTCAGTCTGTCTGTCTTTGCGTCTGTTTATCGTTCCCCTGTCATTGCAACAAAAACACACATTTCTTTACTTACAATAATTAACATGTAACTAGCTTGTTCATTGTCAAACAATAAGCGAAAACTGAAAATGCATCAATAGGAGAGAAGGACAAGAGACAGAGATACATACACAGACGAGGGAAGGGGTAAGATGATGGAGGGCGACGAGGCAGAGGAGAGAAAAAGATCTTATTCACTGGCTAAAGGGGAGTAACACAATCATCAAATGTATATCAAATATGCACATACATAGCACATGATTATATCACAGAAGCAATCAGAAAAAATAACATACATACAATAGCATTTTTAACATTTTATGTGGTTTATAGATAGCTAAAGACAGACAGACACTGAGACATACAGACACACAGATACCCAGAAAAGTACCCAAAAATTTGACCGTCTGGATATTTCCAAAGCATGCCTCCTTGTATCGTAGTTTTTCCTCCAGTTTGCTGACTCCTTCAGTATTCAGCAGCGGACTGTGACAAAGACATACCATTTATTTCCCGTGTGAAAATGTCTCGAAACCATTATGCCTCACTCTGTGAGTCGAGTGCAGTACGGACGTGTCGTTAAGATGAGGCGGACACAATGTGGTTTCACATTTCATTCTGAACATTTTGATCTATCTTTCTATTTGTAAGGTACTGCTGATCACTGAAAATGTCTTTATATTCCGTCATTTATTTTCTGATAGGACTTAACCAGTGATTACTTGTCATTTTTATGGATGCGATTTGTGTCGTTGAGCTTACTGTTCAATTGCAATCGACTGATCTGATCGTGAAGCTGTGAGAAATTGTGTGTGTGCGTGCGTGCGTGCGTGCGTGCGTGCGTGCGTCTGTACGTGTGTATGTGCGCGTGCTTCCGTACGTGTGTGTGTGTGTGTGTGTGTGCAGAACACTATGCGTATGCGAGTGTGAGCATGCGTGCATGCGTGTGTACGTGCGTGTGCGTGCGTGTTTGCGTGTGTGTGCGTACAAGCTCTGTGCGCGCGAGTCTTTGTTTTTGTGTGTATGCGTGCGTGCATGCGTTTGAACCAACCAGTGGTCAGTCAGGATTTCTGGTGACCAGGGCTCCAGGAGTGTCTGGCTCATCTTTCCCTCAAAATCAGTGGGTGATGATGTCAGCACGTGTAGAGGGGATTCCATGACTGACGAGCAAGGTCTTACAATGTCTGTGTCATCTGATGAATATAAACAATGGAAAGACATAATTTGTTGTCAAAATGTGTGTCCGTTGTGTGTCACACTGTATTGTGCTGTACTGTGTTGCATTTTATGGTATGTTGTTCAGTACTGTACGGTATTGTACTGTACCACGTTCTGCTGCCATGCGCTTATCGTGCATTGCACGACACAACCCTTCATTGTATTGAAGGCTATTGCATCGCATCGACGGCATTGTATTGTATTGCACTGCATTACATTGTGTTGCGTTGCGTTGCAGTGTGCATTCTTGTATACTGAACTGCAATGCCATGCACTGTATTGTAGTACTGTACTGTGCTGTACTGTGCTGTGTTGTGCTGTGCTGTACTGTACTGTGCTGTACTGTGCTGTGTTGTGCTGTGCTGTGCTGTACTGTACTGTGCTGTGCTGTGTTGTGCTGTGCTGTACTGTACTGTATTGTACTGTACTGTTCTGTACTGTACTGTGCTGTGCTGTGCTTTGCTGTACTGTACTGTACTGTTCTGTACTGTTTATCGCACTGTACTATTATGTACCGTTCTGCACGGTATTTATTGTGCTTTGCAAAACACAGCATTGTGAGTAAATGTTGGCAACTTTGTAGTACTAGCAATATAGCTAAAATGCCTCCATACGGTACGGATAAAGAGAGACACACAAAGAGAAACGCAGTCGTCATAAAAAAACCCAGTATGACAACACACGAATCAATGAATAAACTCACCTTCGCCGACAGTTCGTTCGTTTAAAGACAGAAAATTTCTCTGACACCCCGGGGTTAGCGGAGACATCACCAGCTTCTCCAGCCCTTTTTCTGGTTGTTGTTGCTTGACCAGCTCCTTCATACTTGATTTATCTGCGTTTAAAATTACAGAGATGAGAGCAAGTGAGTGACTGAGTGAGTGTTTGAGTGAGAGAGACAATTAATTGATCTGAATCAGTTGATCAATCGATTAATCGACCAACTAACGATTTGTCATTATTTTCATATTTTCGTCCAGTCACACAGTATATAAACTAAGCAAACTGGAAAGTGGAAAAACAAACATAAGTGAAATAAATAAGGAATGAAACAACTAGACAGAAGGAGACAAACACATAGACAGACATAAAAACAACAACACAACGTGACTGCTTATTACTGGCAAAACTCAGATAATGACAGCAACAATAAATTGATGAGTAGACCTATAAGCGCTACAGCATAAAAACCCTTCTGACTAGAACGTGGGAAACTTGAATGTGATGATTAAACATTACGTATACAACGTGATATGTCGACAAGAGGATTAGCTGCTGTGCAGTAGCACAACCAACAGCAACACAAGCATTAAATTCACCAAAGCTTTTCGTTCATTTGTTTGTGTTCATTTTTTATCGCAAATGGTAACCGTGTTTCCCTTCAGCAATTTTTGTTTTCTTTTGCTTTTTGTTTTTTTTTTGCTTTCAAGATTCGAGACTCTTTAATGGCTTCAAATAGAGGAAATTTGCAGAACTGACACTGTGCTGTTACTGTCGCATAAAATAGTACTAAAATCAACATACTGTCAATGTGACACATCAGAATGTAGCAGATACCGTCACTGTCGCCGTTCTCCATGTGCACTGATGGAGGAAGAGGGGGAGAGCACTGCAGACCCCCAAGCTCTGTGCACGTAGCGTGTGCTTCACGGACTAGACCGTTCGCAGCGTGCACCGACTGTTGTGAGGAGGTGGGTGAATCGTTTTCTGGTACAGGACACATCAGTTCCTCTGCCTTGGCCTGGGGAGACAGACGATTCACAGCAGGTATATCCCTGACTGTTTGTGCTAATGTGTATCTATAAATGTGGGCACATGTACGCGCGCGCGCGCGCACACACACACACACACACTGCTTAACCTATTGCACATGAACACACACAAGAACACAAAGGCGGGATACCCTGGACTAATGTTTCGTTACACGTAGTTCAAAAGTACAGGGAAAATACTGACTCAGCTTTGTAGGTGAGCATTCTTCTCAGACACAGTATTTCAAGCAAAAAAGCCACGTTGACGAAGAAATAGTAAAATATCCCCCAGTACATCCCTGTATCAGTTCATCAGTCTTACAGGTGTGAAAGAATGCTGTTCCAACTCCTCGGTTTTACTGAAGATCTGGGATGAGCTGGACACCGGTGGTCCCTCTAAACTCTGCTCTGGCGATGTCTCAAGATGCAGGTCGCTTTTTCTGTTAAAAAAAAGCAAAAAAAAAAGCAAATTGTCAAAATATTTTGTGCATTATATTGTTACGTCGTACAGTTTCAGTTTAAATTTCAGTTTCTGAAGGAGGCTTACTGCTTTCGGGCAAATCCACATGATGCACTACACCACATCTGCTAGGCAGATGCCTGACCAACAGCATAACCCAACGCATTCAGTCAGGCCTTCAGTGCATGCACATATATTTGTATACCTAACAGAGTGGATGTATTTTACAGAATTCTGCCAGAGGAAAAATACTCATGTTGCCATGGGTTCTTTTTCAGTACCCCAAGTGCGTGCGGCACACGGGGGCCTCGGTTTATCGCCTCGTATTAATGAAAATACGCTCCTTTTCATTTTCCAGTCAAAATCTGGGAGAAAGGGTGAGAGCAGGATTCGAACCCTAACCCTCACGGACACTTTACAGGAAGATAAGCGTCTTAACCATTCTGAAACCTTTCTCCTTTATTCCGTACAACAAATGCACAAACAAAACGTTTACGTGTACAAACGCGTATGTGTATATGTATACGAGTGCCCGAACATAAACAGACAGAGACACATTCAGACATGCACACATATCACTTGGTGGAAATTACTAAACCTACCAACCATTTGAAAGAAAACCATATAAAAACATGTACACACCCAAAGTTATCATACGTTCGCAGGAAAGCAAGAGAGACAGACAGACAGAGACACATAAAAGGAGGGTGAGAGCAAGAAAGACAGAGAAATGTATAAAATAATGTCATTGAGAATATCTTCTATCACAAGAGATTGGAAGGAATACCTTCTCTCAGAGGAGACTGGAAGGGAAATGTATCACATCTTACCCAAACAACAGATCTTCAGAAACGTTTTCAACGTCCTGAAGGGAGCCAGGAGAAGAACGCTCCAGAGGAGGTCCGGCAAGTTCTTCAGTAGACCATTTCAGCAGATTGGGCAGACTTGTGTTCAGAACGTCTGACCGGCACACGTACACTGGTTCCTCGAGGTAACCTTCGTCTGCAGATGATAACATCATGTATACTGTGCAATATTTATATCCGTATACGATAACGTTGAGTTGATATCGCAGTGTGTCGTATCATTCTAGCACGATGAGAATAAAAAAAACCCAACATTATGCAAATGTTTTTTTTTAACACAATTAATCATAAACTTACTTTTTAAGATAACAATAGAGCACACTACATTCTGTACATCAGACATAATTAAAGAGTGACTGCCTGGTGATATCGCTTTCTTCCACGTCAGCTAGGAGACGACCCCAGTCGCGCACAAGCAGACTTTTCTCTTTCTCTTAATTAAACTTTGATAGACTGGGTGCCCAGATAGTCAGTCAGATAAGGCGACTGGCTAACGTCTTATTTGCAGCATGCACTTAACTGCCACGAAGGAAAAATGACGACAATATAAATGTCGTTATAACAATTGTGCAGAAAATTTAAATTTTGATGTCTGAACAAATATGTACACGCAAGACAAAATATCAACGTCTGACAAGGACGCCAACGCGCTTTCCCAAGGGAAAGCAGTCCGAAGCTGACGAGAAATCTGTAGTGACTAGAATAATAAAACATAATACAATATCTCACCCCACTTATGCCGATGCTGCTGCTGCCACCCCACCCTTTCCACGATATGATACGAGACAATCCAATAAAAACACAGCGATAATGATGATGCTACTATTACACGCCATAAATCCAGACGTTTTACCTTTGGTTATCCATTGCAATGGAACTGTGCTGACATCCTCCACCACACAAGCTTCAGACACAGACTCAGACTGAGAGTCAAACAGGCTGTTTTCCGATTCAGGGTTGGAGCTGGGAACTATTTCTATGTAGTTGCCATCGAACACTTTCCACCTTGTAGCCCTTGAAAACAGTAAACGTGCATATTATAATTACATACTTGCGCATGCATGAATGCTTACACACACACACACACACACACACACACACACACACACACACACTAGCTATTTACAACTCTCATTTTGTGAAAGATGGACCAGGATATAGTATGAATGCAAAGCCCACTTTCTTCTCTAAACACGCTGATTGAAAGAGAGAGAGAGAGAGAGAGAGAGAGAAGAGAGAGAGAGAGAGAGAGAGAGACAGACAGACAGACAGACAGACAGACAGAGACAGGCAAACAGAGAGTGGGGATGGACGGTCACATAGGTAAACGGTGGGGAAGAGGACAAAGGGAAGGGAGGGAGAGGTTGCGGAACAGTGGAGAAGAGAGGAAGAGGGAAAATGAGGGAAACAAAAAGAAAGGAGAAGAGAGAGGGAAAGACAGGGGCAGGATCTAAAGACAGACTGGCACAGAGAGAGAGACACACAGACAGAGAGAGACACACACACAGACAGAGACACAGACAGTGACAGACAGATAGACAGACCACCAGAGAGACAGACAATGAAGTCCACCGTTACAGTATTACTCAAACGACAATACCAAAACGTGTTTTACCCCAAACACAAATAAGCTATGGACAAAATAAAGTACTGACCACTGGAGCGGCTCAGCACTGGGAACCTTTTCATCGGAAACTTCCAGACTAAAATTGGTGACATCAGCATGGTCAAACGGCTGCAAGTCACCTGCAATGTATGATCAATTACTAGCATACAGATATACGTATTACTGTAGAATCTTGATACAGTATTTCATTGACTGATATCCCTGATACAACGTTTGAGGTTGTCTGGCTGTTGGGTAAATAAAATGAAACCAACCAACCGACACTTTCAGTTGGCCATTCAACCAGAGACCAAGTAACAGTGACAAAACCACTCAATCGGTCAATCTGGCAACACAATTGCAACCTACCAACCAAGCAATTTATAATAGACAAATTTCCCTTACACACATAGACTTTTTGAAAGTGTGAATGACACACACTAAATCGTACTTGAACTCGTAAACTAAAAAATGACAGATTTATGAGTTTGAGTCAGTTGCATTCAGTACTGAGTGATAAGAAACTCTAGGAAGAGCAGGACAGTACAAGGTCTTCAGAGAAGAAGCCCCCTTCAGTCAAGTGTTTCGGCCCTTAACAGTTGCATTCAGTAGATTCAGCAGAGTGATTGATTGAGCTTAAAACTCAATGTATTCATTTCTCTATGTGCTGTATTTACCAAAACCTTCTGTGTAAGGTGCATAGATTTCTGAGCAAGACACATCTTGCTTGTCTGCAGTATCCTCTTTGAATCTTCGTGGCACTGTAAGAGACGCACGAGCACTGAGTTCTCTCCTGGCTGTGAAGTCCTGAAAAATAAAAATAAAATGAAGAATAACTAAAGAAGATATATACAATATAACAGCCAACCCCCCCTCCCCCCGCCCCCCTTCCCCTGCCTCTCCCCCACCCCCACCCCCAATCAAAAAACAAAACAACAACAAACAAACAAAAACAAAAAAACAAACAAACAAACAAACAACAACAACAACAACAAAACAAAACAAACAAACCTTCGCCGCTTCTGTCGGTTATATTCCCATTCCCTTCCTGTTCGTCCCTTATTTTTATGCGAGCGAGCTAGAGAGAGAGAGGCAGAGAGAGAGAGAGAGAGAGAGAGAGAGAGAGAGAGAGAGAGAGAGACAGACAGACAGACAGACAGTCAGGCAGACAGACAGACGGGCATGCAGAGACAAACAAAGAAACAGGCAGACGCAAACCAACAGACAGATACACACATGCACAGAGAGAAACAGAGTGACAAAAGTGGACAGATCGCGACAAATGAAAATGCCTTTCTTCATCGATAACACACTGATCAGCGTGGTGTGTGTGTGTGTGTGTGTGTGTGTGTGTGTGTGTGTGGGTGTGGGTGTGTGTGGGTGTGTGTGTGTGTGTGTGTGCGACAAATGAAAATGCCTTTCTTCATCGATAACACACTGATCAGCGTGGTGCGTGCGTGCGTGTGTGTGTGTGTGTGTGTGTGTGTGTGTGTGTGTGCGTGCGTGTGTGTGTGTGTTTGTGTGCGTGTGTGTGTGTGTGTTTGTGCGCGCGCGCCCGCGCGTGTATATGAGTTAGTATGAAAAAAAGATATGGGCAGCTAATATCCATGCAAGATAATTTCATAGTATAATTGTCATTATTGAAATCTTTATTATGAAATTAGTACTTACATCATTGTAATAGTCTCGACCAAGGAAGCGAGGCATGCCGATTCTCAAATGCCAGTCTTCATTTCTTGTGAAAAAAGAAAGAAAGAAAAAACGAACGAAGAAAGAAAGAAAGGAAAATGAATTCTGATCTCAGTGAGTAAGTGTGTATTGTATACGGAAACACATGTAAAATGTATGTTTTTTTTTCTAATGTGTAATTCACATAAGAGAGAGAGGGGGAGACAGAGAGAGAGAGAGACTAGTGAGAGTGTGTGTGTGTCTATGTGTGCTTGTGTGTGTGTGTGTGTGTGTGTGTGTGTGTGTGTGTGTGTGTGTGTGACAGAGAGACAGACAGACAGACAGAGAGAGAGAGAGAGAGAGAGAGACAGACAGACAGACAGACAGACAGGCGTTGACAGAAAGGCAGAAAGAGAGAAACGAAATATGTAATATATGTTGTCAAGACTGGATACTAAAAGTAATTAACAATTCATCAGCGTATGAATTTCTGGACAAAATGTTCAAAGCCCTGGGTCAAACGTGTTTTCCCTTTTTGATTTAACCCACGAATTTTGTAAATGTTTGAGAAATCGTTTCTTGTGATGATCCTTATAAATATTCAATACTTGAAATATTCATATAACAATATATATAATTCATATAAATATGAAATATTCAACATTACATGTGGTTAACAGATGCCTGTAAATGAGAATTTCATATAACACAGAAACACACACACACACACACACGCACGCACGCACGCACGCACACACACACACACACACACACACACACACACACACACACATCGAGCGAGGGAAGGGGGCGTTGAAAAGCGCACTTGACACACACGCATGCATAACGTTGAGAGGAAATGATGAGTAACTCGTGTGTAGAGTGGGGAGGAAGGACAGTCTTGTAATGTTTTACCGTTAGTCGTATTTGCTTTCGAGCTATCAAGGCCTGTTGTAGATTTGTTATATGTGTCATTCATGTCAACGACGATGGATTGAAATATTCACGCGTCAGACGTTCGTATTGTCGGAATCTAACTTTTTTCTCTCTTTTTTTTTTTTTAATTTTTATTTTTGGCCCTGAATGCATTAAGCATTTCTCATACATATATCCTCAGTAACTATTGTGACGTAAAACACCGGACGTCTCCTTTCTCTCTCCCTCCATCCCGAAACAACAGTAGATCATAACATACACGTCTCCGGGCGTGATATACACCCACACATGTACGAGAGTGATGTTAAGAATAGATCAAAGATTATTTGGTAAGGCAAATCACATGGGCTGTGTGTTTAAGTGATGACATATGACTATCGGGCAGTCTGCCGAGCTTGATCCAGATCAAAGTGCTTTTCTGTTGTTCTACGATTCTAAGGCTCATTTTGGTTTGAGTTCTAAATTCTTATTTTGTGCAAAATAAAGCAATATTCGCCAAATCAGAGTCACAATCAGCTTATCTAAACATTTTCTATAAAATACCTTGTGAGACACCTTACCCGTTCGAATAATCCACCAGCAAATGTCGTCTGCTTATTGAATCACTCAAATTATTTTCAAGCATAGAGAGTGCAATTTAAGGGAAACAACTTTTTAAATACCTGTGAATCGAGCTGAGCGATGAACTGAGTCGTACAGGCCCATTAAAAAAATGAATAGATAAAAGTATGATGATAAAAAAAAAACCACATCCTGGTTCGGTCCATTCAATGTACGGTTCGGCTGTAAAACAGAACCAAAAAATGACAATGCAGGAGGGTAAAAAGCTTTACGTTTGCAGGGATGCTTCACTTTTTATCATGAGCAATCAGTGACATTACCCCTTCGGCATGTTATATTTGTTTATTATCATTATTTCATCATCATTAGTATAACTGTTATCTCTTTTTCATCCTTTTTTTTTTTTAAACTTTAGTTTAGCCTGACGATGGCGCTGTGAAGTTGGGTCATTTATATCTGTTACATCGTAACATACTTGATTAATGCTACTCAGCGGCGATCAGTTCATACACGCTCTGACATATCTTGTTGCCCTTCGGATGACAGATGCGTCATACGTAGACACGAATCCTTATTTTTGAAGTTCACACACACACACACACACACACACACACACACACACACACACACACAAGAGAGGTGGCAGAGGGAGGGACAGGTAGACAGTATTTAAATAATGTATGGTGTTAGTGCTGTCTTTTAATCCAGCCTGCCAGGAAAACCATCTTACAGAGAGATTTTTAGTGGGCCGGGATACACTCAAGCCTACTGTGGGCCAAATCAAAACCATTGTTTATACCTGTTAAATCCGCACAATTGTTCTGCTTTCAACGTAGTCTTCGCGGTGGTCATAGCAGTCATTGGCTGTAATGGATATGATCTGCTTGTTGACATTTGTGGCCATGACTGAACGAGGTGTCTTGACTATCATATTTCTCTACTGTTGGAGCTATCATATTTCTTAGTCGTGTGGACTATCGTATTCCCCGTTACTGGCCAGACAACTATCACAGAATGACTCTTCAATCTTCAGTAATTCGGTGTGTGCGTGTGTGTGCGCGCGCGTGCACGTGTTTGTGTGTGCGTGCGCACGTGTATGTGTGCGTGCGCGTATGTGTTTGCGTGTTGTTTTGCTAAGAGTGATATTAAACGGAATAAAGAGTGGGCTGGAGAGCACGGGGAGGAAAGGCGAGGGGAATAGGTCGTGTGGGTGTGT
This sequence comes from Babylonia areolata, assembly GCF_041734735.1. Classification (NCBI taxonomy): domain Eukaryota; kingdom Metazoa; phylum Mollusca; class Gastropoda; order Neogastropoda; family Buccinidae; genus Babylonia; species Babylonia areolata. The sequence goes on along the minus strand of NC_134878.1, from coordinate 11,430,429 downwards.
GTGTGTGTGTGTGTTATTAATTGCAGGGTTGTTTGGGGACAAAGCAAAATAAATCATTATGCGGTCATCTGGCCAAATATTACTTTTCACACAATCGACTAAAACACACATCCGTCATGATTTTCAAGTTTGTTTTCGTACCAAGAAGTGCTTTCCCATCAATAAATATTAACGTGCGCGTGCATGCGTCATCGTGCGCGTGTTGGCCTGTGTGTGTGTGTTTGTGTGTGTGTTTGCGTTTGTGTGCGTGAGTGTGCGCAGAGAATGCCATACGTGACACTGTTATATAATCTCAAATACACATACGCGCGCACGCATGCATGCACGCATACACACACACACACGCACATGCATATACGCTCATTCATATAAGTGAGAGAGTGTGAGAAAGAGAGAGGGAGACAGACTGAGAGACAGAACAGCCTCAAGGGGAAGAACAAAAAGACAGAGACACAAACGTGACCAGTTTTATTAAATGAATATATTTATGTACACGTTTTCAGATATATCTATGGCATAATATTAAGTACTCATAAGACAACAGCCAAGACATATGATTTGTTGCAGAGTAGGAAACAAACATGAATTGTCGTAGTAATTCATCTGTTGTACACATATCATTCATACTCAATGTGTACATTGACAGGTAGGCTGAGGGATGAATCGGGAACAAGAACATATCAAATAACATGCAATGATAACAGATCGACAAACTCATCTCTTCAGATGAACCATAATAAATTAAAGTTTATATCACAGGGTTATGGAACCGACTGTTAAGATTGCTAAAACGATGGTGGTGAGGAGGATATGAAACAGAGAGATTTCATGTATAAACAAACTTCAGAAATAGGAAGGTAAACAGGTCATTAGTTGGACATATAACATCACATTATGATTACGGACGGGCGAGAAAATTATATTCAATTTCACCAATTCAATTGTACCAAACCAAACCTGAAGCAGGCGCAAAAAAACAAAAGAAAAAAAAGCGCGCGAGTGACATTTGCAAGCAGCACTTATCTTGGTAATTCCCTCCCAATACACACATACCTAACGTCTCTCTAAATTAAGGCCAGTATGAGTTATGGGGCGATAAATATTGAGGATAAAATATCAGGCTAGACCTCCAACGCTTGCTCGCTTCCCTTCTCCAAAAACATGCTGAAATACTCACTACCCCCACCCCATTCCCCCGAAAAAATAAAGCCACATAAAGGTTGATTTACTTGTCATATATTATGTCTCGTTCTGCTTGTGTTGAGAGGCGCACAGTTGATCTCGAACATGACAGCCGATTAAAGGATTTTATTTCTCTGACAAACAATAACTTGACAATCTGTGTTGCGAACAGCAGGAGTACAATTTCCCGACTGTCCTAGACCTGACGGGTTCCTTCCCTTTAGTGCGGTCCAATAATAGATCATGGGAGAAACCTGTCCTTCTGCATGACTGGTTTCTTGTACAACCCAGACAGGCAGACCTTTTCAGCTTAAAGTAACTTGATCTCCTCCCCCCCCTCTACTCCCCCCATCCTCCCAGTTCAAAGATTTGCCGACAGTAGGACTCAAGTCATATTCCTCAGTTAAGTTCCTCAGTTCACAGTGAATATGGTTTTACTATCCTACCCCCTTATATATATATATATATATATATATATATATTACTTAACGTTTAGCATGTCATTCTTCTGTTGACAGACTAGCAAATCTTTCCTTTTCTTTACATGTATGCCAGCAGTCTTTCTCAGCCGTATTACTTGGGTGATATTGCATTCAACTGAACATTTTCTTATTAAACTTTTGCTGTGGGCTGAGTCTGAGTCCATGTTATAATGCATTACTTCAATGGCAGTGCAACAAACATACACACGCATGCACTTACACACTCACACACACACACGTTACCCGTTTGTGTTTCATGAAAGAGGTTTACAAACTTTGTTTCTCCCATCTTTGGGCCGAAACGAAACTTCCTCCTGAGATGATAACAAAGTTTGCAGAGCTTCAGTGTACACAACATCCATTCAACCACACCCACAGGCATCCACACAGGTACGTGCACCCACACACACACTTCAAGTTCCATGCATTTCTTAAAACACTATTTCTTTTTTCAGTTTCTAAATTGCTTCATATCAGTTGAGACATGCGCGTGCACAGTTCATCGATAGACATAACCATTAGAGTGCGAATCATGCATAAACTGATGACAAACCATTCCAGGAAAACAAGGGAAAGTAAAATGTGCATCTCGCTTTGTCCTTTTTTTCACACCAGACATAACAACAACAATAACAACAAGGACATTCGGATTTATTAAACGAAATGACAAAACTTGAGAGCAAACAGTTGATACTATTTACATCAAAATAACAAAACCTTTGTATGACAACGTCTATGCTTTAGAAAAAAAAAGTGTCATAAGTTAGAGTTCTGGCAAGTTTCAGAGTAAAATATCACAGATAATTAGTAAAAGGCTTCTGAGTGACCCTCGTCCTGTTTCAGTGAGATACGGGATTACATGTGGCAACTCCAAATTTCCATAATCAGCTGGCTTTAAAGCACACTTTGACTCTTCCAGTCCTTAACTGTTGTTCTTCCAATTGATACTCACTGACAGTGTTAGCAAGAATGTCACTTTTCAGTCGCCCATAATATCTCAACATCGCAAATCATATCCACAATAACTTATAATAATCATTTGAATGTGAAAACGAGCAAACAACAAAATCTGCGACGACGACTTGACAGCAAAGAGCTGATTTGCAGAGGAGACAGAGGACGTATGGTACACTGTAATTAGACAAGCTTGCAAAAGACTGGATAGACTGAGAGTGAACATGTCTTTTAAATCAATGAAATATGCAGCTGTTGAAAGAATCAACTGTCTAGAAAGAGTCACTACATGTCTGATGAAAACAAAATGCTGAATGAAGGGTTTAGGAGTGACCATTGATCTGATGAATAGAACTACAGGACCGAACAGAACAAAATACAAAGTATTAAGGGAAAAAACTGCTGGCGAGTATGGAAAAGCTAGGAGAAAAAGAATCATGGAGATTCAACAACCACCAGTCAGTACACCTTGCGTGAAAACTGATAGCATGCAGATTCATCCATACAGGGCTCGCTGTATATGTGATAAATGGGGGTGATTAAAACAATTGGATGCTTTCTTGGAAGGGGAGAGGGAGGGGGGCTGCTGCTGCACAGCACTGTTCCACATAAAGATACACAACACAAGATGCTGACAAATAATGGGACGACTGAAAAAAACTGCTGACAAGTAGCTGGAGATGACGTAACTCAGACCAGAGAAGTTGCTATCAGGCTGACGTGTAAAGATGAAGGACATTCCATCAGATGAGGAGGGCGGTCAGTAGGAGAGATGGAGGAGACACTAGACGAGAACAATAGGGGATGGGGAGGAGCCATCAGACGATTTTCTCGTGGTTGGCCACGTTGCCCAGCTTGGCGAGGTAAGTGTGAATGTTGACTTTGCCGCCTTTGGAGGCATCGCTGAGGGCCTTGGAGATATTATGGTCTGAGAATCCCAGGTTGCCACTCTCGTTGTACATCCTCGTCCACCGGTACACGTCTTCGGCTGGCAAATCACCTGAAGAAAAAAAAAAAGAACACACACTTCAGTACACACACACGCACACACACACACACACACACACAAAGGCAAATACACACTCACTCATAACCGTCCGAGCAGTTGCGCTTGTATATCCCACATGACCACATCTGAAGCTGTTTATTAACAATGTTAGCCAGTGTGTGTGTGTGTGTGTGTGTGTGTGTGTGTGTATGTGTGTGTGTGTACATGCGTGTGTGCTTGTGGAGTATGTTTCTTCATAAAAACGCTCACCTAATGACCAATAAACACAATGAGTAGCCTCTCATAAAAAGACGCTTAAAGCGAGTACACATAACATACACAAAGACTTTACACAGAAAGAAAGAAAAACACACGCACATGTAAATGAACAAGAGAAAAAGCAAACAGTTAACGACAACCAATGCGTTTCATGAACACACAACATCCCACAAGGCCATGGCATCGACCTTCAAATCGCTGGTCCTGGTTGTAGAGGGCGTTGGCGAACTCCATGAAGTTCTTGAACCACGGAGTGTCGTTCTTGGGCCTCAATTTGTCTTTGATGTCCTGAAACAAATGCCTGTTTATCAGCACAGTCGTCAAGTGCTCATTTCATTATAGGAACACGCTGCGTGGAAGGGGGGAGTAAGGGGGCGTGGGGGTGGGGGGTGGGGGGGGGCGTCGTGGGGGTAGGGGGGGGCTACTGGCTTGATTTTTAAAGGCAAGTTCTTCACCCTCCCTCCTCCTCGACTGCTCACCCCCATCCCCCCCCCCCCCTTCACATATGTCTTGTTTGAAAGACGCCCTCGCCACACCCACAAACTCCATTGGAAATAAAGAAGCAGCGCATGGGCTGCCCGCATTACAGACCCTACACCTAAAAATCAGATAACGAACGATACAAAGAAAGGGGGCCAACAGAAGACACCAAGTCAATAATCACCAAGTTTATGACCAAGACTAAAAAGGGCGGTAGTCGATATCACAAATACCCCATTGACAAGAACGCTCGTACACTCTTCGTTATCTCTACTCGTTCTCTTTTTTCTTTGTGCTTCTTTAGTAACCCACGATATTCGAAGAAACAAACACTGTAGTTAACACCCAGGATCTCTCCGAAGTAGGAAAGGTTGTGTTTGGATCACACTCTCCAAATTGAAGATATCATCTTAGTTTTTAAAAGATAAAAAATATTTTTAAAAAGTCTAGTCTTGTTTACTGGAGGCTTCTGGGTCGTCAGTCCTTCAGGGATGACCATAATACAGGTGTGAACAAAGTCACGGACGCCACTTTCAGGTATTCTAAACTGTCTGGTGACTGATAAGAAATCTGATGATCAATTGAAAAAACAAAACAAATCGAAGCAAAACGAAACAAAGTCGAATGCGATCACTCATCAGTTAGCGTGTGAATATGGACCCTGAAGATCCTACTGACGGCCTGTGAGTCTTACTGATGAAGCTCGGTCGTGTATTCATTAATGCCCAATAGGCCATACACTAACTTGCACATTCATGCAAATATGGCCTTCTGTTCCCGGTTTATACTTGACTCTGGATGTTGTTCGTCTCCCGTTTAATAAACTGCTGATGTGTGGCAGACCTTTTTTGCAAGACACGACATGTAGTTCAGCATCCGTTTACCTCCCGTGTTGACACCAGGTGGCGTAGTCAGTACACACAGGATGGGCGATGACATGATCTTATTTATGTCAAATATCTTTCGATATTTCCACATTAATTGGACGGCATCACAAGACTTAATCCTACACCCTTCTCACGCCAACCACACATACACACACGCGCACACACTCACTCACACACGCATGCAGTCACATACCCACAGACACAGGCAGACGGACAGACGGACAGACAGACAGACAGCCAGACACACACACACACATACACACACCATCCTCCCTATCTCCTCCAAACATAACCACACACTCTGAAGACACTGACAGTCTCTTACCCCGTAATTGCGTTCTAGCTGTCTGATGTCCTGCTCGAGGCGTGAGATCACTTGCTCCTGCCTGGAGTGCTGCTCCTCGCGGTGACCTTCATAACTGAAGGGCACACGGGGGTCTTGAGGTGGGGGCTGTGTAGCAACACACAGAAGGAAAGAAAGAAGGTAAAAAAAAAAAAAAGGACGGAAAGAACTCGGCATCTGGAAATGTGACTGAGTGTACGAACAAGAACCGGAAGTGTAACAAATGACCCTAAAAAGAGAAATGAACAATGGTTAATGACAGAAATCGCAAAAATTGAACAATTTATATTCCAAATTGAAAGAAAGAAAACGTGTAATATCTAATCCCAGAGAACTGGAAACATCCAAATGTGTCACACTGTAAATGACGCAGGGCTGACACAGTAAACCTAGGAACGGGTACTATATGCTAGTCACATCGTTATCACTACACACACACACACACACACACACACACACACCAACTATTCTTGTCGACACACGCATCTGAAATGGCAATGAATCAAAAATTGAGATGCTTACCAAGGATCAAGATCGCATCCCCTATACTAAGTCGTTGGCATGCCTGAGAAAGTGAGATGGCAGGCAGTGTGTAAAGCGCTAGTGCTCTAATAACCCCCTCCTACCTGCCGTTAGCTGAGATGCCTTTACTAATTAACAGACTGGGTTGTTTTTTTAACTTATCACAAAAACTTTGAAGACTTCAGTGCTCTCAAAATCCTACCTCAAATGACTAGAGAATGTGGATATTCATAGTTTTCAATGACAGACAGACAAGATAGACTTTAAGCACTCCTCCCCCATCCCCCAAAACGGTATGTTAAAAGTGGGAATGCAAGAGAATACTAACCTGATACATTAAATGTGAGACAATTTTTTAACAAACAAATCCATCCATGTCTGGAAAAGTAAACCACAATAACCACCACCAGACAAACCGAAAATACACCAGCAACCATCAAACCACGACAACAAAAACAACAAACGAACGAACTTTTTTCTAATGAGGGAAGTGGAACAAGCATGCATTTGCTTTTTTACATCCAGCCCTCGGGGCAAAGAGAAATGAAATAAAAATATTCACAAAATAACAAAAGGTTATGGAAATACAAACATGACAATCAGATACACTCAAATACACAGTAAACATTTACTGGTACATAATCATAATACGACGAAACAACCAGAAATGAGTGAACACAGGCTCGCACTGAGAGACCCACTCACTCACCTCATGCCGTCTCCACAACGGAGTCAGAGGCCTGCTGTTCACCGGGGACGCGGGAGTGTAGCGACGCTGGGCAGGTGGGGGTGACACGGGTTTGAAGCGAACCGGCTCTGTGCGGGGTTTGCCTTGGTTGGCCTTGCCCAGAAAGTCCACGAACTGCCTCCAGCTGTAACGGGTTGACGTCACAACGTACATCGCCCATAATTTGCCTCTTTTACCCCACGCTAAGTCGATTTTTACCAAGATTCTTTCAGCTTATATCTTACTGTTATGCTTACTTAGTTCATGTGTTGACCACTTTTGGGGCTATAGAATAACTAGTTCATGTGGAAGAAGTGAAGTGGACGAAAGAAAAAATAATCAATATGACGAGGGAGAGGGAGAAGAAGATGAAGAAAGAGAGAGAGAAAAAAAGGAAAGTATGAAAAACATGAAGAAGAAGAATATAGAGGACGCAGAGGAGGAGAAAAAGATGGAAAATGAAAGAAACAACCAAAAGAGTTCATAATATACCCACTCAGTAAAACACAGGAATTGTGGAATAAAAAAAGAAAGTGTGAAGAATATCATACTGAAAGACGTCATTCTCCATTACATTTTTTTGTGATCTTTGACAACAAGACAACAACAGCTGCAACAACAGCAAAAACATGAAAAAAACAACAAAAAACAATAACACTGGCTCATCCCCAAGGGGAGGTTTCTGGCAGTGAAATCGATCTCTGTGCTATCTCATCTCCAACTGTGGCACAAACGTCAGGAGCGCTGCTTACTTGTAAAGATCATCGTGGTTGCTGAAGCGACACCTCTGTAAAACACGAGTCAACACAGACTTCTGCAGAGGAATGTTTTGCTGGTAACACACGTCCATGATCTGAAGAAGAAAAAAAAGACAACAATCATAATCGTACACTTGTTGCCATTACGAATAATACCCTCCCGTGTGCACGTGTGCGCATGTGTCCTGTAAGTGTGTGTGTGTGTGAAGAGAATAAGAATCTTATTAAAAACACTTATTGTTGTGTGTTCTTTCTTTGTGTGTGTGTGCATGCTCGCGTGCAAGTGTCCATGCGCATGTGTTTGTGCTCCATTGTGCGCGCATACGCCTGTTTATGCATAATGTTGGAGTGTACAATCATTTTTGATGCGTGTCTGAATGTATGAGCGCACATCCGTGGCATGGAATTGCAATGCATGTATGCAAGCGATCGCTAGTGTACTGACTACACCAGATGAAAATTAATCGGACTACAGTCACTGAAATAATCCCCACACAACCCTGATCACCACTGTGAATGTCCTCACGTAAACAACAACAATACAACACAAACCAACCAAAAAACTAACCTCCTAATCAAAACAGCAACACAATGTATCAACACAGAAATGCAATTTTCGAAAATAAAAAAAATAAAACAAAAACCTCCCTTCATAAAATAACCTGCAAATGCTAAATCACTCAATTTTTCACTGCCCCCTCGCTACCCTATACCCCCTCCCCTTAAAAAAAGCCATTTTCAACCAAGAATGAAACCTTACCATGTCAGCGGCTTTGAAATTTTGACTCAACATCATTTATTGTTCAGCCCGAACACGAACATAATTCATGATCGGAACGCCGCTCACCGTTCTGAGGTCGAGAAGATTCTTGCCCATCCTGTCGGCGCGGAGCATGTCGGTCTCTAGCCGGCTGATGTCGATGGTGAAGTCGTTCTCGCTGAGCTGCTGCTCCACCGTGCTGACCAGCTTGGCATGCTCCGAGTTGGTGAAGTAGTTGTCCACCTGCTGGCTCACCCTGTGTGGTCAAAGTCAGTTGCTGGATTAATAAGGGTTGTGAAAGGTGTGTGTGTGTGTGTGTGTGTGTGTGTGTGTGTGTGTGTGTGAGGTTAAGTCAAGATTTTATTTCATGATGGTAAATTGAATAATCAACAGTTGCTTTTTTTTTTTTTTTTTTACATCAAACCATCAACATGTGTGTGTGTGTGTGTGTGTGTGTGTGTGTGTGTGTGTGTGTGTGTGAAGAATGAGGACAAGGTGAACAAGGAAGAAGTTAAAGAAGAAAGCGAGAGAGAGAGGGCGGGGTGAGTAAAGATGGGGGGAAAGGACTGGTGTATGGAGAGACAGCGAGGAACAAATACATAAATACTGGAATACAATATTGAAAGAGAAAGATAATTTCATTCCACATGCATACATGTACAAATATTCAGGCGCACCCCCCCCCCCCTCCTTGTTCTACACACGAACATAATACACATGCACTCCAATTGCACGCACACACACGCATGCGCGCGCGCGTTCTGTCATACACTAGACACAAAGAACAAAGTTTTCTCCACCTCACCAATACTTAAAACGCAAAACTCATGGCGCCTACGAGCGCTCCCTCATCCCCCCTTCCACCCACCCCCCACCTCACTCACACCCGATCACACATAACAAACAGCCTCTTCTCCCTTTTCTTTTCAATAACACAAACAAACCAGCCGCTAACAACACACTATGTATATCGTACACAACAATAACACGCTCTACTCTCAGAGATAATAAGAAACATGTTTCACTATTTCACCAATCATTTTCATTGTAAATTTGTTTTGGTGCAGTGTTTGTTTGCCCCAGAAAGGTATTTCCCCAGAAAAGGTATTTCTTGCGTGTATTTGTTTCGTGACGTATACTCAGCGACGACACTTCGAGCTGAAGAAATCTGACGCACATACAAGACTGCACAAAGAATGGTTCAACCTGAGTATGTTGAAAGCGAGTTTCATGACAATATACTTACGGTGACCTGGATCTGTGTGTGTCCTCTGGGGGTCTGTTCCTGCAATACAGAGACGCAAGTGCACAACTTTATGCATGAACACACACACATATACTGGTACACTAATAAACGCGTGCCCGCACACACATATACACAAACGCATCATTAAACAAAAGACATTTCAGTAGTAGATTTACCAACACGTCAACAGTAGATAAATGAATTCTAAGGAAATAATGCAATAAACAAATGGTCTTCATAACGAAACGGAAAAATAAAATACCGAGATACACACAAGTAGGAAATGATGGAAGCGAGAGAGATAGGAGAAACAGAGGGTGAGATAGATAACTGAGAGAGAGAGAGAGACAGAGACAGAGAGAGACAGAGACAAAGAGAGAGACAGAGAATGGCAGAGAGAGAGAGACAGAGAGAGAGAGACAGAAAGGCAAACGGACAGACAGACAGAGACAAAGAGAAAGGGGAGAGGGCGAGAGAAAGAGGGATACACAGAAAACACGAAACACTGACAGACAGTCGAAAACACAAAATCAACCCCATCGTCACTTTATAATATACTACTTAGATTAAAAACGCAATTAGGACAAACATGAGCAACATCATACATCACAAAAATGTCTATTCTTTTCCACTCTCACAATTAAAAACAGTTCTTGCCCGTAAACCCTATAAAACTGATAATCACAACCTCGTCACTGACACCCATTCCTGTAATGTCTTCATTTCTATGTGGATACACAAGCTGCGTGGACGGTGCTAACCAGTTCCCTGATAACAGTTTTTAAACATAAACTATTTTTTCATTACCGTTGGTATCAATTTTTGTGTAATGTCACTTCTCTCCATGACGCACAGTGGCGGGGTCGGTTTGGTGTGGGACTCCTGATTCAGTGTTAAATTAGTGATCAGGGTTCGAGGACCCCGTTTCGGCATGCTGTTTTGTCCTTGAGAGAGGCACTTTACTCCGATTCTCCTCACTCCACCCACGTGTGAATGGGTACCCGACTTCGGCTGGAAAGGTTAAAACGGCGGAAGAAAAGGACTGGGCCCGCCTTCCTACGCCGAGCATGAGACACAGTAGATGTGTCTTCACTGTCCCCATGGTCATAGAAGGCTTGGGGATCTTTAACTTCACTCCCTCCCCCCCACACCCCCCTTCTCTCTTTTAGCATGGACAGTCACTAAACTGTCTCTCTCTTTATCCTTCACTCTCTCCCAAGGAACTTACTTGGAAGCATATTTGAGCGCCAGCCCAAGGAAAGACAGGAACTTCTCGTAGTTGACCTCGCGGCTGTGTCTGTCAGTGGAGACGAACATACCGGCCGTCAGTTGTAGCAAGTCACCGGGCATGCTGAACTGTTGACACAGACGGAGCAGTTTTATTTTCTATTGACTGATTTCTTTGAAGGAGGTAGAGAAGTACAGATAGGGACTGTTAAAACACACACACACACACACACCACACACACACACACACACACACACAAACAAAAACTAAAAGAACAACAGTGACCAACAAAAAAAAAGGTGATGTTGGATATGTATACGACGGGTGAATGAAACACAAAGAAAACTGATGGTAATTTGGTTTATTAGAGTGTGCATGTGACGTGGAAACGAAAGCATGACAGAAGTGGAGACTGAGAGAGACAGCCAAGAAGGGATATGCGGAGAAAATGATAGAGGGAAAGAAAGAAAAGTCAGACAAAGAGAGGGAGAGAGACATAGACAGACAGACAGACAGAGACAGACGAACAGACAAAGAGAAAGAGAAAGAAAAAGACAGAGAGAGAGAGAGAGAGAATGTGTGTGTGTGTGTGTGTGTGTGTGTGCGTGTGCGTATGTGTGTGTGTGTGTGTGCGTGTGCGTATGTGTGTGTGTGTGTGCGTGTGAGTGAGAGACAGACAGAGACAGAGGGACAAAGTGAAAGAGAAAGAAAAAGACACAGAAAAAAAGAGACAGATCGAGACAGGGAGACAGAGACGGACAAAAACTGAAACAGACAGAGACAGAAAGAAAGATAGAGAGATAGACAGCGAGAAAGAGAGAGACAGTATCAGTATCAGTAGTTCAAGGAGGCGTCACTGCGTTCGGACAAATCCATATACGCTACACCACATCTGCCAAGCAGATGCCTGACCAGCAGCGCAACCCAACGCGCTTAGTCAGGCCTTGAAAAAAAATAAAAAAATATATATATATATATAAGCGTACATACATAAATAACTAAATAATAATTATGATGAAAAAAAAAGGTAGTAGTAATGAAAATAATGATAAAATAATAATAATAATAAATAAATAATTAAATAAATAAGACAACAATGATGATAAATAAGCAAATAAATATAAAACATGAAGACACACATTCACACATACACCCACACATGCATAACAGATATGCCCCCAAAACGCAGTTTCATAGATATGAAAGCACAGTCAAATACATATAAACGTGCAGAGACAGAGACAGAGAAAGAAAGAGAGGAAGAGAAACAGAGAAAGAGACAGAGACACGGAAAGAGAGAGACAGATAGAGAGAGGGTGAGGGAGAGATAAACGGGATAGGAACAAACAGACCTCAAGGATCAGAGACTGGCACGCATCTGTTCACTCACGTCCACATGATTCGGGTTGCACAAACGATTTCAGCAGCGCTATGTGCTCAGCCTTAAAACAAAAATTTCCAAAGTCAACGCTTATTCCACTGCCTTTGGAATAAAATCATTAGTTCTAAACAAACATGGCGCTGCTGGGGTCGCTCATGCATCCCAGACTATTCGAGCTATGCAAAGCCTAGCGCTGTCAAGAATGATAGTCAGTCGTGTCCGACTATGACCATCAGAACAGCGATGGAGGCGACTGCTGTCCCACCTATCTGGGCAAGAATTAGATTATAGTGGAGAGTGTCTTGCCCAAGTTACATTCCCACTCTCTCGGCCTAACGGGTTTTAGGACAGTCGGCGATGGGATGGTTCCCAAATGCCAAATGGGCCGCCAAAGCTGCAGCACTGTGACACAGTGCAATCTTGCCTCCTAGTTTGAGAGTAACAACGGTCCTTCACAAAAGACTAAGCTGTAAATGACTTCCCATTACAATGGAGAAACCATTGATCATACATCTCTCAGTTTGCTGTTTAGAAGGTTCATGCAACCCAGGCGTGGCGTGTACCTACCATCTGTCTGTTCATGCAGTCGTTGAGGTCCTGGTACTGACAGTATCCGGACAGACTTTTGTCGTGCGTGGTGGCGATGTCCAGGTAGATGTCCCTCAGCTTCAGGGGGCTGTGCTGACCCATCTCCTCCGCTATCACTTCCAGTAACCGCACCTGTCAGTGTCAGTCAATCAGTAAATGAAGGATTGTCATTTTCAATTTTCCAACGGTGGAAATATCACAGCATAGGCTATCTTACATTATTATCTTCCGTTGTTTTATCACAGGAAGACACATGAAGCATGTCTGCAAGCAATATAAATATCGAATACCATGGAAGAAAAATAACGCAAGTACAAAAACAACAAAACAACCGAAACAAACACAAAAAAACAACAACAGAGAGAGAGAGAGAATCAAAATATCATGCCTTGAGCATTGTTCACACAGTTACAGCTGAAGATGTACTCTCATCCTTTGTGTGTGTGTTGAAGGGGTAGATAGTGAGGATCGAGAGTGGCAGGAGGGGTTCTGCAGGTTCTGCAGTCTCCATCACTAAATGATTTTTTTTAATCCATTACTACATCTGTTACAACCACTATTGACGCTAATAGTTACAATGAAGCTCCCACTGCTACCACCACTGTCACTGTAGCTACAGCCATAGCCGTTCTCCCTGATTCCATTTAGTTTATATATACAAAAAAACCACACCAAAAAACACCTCTTCAGACGAGAAAACAACAAATTCCAACCATCACAATCTTCACACTCCACATGCCCTACCCACCTCATCCGCTTCCGCGACCTGAATCGGGTAGTCTGACAGCGAAGAGGTCAGCTTCTTCACCAGCTCGGTTCTCGTCAAGGGAGCCTCCTGGACCTTCACTGCAACATCCCCGTCAAAAGACCTCCTCATTCCATTCACAGCCGGTGGGGACTGCATGGACCTTTTAGCCCCAGGCTCTTTAGGGTCGTACAGAGGCCTGAACCCGTTAGAACGATCAGCCTCGCTGGAGTTGAAAGGTCTCCTCGGCGACGTCCTACCGTTCTCGCTGTTGAACTGCCTGGTCCAGGGCTCGGGCTCAAAGACGGTGGATATCTGGCTGTTCTTCAGGCGATTGCCTTCGATGGGTGGCAGGTGCGGGTAGCGGGAAGAGATGTCTTTAGAGTCGGGGCGTCTGGAGATGAGGTTGGTGGGCCGCCCCACAACCTTGCTTTTGGAGAAGGGGTCCTGGAAGACAAACACTTTTGGTGATGACGAAAATCTGTTCAGATATGACTCAGGGAGTGGTGTATCTGTTCAACTGTGACGCACGGAAAGTCTGTCTGTTCAAATATAGCAACATGCAAACACCGATTTGTTCAAATATGACACAGGAAAGGTGAAGTTCAAATATGACTGCGAAAAAAAATGCATTTTTTGATGACAAAGTAATTCATTAAATCTTTTTCGATATGACAACACAGATGGACCTGAAACTGCTGTCTTAAACTAGAGTGGCTTTTCTTCGTATTTTTAAGTTGGGCATGTACAGCCTCTGAGACTCCGAAAACGTGATGATGACTGGGTCTGTTGTCATTTTGCTCAAATACAGACATCGAGAATATTTTTCATTTATCTGGTAGTCAAACATGTTCACTGACGGATACAAACCAAAGTAGAGTATATTTAGAATTTTACTTGTTATCGAAAACAAATTACGTGATTTCATTAACAATGTAAACTGTATAAGTAACAAAGTCAAACATATCTTTCCACTGATTAAACGATATCAAAAGTCGGTTCTATTGTGTGTGTAATATCTTTGGAAAAATCAGCGTGCAAACGCTGAGAAGAATATTCTAAACAAACAGATACTGACACAAAAAGAAATATCTGTTCCAGCGCTTGTCACCATCTATCATCTCTATCCAAGTTGTTTCAATCAGTTTAAACCAAGAAAAAAAGAGAGAAAAAAAAACACAAGGAAAGTAAAATGTATCGTGGTTCTTTGAAAAAACAACAACAGAAGTTTAATACAGACATCGACAGCACAATTAATAAACTCTATTACAATGCCGAATGCATAACAGCGCTCCTTAAATAAGCAAAAAAGCAGAACAAAATGAAATGGTGTGTTTAAAAAAAATTAAATCAATGTCAGTTCTTAACATGCATCGACAGCATAAAAACAACACACTCGCCTAAGCTTAAACCGCATTCTAAAATAGATGATGATTTAAAAAAAAAACTCAGCTTATTTTAAAATAACTTAAAGGTGTCAAATTCAGAACACACACACACACACACACACACACACACACACACACACACAGAGTATTAAAACCATCCATGCCCCTGTCACCAAGCAAACACAGCACTCTCCATTTAGTTTGGACTGTTACCTGATATTTTGTTAAGGTCAATCACTCTCTTGTTCCCTCGCAAAATCGAAGTGGCAAGTCCGGACCAAGGAACTGTGCCTCATCACAAGTATGTTACTTTGTCAATCAAGCAGGTTTAGACAAGCTCCACTTACAATTAGTTAGGTCAACACACCACCAAAGATTAACCAACAGCAGCTGGGTTAAGTGCGAGTCCACCAGTGCAAGTATCCTTCAGCCTAAATGCAGCATTAACGAGCTTGGTACAATACTGAAGAAGAGAAAAAATGTTATATACGTCTCTGGCGACAGAGTAAGGTATTATTCGGGGAAACCCTTCAAGGGTAAAAGGAACGGCAGGGTTAGCAAACTGCAAAAAAAAAAAGATGTCAAATATACTTACTTCAGAAGAGTACATGGGAGGGAAATCTTGTGGTGGAAGTAAGAAAATACAGAATGATAAACGTTAAAGCCACAACCACACAGGGGCCAGACCAGAGCAGGTACAAGATACTGAGGGCAGTTTTAGGAAATACACGACACAGATGGAATGGTGAAGCACGAGGAGAACGTTTGAAGATACCACCAGCACCAAGACGTGAAAGGGGAAAATATGAACAGAATCGGGAGGCAAGGGAAAAAATGTAATGATACCTGTACTAGCTGATTGTGGTCTGTGACCATCCCGTGAGTTTCAAACTAAAATACAAAAGGCATACGGAAACTTAACAACAACAATTCAATGAAATATAAGTGCACAGTTAACACATGGAACCAATAATTAATATCGTTTTGCCATCCAACGAAATCAAGCCATGTCGATGCTTAATTTCATAACTGTGACAATTTTAGTTTTATCCTCTGATTCAATCATTATAAGGAAAGAAAACTGATTCATTCCTACGCCACACATAAACACTAAAAATTGTATTCCTTTCGTGATACAACTGAATCACGTTGAGGTCACGTGATCAGGAAATGGCGGTGTTGCTCCATGTAATCAGATCACTCAGGCATACGAACGGTGAAGGCGGCACAGTTTCAGTTTCTCAAGGTGTCATTGCGTTCGGACAAATTCATATATGCTACACAACATCTGCTGGGCAGATGCCTAAAAAGCAGCATAACCCGACGCTTGTCAAGCCTTGGGTGAATGCATATATATTTGTGTACCTATCAGAGCTTTGGGCTCTTTTCAGTTCGTCAAGTGCGTGCTTCACACGGGGATCTCAGTTTATCGTCTAATCCGAATGACTTGACGCTAACTTTGATTTTCCATTTTAACTTGGGAGAAAGGTTGAGAGCGGGAATCGAACCCCTCAGGAACACAGTACTGGCAGAAAAGCGTCTTAGAAATCCTGCCACTTTCCTACTAAAGCTGTACCTGTTGATTTTGCATCCACTCAGCGGGTTTTACACATCTTTGATGCACATTCAAAACACGAGGCATACACACACGTGTGTGTGTGTGTTTGTGTGTGTGTGTGTGTGTGTTTGTGTGTGTGTGTGTGCGCGCGTGCGTGCGTGTGTGTGTGTGTGTGTGTGTGTGTGTGTGTGTGTGCGCGCGTTTGTGTGTGTGTGTGCGTCTGCGTGTCTGTCTGTGTGTGTCTGTGTGCGCGCGCGCGTGTATATATATATATATATATATATATATGTGTGTGTGTGTGTGTGTGTGTGTGTGTGTGTGTGTGTGTGTGTGTATGTATGTATGTGTGTGTGTGTGTGTGTGTGTGTGTGTGTGTGTGTGTGTGCAGAGAGAGAGGGGGTGGGTGGGACTTTTAATGATACGCTGATAATTACCCAGATTTCATAAGGTGATCTGAATCACTGGGCAGGAAAAAAATCTTCATGATTCATTTAGACGCACGAGCACATAAAGAGAGAGAGAGACAGAGACAGACAGACAGACAGACAGAGACAGAGACAGAGAGAGAAGGATTGAATAAAGTCGTTATTTCCCATCGGTGGAGATTTTTGCACACTGGCCGACTTCATTATCTGCCGTTGTTCTATGAGACACACAAACATATACGCATGTAAATGTAGTCATACTTAACACACGTGTACATGTACAAGGATAACGTAGCATCAAAATCAGAGACACAAGAGACAGGGAGAAATAGAGAGAGAAAGAGAGAAAAGAGAAAGAGAGAGAGAGAGAGAGAAGGAAAGGGACTTCTTGCCATATTAGTCGATTTTGTAGACCCCCCACCTCCTTTTTTCTTTTCAACTATTCTTCTTTACACAATTTTCCTATCGGCGATTTCATGAAGAGCCAAAAAATATTTTCCAAGTGAGTGAACGTCCCCATCAATTCCTGTTTCTTCTGAGCTGGGGTCTGTCTGTCAGGATCATTCACCTGGCACTGTGGGCAGCGGGATTTTCAGGATCACTGAAGATGGTTGCTTGGTTGATACGAAACAACGTGGTGGTAAGAAATACAAACTCCACAGCGCATTGAACTTCCAATTCGTTTGACCGTTCGTAGACCGCAATGCCCTGAGGTAATATTGTTCTTCGAGAGAAAAGTGTGTGTGTGTGTGTGTGTGTGTGTGTGTGTGTGTGTGTGTGTGTGTGTGTGTGTGTGTGTGTATTAACGAGAATGAGAGAGAGGGAGAGACAAAGTGAGACAGAAACAGAGCCAGGGACAGAGAGAGTCTTCTCTTTTTGAATGAATTATTATCTAAAGTGCCTCTGTTTTCGACTGAATTATTATCTTAAGTGGCTATCGTCCTATCACTGTTTTTGTGAAATATTGTCGACTTGTCAATCAAATCTGATATCAGCATGCAGAGACAACTCATGACGGAACAGTCACCTGTCATTACAGGTGCGCTTTTTACAGCTCTCTCTCTCTCTCTCTCTCTCTCTCTCTCTCAAACGCAAGAAAAATATTCGTGAATATTTTCTTCTACTTCGCGGCATTAAATACAAATCAAACAAAGGCATTACGAAAAAAAAGAAAAATTGGACGACCCATGCCGAAGAAAAGCCCAATCAATGTATTTTCAGTATATTTTAAATCGCCAGCTCTCTCAACAAATGAAGTCTATACGCCTCAGTATCTTGCAACGGTCTGGACTGGCAGAAGAAGGGATTAACGGGTGCGGTGTGGTGGGTCGGGGAAGGACGGGGATGGAGGGGAGATGGATTTGCTGGCCAGGTCAAGGTTACCTCGTTGGGGCGGTACCCTTGTGTGGACGTCAAATGGTCGGGGCTACACGGGTAGCTGTGGTAGTGATAGCCCTTTGACAAAGGGGAGAAAATAATAATCATATGTATGTTTTTAAAGACCGCATATTGTCTCGTCTGAGGGAAAGGGAGAAAGAGAGAGAGGGGAGGAGGGAGGAAGAGAGAGAGAAAGAGACATGGAGGGATGGAGGAAGAGAAAGAAAGAAAGAGACAGACAGACAGATGCTGAGATAGAGAGTCAGAAGGAGAAGGCGTTGGACGAAGGCTGGAGGAAGTGAACTTTCTCGCCATGACATATTTTTTCTATCGCTCTACACGGAGGGGGGGGTCCCGCCGCCACAGTACAGCGCCACCTCATGTCAGTTTCTGTCTGAGTCATTGCCTGAGAATTTTTCTCCAAATTTGCCATGGACAAGCTATTTGGTTTCTGTAACTTCTATAACATGCCTTCTGCTCAAGGTACCACGGTTTATTGTCTTATCCGAAAACCTATAGAACTAAAACACACTGTTCAAGATCCAGCGAGGGAAGAATGGGATGAGTGGAAACGGGACGAGAATGGGGAAAAAAGAAGGTGAGGGAGACCAAAAAAACAACAACAAACAACAACAATCCCAAAACACACACAAAAAAACACAACAAACAAACAAAAAGAAAGCAGTAAATGATTCCTAACAAGGCTCGAACTGGGGATTTTTCTGATTCTAAGCAGGCGTTCTATCCCACTAGGCCACCACCCGAAGACGACATATAGCTGATTGCATTATCATGAGTTCAGTTTCAGCTTCAAGGAGGCATCGCAGCGCGCGACTGATCCATACAAGCTACACCACATTTGCATAAAAAGGCAATCATGACTGAAAGCGTTAGCAAATGTATTCAACACGCGGACCAACAAAAGTACTTTTCCAATTGCAATACACAGTGCGATTCCACTTTGAAGGATTTCACAATCCATTTGTCGGAATGATGTCGGAATGATTGCTTGCTCAATTTGCACGTTAAACGTGTCACCAACAAAACATCAAAGGAAACATTCTAATCATGTGCACCCATCATGAAAAAAAAACCGCTTGTAATTCGTTGTCCATTATATATATATATATAGAGAGAGAGAGAGAGAGAGAGAGAGAGAGAGAGAGAGAGAGAGAGAGAGAGAGATTGAGGAAATACGTTTGGCATGACAAAAGAAATACTTTTTTTTTTAACCAACAGGAAGATAACATTTGCAAAATTAATTTGTTTTCAAAGTGACCGTGATTTTCGGATCTTATTTTCGTTTCTTTTTAGTCTTGTCTCTTGTCTAGTGACATCATCATAGAACAATAATAATCTAGCAGTCGCTTAAATCCACACATCGGGCAACTTGTTTCCCAAAGCATAAAGAAGAGGAATACTGTGAAACTCACCAAGTAAGGCTTGTTGTAGCGACGTGCAAAATCGGTGAGCGCTCGTGGGTCCACATGGTTGGGTTTGTCCGACACTATGGACAGCTTCTCGTACCTCGGGGTATGCCTGGCCACCAACAGACATTTTATAGCCACACTTTCAGCACACGTGACTTCAAGGCAAAGGGTTATCAAAACAAAGCAAAAGCAATATTTAAAACTTGTAAACAATTGTGGCATTGGAGCACATATGAACTCAATGCGAAGAATAGGTCAGAAAGGCACGCGAAGTTTATGGAACGAAATGCCAGTGAGAAGACAGCTTCATATATATATATATATATATATATATATATATATATGATAATTATCACTGGTGTTTGAACAAGAAACTCACAAAAACAACACCACAATTATGAGAAAAAAAATCGGTCAGTAGAGACCTTTTTCAATGATGAATGTAAAAAATGAGTGTGAGACAACTGAGCCCACTGTGACAAAGTGTGTACATAGAAAGCAGAGAGAGAGAGCGAAAAAAAGAAAATAAGAAGACAGGACAAGAAATGACAGGAAAGAAAACATCATAGTCTCTCTCGTACGATCGACACTGTATTCACTAAAAAAAAAAAAAAAAAAAAAAAAAAAACAACAACAAAAAAAACAACACCGCTCGCCCATTCTACACACAAGTCTACACACGAAAGCAATATTTCCTGAACACCCAAAACATATCTTAATTATTCCGGGAAAAAAATATCAAGCAACCTCCACCCTTTTCCGAACTGAAATTATAAAATCAATCACGCTGTGATCAATTGCCTCGCGCGTGGTTGAACACGGGAGTGATGGTGACAATAAATCCCTTCCAAAACTCGAGAGTGGGACACCAGGGTTGGGGGTGGGGGATCTCAAACACAGAGGCACTTTCACGGTGAATCACATGGAATCAGGGGCGCCTGGAGAAGAAAAAAAAAGCATAGAAGGCATCAGATATGCGCGCTCATGCCCCAGTGAGTTTTAACAACTGACGTACCTATTCTTTCGCCGATGGCGGGGGGGCCTGAGAGAGTTGCCTCCTACTGTTTGGGGCGTCTGGCTGAGTCACTGGTACCCAACCTTTCACACACGACTTTCCAAACGATCAGTCGGTCTATTCCTTTCAATTGTATTCAGAATCCCCATTCCCCCTCCATTTTTCTGCCTTTTTTCCCTTCTTCTTCCATTTCTGCTCTATTAAAAGAGAGGGAGAGGGAGAGTGAGAGAGAGAAAGAGAGAGAGAGACGGATACGGATAATTTATTCAAGTATTGGCCGTTGCCCCTCATGAAGGGGTGCAAACACATAAAGACATAACAAAAGCAACAAATAATATGCAGTCGTATCAAAAAGAAATATACTTAGTTCAGAATTCTTGGACATCAGAGTTTATCGCAGTCTGAATGCTTTAAACAGATAAATAGACAAATTGCGAATGGTCTGTTCGTGTCTAGAAGCCCTGAGTGACGCTAATCTGCGCTGACTGGGAAATTTATAGAATTTAGGAGGTGTATATTTAGTTCTTAAGTCATGCAGGACAGGGCAACTTAGAACGAAATGTATTTCATTTCCTTCTCTCTCGCTGCAAAGTTTGCACAAAAAATCAGTTGCATTATGTATTCTGTAACGCTAACAGTGTGCTGCAATATCAGAAATACCAAGTCTGAATCTTACCACTGAATACTTCTGAATACCACTGAACAGTGTCGATCTACGTTTAAATGTAAACACATTTTGACATCCGGTACAGTACAAAATGTTCTGCAGACATTAAATCACTCGCTATTACTAAGATGAAAGTCCCATTCCTGCCATCTGCATACAGCTACCCTTTCCTTAAATACTCTAAGAAAATACTCTCTATGCACTGGTATAACCAAACATAACTAAATCTAACCATGTACAATCTACAGCGGAAGTTTGAAACCCTGTTTCTCTTACCACGTGCATCCAGATCGAGCAAGATTCGATAAGACTTGTGAGGTAATCTAGACTCCTGCATTCGCGTTAACTTTAACTATTAATAAATACATCTTACACATGAATTTATATAAATAGGGTACCTATTTGTTTCGCATGTATACAAAATCGTTAAGTGTTCCCATTTCTACCCCTAAAAACCTCCTGAGCGTATGTACTTTCTCACAGAGAAATGCTGCATTATCTAAATCCCAAATCTCAGCACCATATTGTAAAATTGGCTGAATTTGTGAATCAAACAACTTTAAAAGTGTATTCAGGGAATTATTTTTCAGCTTGCATAATTTCTGTGGAGTACACAATAAAGCGTTTTTTACTCTACTGGCTAAGTCACCACATGCTGCCATAAAACTGTCTTGTAGTAAAATAAATTCCTAGGTATTTGTATGCATTCACTACATGCACCATTACATATCCATCTTTCTCTGGCAGCTAAGTAACCCCCCGCTCCTTTTCTAAATAAAATAATGCCACTTTAATCCATGTTCACTTTAAAATGTGGCGTAGAGGCTGCACGAGACAAACTATTCAGCTGCGTCTGTTAGCCAATAACGGTTTCAGACAATCAGGCAACATCCTCAGCAGTAACAATAAAAACAACTAAATAGTCATGCGTGAAAGTTGCACTATGCCTCCCCTCCCTAATAATTTCTAATGCAAGCTCGATGATGAATAAAGAAAACAATACAGGACTACAGACATCTTGTTTCACGCCTCGGGTACAGTCAATGTAATCTGTTAGTCTAGCACAACATCTAACCCTGGCTTTGACACTGACATAGACATGCTATGGATATATCTGTAAAACTTACCTTTGAAACCATTCTTCCAGAGTATGTGTGTGTGAGACAGACAGACAGACAGAGAGGGACAGACAGACAGAGACAGACAATAAAGGAAAGAGTGGGAGAGAGGGGGGTGGGGGGGACTCGAGAGAGAAAAAGGGGAGGAGAGAGCGAAGGGGAAGAAGGGAGGGAGGGAGGGATAGAGAGAGCGACAGACAGACAGACAAAAATGCGAAATAGGACGGGAGGAAGGGGGGGGGGGGGTGATAACCCTATTCCTTCTCAATTAGGCACATTCCCCACCCCCCTCCTGGTGCACCGCTTTGCGTCACCCACTATTACCTATCAGTCAATCACTCTCGCTGTCAATGGTACGAGACGCCAATGATCATTTGATGATCTTTCATTGCTCCGTCTGGGCGTGTGCGAAAAGGCATACATTCGGTCGAAGCTCACTTTGCATGGTGACAAACTTTTCTAATGCAGTGACGTTTTGTGTGTGTGTGTGTGTGTGTGTGTGTGTGTGTGTGAGAGAGAGAGAGAGAGAGAGAGAGAGTGAGTGAGTGAGTGTGTGTGTGTGTGTGTGTGTGTGTGTGTGTGTGTGTGTGTGTGTGTGTGTGTGCGTGCGTACGTGTGAGAGCGAGAGAGAAAGAGAGTGTGTGTGTGTGTGCGTGTGCGTGTGTGTGTTGTAGTGCAGTGTAGTGTAGTGTAGTGTGTTGTGAACGTGCAGGATTAAGGTGTATACGCGTGATATTTTTAAGTCTTTTCGCGCCTTGCGAGTGTGAGCACCACTAACGTCGACAGTAAGTGCTTCAGTCATGAGACAGAGTATACAACTGAAGGGAGTCTATTTCTCCTCCCTAACATGAAGACTCCCCTCATCCCACCACCCACACACTCCCTTCTTTATTTACTTCCACAAGTGAAAAACCCCTTCTTCCTTCACCGCACACCAACAAGACAATGAAATATTGGACATAGACTTATCACAATCACGGAAACGAAAAAAAATGGGTCATCAGAAAAATAAAAAGGGCGTAAGATGCCACAGAATTCTGAAAAGGTTTTCTTTGTAAAATGATGATCCACCAGGAATGAGGGTGAACGAAAACTGCACAGAGATCCATCCAGGTATGAGAAACGCTATCGGGGCTAGGCTTATAATCTATGCTTCCATCCATCATCCAGAGAAAGTAACGACGCGAAGAGGATGGTTGCTGATCACATCCTTTTTTTTATCATTACGCCCAAGAGACCGACAAGACACTTGAACACACATCTCAGAGACCTTGCCTGAAGTGGACAACTCAACAGTCACAACCATACCGTCTGAGCTAAAACACACAGTGCATCCTTCATCATCATCAATATAAACAAAACAGTCTCATAGTCTGTGGCCTTTCATGCCCTGCTCTCGTGGTGACCTCAGTTTCGATACCCCTCCACTTCTGTGCTTGGGGTGAGTCCTGTCAATGTCTTCAGTGTCGGCAGATTCATGGGGGGCTGTTGTTTAAGGGACGTGCTGGCGGTCTCCACTCTGGGAGGGACGCTCACTCAGTCTGGCTCGGCGACTAAGCCATTACTGTCATTAGTAGGAGGCTTAGTAGGTGGTGTTCTAAGTACGTCGAATCAGAACAGGCACCACTGAACACCACCGAAGTTACTCAGCAGCAGTGCAGGGTCTCCTCTGGTGAGTGGCCTCCTGGCGACCTAACATCGATGGTTCCCTGCGGACTGCCGACGGTGAATCTGTGACGGACGAATCCGGGTGTGGCCGTGTATGGGGGAATCTAAATGATCGGCGTGGGAGTAATGCCACTGAAATGGTGCAGAAGATGGGGCAAACAAAACAAAACAAAACAAAAACATAAAAACACAAACAAACAAACAAAAAACAAAAACAAAACACAAAAACAAAAACAAAAAAACAACAACAACAACAAAACAAACAAAAAAACAAACACACAAATAGTACAGTGAGCAAGACCGGTCGTTTATGAAAACCCATAATTCAAGTTTCCGATGAGGCCAGGAAATCGAATCTGTAACCTTGTATTTGGCCAACCGCTACACCTCGACGATAATGTGAAAGAAATGTGTATTTTGACGTAGGAATGATCAAACATCATTAATTTTTATCATACACAAAACTTGGCGAATTCAGACAAGTTTTAGGCCACGGTCTTTTATGTGATGTCTTTATACAACATGACCATGGTATTTTTCAAATGGTTGTCATAAAGTGAAATGTGAACTAAGGGCGGACAAGTGCAAGCGCACCGGTTCCCGATTGAGGACACGTTTGAAAGACTTTCTGCCTTTCGTCGTGAGGAAAATAAACTTATTCGTGCCAGATCTCTTGGAAAACGCCACAGGTTTCTTTTCTGTCGTTCTTTGTTAACGCTCTTTTTTTGAAAATGAGCTTGGAGTTTGTCGACTCACTGAGTGTGGGATTTGGGAATAATGAAACCACGGGACGTCATTTGTTTCGTATGCACGACCTTATTTTCATGTTGCTGTTTGATTTGATGTACTCTCCATCTGCTCTGAGTTCGTGTCAATGCGGATCAAAGAAGTTCAACTGCTAATTGTCAATACCTTTCTCTGCAGGAAAGTGTTTCTGCCGAACCCATTATCATCTGAAAGAGGGTACGTCTGTCAGGCTCAAAACAATGGGTTATATGGGTTCAGATAGCTCTTGATGTTATAGTGGCAGGGGGTGCTTTGTTACGCTCTGCTAGACATCATTTCAGCGATCTTTCTCTCCCTCTTTCCTCTCTCAGGACTGGAAAAAAAAACAAACATATTTAATCGAGTAATTCATAATCCTGGTGCGGTCAAAGAAAATTTCGTTTCGCTTCCCCTCTCTCCCCCTCTCTGTGCTTGTGTGTGTGTGTGTGTGTGTGTGTGTGTGTGTGTGTGTGTGTGTGTGTGTGTCCAAATAAACCTATACTGAACTTTTTTCTTTAGAGAAATGCCAAATGAGAGACAGAGACAAGGAGACATAAAAATAAACTGAGAGGCAAGAGCGAGAGAGGAACACAGAGGGAGAGACAGACAGACAGAGGAACACAGAGAGAGGGAGGTGAAGGAGAGAGAGAGAGAGAGAACGAGAGAGAGAGAGAGAGAGAGAGAGAGAGAGGGAGATGAGGGGATAGGGGGTGGAGAGTAGAACAAGCCCTTTCAGCCTGATGAGTCAGTGATGTGGAATCGGTTTGCAAAAATATGTCGTCAACACTCCCAGATTTAATATCATTTACATAAATTTCTCATGCCTTTCTCTGCTGTCAACATTGCCAGATTTAATCTGATCTGAATGAAATCAGCTCCCCCACCTCCCAACCACTCCAGTATTCTTGCTATACGATTTCTATTTCTTACCAGTTTCTTTCTTTCCTCCTTTCATCTTTCTTTAGCAGTGTGTTTCATTTTCTCTTTTTCATTACTTTATTTTAACCCTTTCCTTTTGGGTTTGTTCACTGATTTTGCGGGTGACTCAGGGACAGAAGAAGAGGGAGTTTATGACATCCAACGCCGATATGATCTTCCTGCCCCAGGTAAAACGCGTATCGTTTGCAGAGGCACGCTCCCATGCGCCACGTGAAAAAGGAAATGCAAATTCCTCCCCCCCAAAACCCCGGTCGAGCTGTCTGTATGTGTATCTTGCCCCAAGCGGCGACTCTTTCCGACAACAACCTGTATACGCAGATCGTATGCAAATCACGGGAGAGTTCACAACTGGGCATGGTTCCGTTTTCATGGTTTAGTCGGGAGCTATAGAAACAAACGTGCGTGCGTATACTTGTTAAAAGTCAATGGTAGTGATTCCGATTTGAATGCGAACAACAGTATTTCTTTTGTATACATTATCAGCAATGGAATTTTATATTCGACGCATCGTGTTTTACTACCACTGGTACAACTTCGATCTCCCAGCGTGCGGTCGCTCACACACGTTTGTTCATTGAACAAGTGATTCCCGTATTTCTTCTGCCAGGACTAGTTCCAGTCCAGACATCTTTAAATAAGACAAAAATGTATGTGCTTTTCTCCATCGATACAGAGATTTTGTTTTATATTTACTTCTTTCTCCCGTCTCCCCCCCAATCCCCCTTTTGTGTGTGTGTGTGTGTGTGTGTGTGTGTGTGTGTGTGTGTGTGTGATAATGGAGAAAAAAAAATCTTTTTAAACCGGACATGTCTTTCGCTCGGTTGCTCAAGGCTACAGCCAATGCTTTGATTATGTTGCCACGGAAAGTGAGAACTCCACAACCTGGCCGTAGAAGAATAAAGTTGAATTGTTATAAGCTGGAATAAGGAAAGTGGGCCATTAGTTTTCAAGAAAACCGACCGCTAGGTGTGGTATTACCTATCGTTCATACGCTTTCCTTTGAAAATACTAGAAATATAAGTTCACTTCCAGCCTTGCCACTGCCTAAAATTCATGTGGTCACGCCAAGCCCACACATGAGCCAATAATTTTCTGATTATAAAAATAACTATAATCTTTTGAGAGATGACTTGGAGTGACTGATTTCCGCCGAAGGGTACATTTGCTGGGCTGGTTGTTGGGCGGCTAATATCTTTCAGGACGTATTCGTGCTCAGTTGCTGTCCATTGCAGAGACAGTTTCTTTGGTTTATGATCGCTTCCGTGAGGGCGCAGACCGCTCGGGGAGGCAAAGTGTGCGTGCCTTGATCAAGTGTGATGGGTGGAGGTGTAAGATAAATCTCTCTCTGCCTCATGCTTCCTGACATTGAGGGTATTCCACTCATTGAGCT